>NC_057348.1:118266741-118590491 GCF_016509475.1 Prionailurus bengalensis
CCCCGCGTCGGGCTCTGTGCTGACAGCTCAGACCCTGGAGCCTGTTTCAGATTCTGTGTCTCCCTCTCTCTCTGTCCTTCCCCTGTTCATGCTCTGTCTCTCTCTCTCTCAAAAATAAATAAACGTTTAAAAATAAATAAATAAATAAAAATAAAAAATAAAACAGTCTATCTTAAAATCAACGAGACCAGATCTAGTAACGCCTATGTTTGCTTTTGCTGACGTTGATGTCTTAGAATATTATTTGGGAGAGAAATTCTTAAATGCACAGAATGAAATTCAGCTGAATTCATAACAGTAGTAGTAGTAGCAGTAGTAAGTACATGTTTGTATAGTGTTAATAATTGTATCAGTTGGAAATAAATGTGAAGGGTTTAAGACTTACCCTACTTGCAAACAAACAAGCCAGCATGCCACAATTTCATGGATGTCAGCGGAAGACACAAGACTCCTGGATCAGAGATAAAGGACAGTTTATTACCTATGGAATGACAATAGCAAGAGGAGTATTTTCTTGTGCCAGTTCTCCAAGATTCAATTCCCCCAGGGTGACACAGAAAGGACTAGGGGACACCTACACATATACAGTGGGTTGAATTAAAGAAGAGGAACTCTAAGCTCAGAAAATTTCAATCTTGGGGCACCTGGTGGCTCAGCTGGTTAAGCATCCAACTCTTAGTTTGGGCTCAGGTCAGGATCTCACAGATTCAGGAGTTAGAGTCCTGTGTAGGGCTCTATGCTGACAGCACAGAGCCTGCTTGGGATTCTCACTCTCTACCTCTCTCTCTCTGCCCCCCCCCCCCACTCTGTCTCTCTCTCAAAATAAATAAACTTTAAAAAAAAAGAAAGAAAGAAAATTTCAATCTTTTCTTTCTGCTCCAGAGAAAGACACCCTCTTCCAATGCTGTTTGCTATACCAACATTCTTGAAAAAATAGCCCTGAACAAAAGGCTGGCAATGGCAATGCTCATAAGACATGCAGAAATTTAGAGAACCAAGACGAATTATGTTCTCACACTTGTGATACATAGTGACCATATATCTTGGTTTGCTTGGGACAGCCCAACCTATTATCTATTGTCCAAGCTTAATTATCAATAGCACCCCCTTTCACTCTCACAAATATCTCAGTTTGGACAATAAATTATATGGTCACTACATTTAAAATTCTTAAGAAATTCCTCTGCCTAGTCAGAGGAGTGATAATCTCACCAGTTAAGGTTTAGGTCAACCAAACAAGAATGAAGGTCAATACCAGACACAAAAGTTACCTGAAGATGGATTAAAGATTTTAATGGAAGACCTGAAACCATAAAACTAGAAGAAAACATAGGTGGCAAGCTCCTTAACACTGGCCTCGGAGATGATTTTTTGGGTATGACACCAAAAGTAAAGGCAACAACAACAACAAAATAAACAAGTGGGGCTACATCAAACTAAAAAGCTTTTGCACAGCAAAGGAAACCACCAACAAAATGAAAAGGAAATAGAATGAATGGGAAAAGATATTTATAAACCATATGCCTGATAAGGGATTAATATCCAAAATACATAGGGAACAACTCAATAGCAGAAAAATGAACAATCCAACTGAAAATGGGCAGAGGAAAATTATGGAAAGAGCCTAAATGTCCATCAACTGATGAATGGATAAAGAAGATGTGGTTTACATACACAATGGAATACTACTTGGCAAATGCCATTTGCAGCAATGTGGATGGAACTGGAAGGTATTATGCTAAGTGAAATAAGTCAGTCAGAGAAAGATATCATATGTTTTCACTCATGTGTGGAACTTGAGAAACTTAACAGAAGACCATGGGGGAAGGGAAGGGGAAAAAAACAGTTACAAACAGAGAGGGAGGGAGGCAAACCATAAGAGACTCTTTTTTTTTTTAACGTTTATTTATTTTTGAGACAGAGAGAGACAGAGCATGAACAGGGAAGGGGCAGAGAGAGGGAGACACAGAATCCGAAACAGGCTCCAGGCTCTGAGCTGTCAGCACAGAGCCCAACGCGGGGCTCGAACTCACGGACCGCGAGATCGTGACCTGAGACGAAGTTGGCCGCTCAACCGACTGAGCCACCCAGGCGCCCCCATAAGAGACTCTTAAATACACAGAACAAGCTGAGGGTTGATGGGGGGTGGGGGAGGGGAAAGTGGGTGATGGGCATTGAGGAGGGTGCTCGTTGGGATGAGCACTGGGTGTTGTATGTAAGCCAATGTGACAATAAATTATATTCAAAAAATAATAAAATGGTCAGAGGATATGAATAAACAAGTTTAAGTTTATGTATTTATTGGGTGGGGGAGGGGCAGAGAGAGAGGGAGAGAGAATTCCAAGCAGACTCTGTGCTGTCAGTGCAGAGCCTGATGTGGGGCTCCACCTCAGGAACCATGAGATCATGACCCAAGCTGAATCAAGAGTTGGATGCTTACCCGGCTGAGCCACCCAGACGCCCCTGAATAGACATTTTGTTCCAAAGAAGACACACTAATCGCCAATAGGTAGATGAAAAGGTGGTCAGCATCATTAACCATCGGGGAAGTGCAAATCAAAACCACAATGAAATATCACCTTGCACTTGTTAGAATGGCTAGTATCAAAAAGAAAAGAAATAACAAGTGTTGGTGAGGATGTGGAGGGAAAAGAGAACCCCTGTCCACTGTTGATGGGGGTGTAAGTTGATGCTGTCAATATAGAAAAAAGGTAGGAAGCTCCCTCAAAAAATTAAAAACGCTCATGATCATTCATCATCAGGAAAATGCATATTAAAACTACAATGAGATATCACCTCCTACCAGTCAGAATGGCTAAAATCAAAAACACAAGAAACAACAAGTATGGGTAAGGATGCGGGAGAAAAGGAACCCCGTGCACTGTTGGTAGGAATGCAGATTACTGCAGCCACTCTGGAAAACAGTATGGAGGTTCCTCAAAAAGTTAAAAATAAAAATTGTAGATCAATTTTTAAAAATTTTTTTTAATGTTTATTTCTGAGACAGAGAGACAGAGCATGAGTGAGCGAGGGTCAGAGAGAGAGGGAAACGCAGAATCCGAAGCAGGCTCCAGGTTCTAAGCTGTCAGCACAGAGCCCGACGCGGGGCTCGAACTCACAAACCGTGAGATCATGACCTGAGCCAAAGTCGGACGCCTAACCGACTGAGCCACCCAGGCGCCCCAAAAATTGTAGATCAATTTAAAAAAAAAATGGAAGACAAAAGAGGGGAAAGTCAAATTATGGACATCATTTTAATAACCACTAAGTAAAAGGAACTTCAGGTACTTATCTAGGAAGAAAGAGATTATCTCAGGAAAAATTAAAAGCTGTTTTGATCATTAAGACAAGTCATTGAGAGGTGCCTGGGTGGCTCAGTCGATTGAGTGTCTGACTCTTGATTTTGGCTCAGGCCATCATCTCATGGTGCATGGGTTCAAGCCCCGCATCAGGCTCTGTGGTGACAGTGCAGAGCCTGCTTGGAATTCTCTCTCTCTGCCCCTTCCTGCTCACACACTCACTCTCCCTCTCTAAAAAACAAAACAAAACAAAGCAAACAAAACAAACAAACTTCAAAAGACAAGCCACTGAAAGGGATGCCTGGCTGACTCATTCAGAAGAACATGTGACTCTTGGTCTTGGGGTCAGGAGTTTGAGCCCCACACTGGGTATAGACGACAAGCCATTAAAAATGGCAACTGCAGGGGCGCCTGGGTGGCTCAGTTGGTTAAACGTCCGATTTTGGCTCAGGTCATGATCTCACGGTTTGTGGGTTCGAGCCCCACGTCGGGCTCTGTGCTGACAGTTCAGAGCCTGGACTCTGCTTTGGATTCTGTGTCTCCCTCTCTCTCTCTGCTCCTCCCCCACTCACACTCTGTCTCTCTCTCTCAAAAATAAATAAACATTTTTTTTTTAATGGCAACTGCAGGGGCGCCTGGGTGACTCAGACACTTGAGCATCCAACTCTTGATTTCAGCTCAGGTCATAATCCCAGGGTTATGGTATCGAACCCCATGTCAGGCTCTGTGCTGAGCACAGAGCCTGCTTAAGATTATCCCTCTCCCTCTGCCCCTCTCCCCTGCTCACACGATCTCTCTCTAAAATTAAAAAAATAAATAAAATAAATGGCAACTGCAGCTTTCAACAGCTGGTATAATAATTATATTATCTTGCCCAACTACGGTGCATCTTTATGAAAAAAACTGAAGTAATATTTATCCCGAGTATCCCCAAAACTAAGAAATAATTTTCTGACTCCTCGTTTGGAGTTGTAAGGAATATTAAAAACATCCAGTGCGTTTCAGCCATAGCCACTCAATCCACACCTGCTGGGTTCCCTGTCCTCTCTCACCCTTCCAGATGGTTCAAACTGACTTCAACCACATTCCACTCTCGTCCTCATCCCTTTCCCCTACTCTCCCACTCCTGTGCTCAATTCTGACCCTTGTCTCTACAATCAATCCTGACCTTAGACAATAATGATTTAATGAGTTTTAACTCAATGCTATAGAACCAAGTTCAATGTGCCCCTTTTGACTGGCCCAACTGGCTCAGTTTTTTGTCGTGTGCCCTTCGGCCTTATTCCATAGGGCCATGTCTATCCAGATCTCACTTCTGGCAAAAGGCCTTCTTGTCAGGCCCCTCTCAGGGAAGAGGATCTTGCAGCACATCCTAAATCCTGAGGGAGGAGGTTTTGTAAAACCCACCTGACCATGCCAATTTTCAAATACCACAAGCTCCCGGATTCTCTGTACCTAAGCCTTATGTGGCTTGTTGAAGGACAATATCCCCACATGGGAATTTCAAGATATGTATAATTTTACTGTCACGTCTTGGGCCTCATTTACCAGCCTGGACTTCCTCTCTAGACCCACCCAGAGTCTCACAACAATGACCATTTCAAAAACCTCAGTTTGATTAGTCTTATTCCTTCTCCTCCTGACATTTCTGCCCTAGGTGGCCTATTCGTGCCTGACTCTATTCTGAGTCATCATTGAGAATTTCTGTATTGCTTTTCTCTGTTCACAATTATACCTGAAGAATTAATTACATGATTCCAGCAGGTTATCAGTATGAAGTCAAAAAAGTTTAACAAAATAGTCTGTATTGCAAAATAGTTTCAGTAGGCAACAGATTATTAGAATGTCTAGCTTTGTTTGAGTTTATGAATTTTCAATTTATATGGGTCCTTAGGAAATCCCCTAAACCTCAATGTAAAATCAAATTTTGAAAACAGTAAAACTTGTATTTCTATTATTGCAGTTATGTTTTTAAAAAATCATGGGGGCACCTGGGTGGCTCAGTCGGTTAAGCGTCTGACTTCAGCTCAGGTCATGATCTCACAGTCTGTGAGTTCGAGCCCCGTGTCAGGCTCTGTGCTGACGGCTCGGAGCCTGGAGCCTGCTTCAGATTCTGTGTCTCCCTCTCTCTCTGCCCCTCCCCTGCTCACGCTCTGTCTCTCTCTGTCTCAAAAATAAATAAAAACATTTAAATTTTTTTTTAAATCATGATGTGAGGGGCACATGTGTGGCTCAGTTGGTTAAGTGTCCAACTTCAGCTCAGGTCATGATCTCACGGTTCGTGGGTTCGAGCCCCACATCAGGCTCTGTGCTGACAGCTCAGAGCCTGGAGCCTGCTTCAGATTCTGTCTTTCTATCTTTCTCTGCCCCTCCCCTGCTCATTCTCTCTCTCTCTCTCTCTCTCTCTCTCTCTCTCTCTCCCCCTGTCTTAAAAATAAGTAAACATTTAAAAAAATTAATTTATGTAAATAAACAAATAAAATCATGGATGTGAGCAAAGCCAGAAAATCCACAAACATCAATGTATTTTGTACATGAGTGAGAGTAATGTAACGTGGTAATGTAATTATGGAGTTGTTTTCTTTTTAAAAATATATCCATTCTTGCATTTTGATACAGAAAAGGAAATTGTAGTATTTATTTATAATACTTTCCAAGTATGCTGAGATAAGTCAATGAAAAATACTGTAGTTATCAATGCTTCCTTTTTAATGAGCTCTTCCTCAATCAAATCTTGATTTAGCTGTGTATTTATTTAGAACACTCCCCCTTTCATATGCACATGTGTGTTTTTCCAGAGGCCCCAAAAGGTTAACAACTGTTATACATCATTATATACCAACAGTTTGGTCTAATGGATAAGGACTGAGTCAGCAATCTTAATATCTCCCTCTTAGCTCTATGACCTTGGAAAGCCACTTAACATCTATCACCTCGTTTTCTCTTTCAAAATGAATAATAATAATTGTTGAATTAGGAAAATACCTATAAAATATATTAAGAGACTTTAGTGAAAAAATGAGAAATGAATGTAAACTAATATATTATAAAGACCCAGTCCAGCTAGCCCACTCTTCTAATATAATATGTGAAATTATAATTTGATAGAAATGTGTTCTTGGATTACAACTAAATTATTGGCCAGGGAATATAGACTATTAGTATATTAAAACACTTTACTAAATATCAGAACATTTTGACATACATTTTCAATGAGGAACATATAGCGTGGACATATAAAGACATGTAATTCTTTCTTTAGCCCCAAATTAGGATCTATACTTATAAAGAAAAAAATTGTTAATTGGTAAAATGACTCTGTCAATTTGTAAATGATAATGTCTAATTAAAGTTTTTGAAGTTCCTTTAAAATGTACAGTAGTAATTCTACTGGTTCGCCAATTGTAATGCTACTCTTAACAAAAATCGTGCTTGTTCAACAGTCACTGAAGAAATATTGCAGCAAAGATTAATTAGCATTCTACTGTCTAAAAAGTGTACCTTCAAGCTGTTAAATGAGTGAACAGAGATCTATTATGACTTTAACAAGAACGTTATTCTCCATGGGGATTACTGCTATTAACAGTAGGAAATGTATCATTTAAAGACATTAAAATTAAACGGAAATGTTTCACCCATTTAAATAAAACTCTTGTTCTTTACTTCACGATAAAACTTGCTTTTGCTAGCTTCCTTATTGTAGGAGTTTACGCAAAGTTTCCCTGGTAGTGCCATTTCAGATTTATTTTCTATGGAGATAGTGGTAGAGAGGTATTAGTGTAATTTAACAATGTTTACAATCTGATACACGGGGACTCTCTCTATTCCAGCTACAAACATCATTGCTCCTAATGTAGCACTATTAGTCAGCTACTTACTTCACATTTCAACAAATTATTTACATTCAAGGATCTTAGATCCTAAATTTTTTAGCTTTCTTCCCCTGTGTACTAGATTCTATGTAGGGAATTTGACAAAACATAAAATGTATGTGCCAATATAAAAAGAACAAGGGGGGAGAAGAAAATAACCTCTATATTTTAAAATATTGGAAATGATGAAATACCATCTCCAAAAACAAATAGGAAAGTATTGTAATTTATTTTCATTCCCCATACTGGCCAGAGTGCAATGAAATGGACATTTATGTTCACTTCATTTTGGGAAATAAATTGGCCCTTTCTGGAAATCAATTTGGTTATATGAATCAAAAGCCTTATAAATCATCTCACTCTTTGACCCAGTATTAATACTTCTGGGAGTCCATCCTTATGAAGTAATGCAAAATGTTGACTATCCCCAAAGATGTGCCACAATTGCTTATAATAGCAAAATTCTGGAAACAATCTAAAAGCCGAACAAAAGGAATGCTTCCAACCAATTATGGTAATGGAAATAATGGGATATTTTACAGCTATTAAAAATTATGCATACAAATATTTTTAGATGAAAAGCCAAGTGCTTATGATGCAATGTTAAGTGAAAAGGGCAGGATACAAAATTGTACGTGTTCTTTGATCTAAATGGGAATGGAAAGAGCAAAGTGGATTTAAAAAGACCAAAAGGAAATATGCCAAAATAACAATTATGGTAACTTCTAGGTTGGGGAGACCATAGGTAAATTTTTTCTGGTTTCTGGTAAGAACCAGAAAATACTCCTCCTTTTCAGTATTTTCAAAACATTTTGTAATGAGAATGTAGTATTTTCATAAACATAAATTAATGGCTTAGGAACTGAAAGCAAATAACTTTTACTTTTTAAAATGTTTATTTATTTATTTTTGAGAGAGAGGGGGAGGGAAGGGCAGAGAGAGGAGAGAGAGAATCCCAAGCAGGCTCCGTGCAGTCAGCACACAGCCTGAGGCAGGGCTCGAACTCACAAACCATGAGATCATGACTTGAGCCAAAATCAAGAGTGGGACACTTAACTGCCTAAGCCACCCAGGAACCCCAAATGCTACTTTTTTTAAAAAAATGGGGACATGGTCAAATTTTAAAAAGCAAATTACTTAAAAGTAGATATAGACTGATCCTATTTTTGTTTTGGTTTTTGTTTTTTAAGTGTATGAAGTAGTCAAGTTCATAGAAATAAAAAGTAGAATGGTAACTACAAGAGGCTGAGGGGCGGGAGAAATGAGTTGTTTAATGGGTATACAGAGTTTCGGTTTTGCAAGATGAAAATGTCTGGGGATCCTTCGCATAACAATGTGAATATACTTAATACAACTGAACTGTACACTTAAAAGTAGTTAAAATGGTAAGTTTTATGTTTTTTACAATTTAAAAATATATGTAATTATATAAAAATGTGTATGTATGTGGGTGTACAGTAGAATAAAATACCATATTGTCAGCAAGAGTTTTCTTAGAAGCAGGGAAAAGGGATGGTCAGGAGGGGGCTTTTTTTACTTTAAATACTTCCATGTGGGGCACCTGGGTGGCTCAGTCGGTTATGTGTCCAACTTCGGTTCAGATCATGATCTCGCAGCTTGTGAGTCTGAGGCCCCCATCAGGCTCCGAGCTGACAGCTCAGAGCCTGGAGCCTGCTTTGGATTCTGTGTCTCCCTCTCTCTCTGCACCTCCCCACTCACACTCTGTCTCTGTCTCTCAAAAAGAAACATAAAACATTTTTAATTTCCATATAATTCAAATATTTTTAGTGAGCCAGTATTACTTTTATACCTTTTTTTTTTTTTTAACTTTAGGGTAGGCCCTAGATCCATTTATGGTTTCTTGATCCTAATTGCTATAACTTCCAATGAAATAGTAACAAGCTAAGTCACTTATACCAATTCAGCAGTCAACAGAAGCATGCAGCCTGCAGATCAAAGCAGGATTGAAAAACATTTAGACACATGTATCATTTCCCTAAGAAGTTACCTGAACTTCCACATCAACTTTTCAATGTCAATGTGTTAGGTAGTTAAAGAAAAGATTATTGTATTTAGAGGAAAGAATGTAAAAGATGAAAAATATCAAACTGCTTACAAAGTTATTGATCAGTTCACATTCAAGTATAAGAATAAAAATTGAATTGGACAAATGCTAAGTACTTACCAAAATTACCTACATAATTTCAAAAACCCATAAAGTGAACTAATTAATCAATAGCGGAAATACAACCATTTGTAATCAAAATGTATATTTCCATTGAGTATGCCTGTTTTATTTACAGAACCAAGCAGCACATTAACAGATACAGAGAAGAATCCATGCATCTGGCTTGGTGACCATATCTCACCTGCTCAGAATTATGACAATCACTGTCTGAACTCTCTGGATATACTAACCAAAAATATTCATTCATTCATTCACTTATTCAACAAAACTTTCCTGAGCAGCTACTGCTGTGCCAGATACCATGTGAGTCTAAAACAACAAGAGTATCAGTTTTAAAATATTCCACGAGGATGCCTGGCTGGCTTAGTCAGTGGACAGTGTGACGCTACATCTCGGGGTTGTAAGTTTGAGCCCCACGTTGGGTGTAGAGATTGCTTAAAAATAAAATCTTTAGAGGTGCCTGGGTGGCGCAGTCAGTTAAGTGTCTGACTTCGGCTCAGGTCATGATATCACGGTCCGTGGGTTCGAGCCCCGCGTCGGGCTCTGTGCTGACAGCTCAGAGTCTGGAGCCTGCTTCAGACTCTGTCTCTCTCTCTGCCCCTCCCATGTTCATTCTCTCTCTCTCTCTCTCTCTCTCTCTCTCTCTCTCTCTCTCTCCTCTCTCTCTCTCTCTCAAAAATGAATAAACTTTAAAAAAATAAAATAAAGTCTTTAAAAAAATAAAATATTTCCTGGGGGGAAAAATACATTTCCTAGGTACCACCTATGTATTTAGCACTGTGCTAAGTATGTGGTGATTGTTATAAAGGAACGTAGACAGGTAATTATCATCTCTAAACAATCAGCATTTATTTTTTTAAGAGAACTTTCTTTCTTTCTTTCTTTCTTTCTTTCTTTCTTTCTTTCTTTCTTTATGTATGTATTTATAGAGAGAGCGCACAAGCAGAGAAGAGGGGCAGAGGGATCTCAAGCAGGCTCCATACTCAGTTGTAGAGCCCTACACAGGACTTGATCCCACAACACCAGGATCATGACCTGAGCCAAAATAAAGAGTCAGACACTCAACTGACTGAGCCACTCAGGTGCCCCTAAACAATCAGCAGTTAAAATAGAACTTTAGGGGCGCCTGGGTGGCTCAGTCAGTTAAGCGTCCAACTTCAGCTCAGGTCATGATCTCATAGTTCCTGAGTTTGAGCCCCACATCAGGCTCTGTGCTAACAGCTCAGAGCCTGGAGCCTGCTTCAGATTCCGTGTCTCCCTCTCTCTCTGCCTCTCCCCTGCTTGTTCTCTGTCTCTCTCTCTCTCTCAAAAATAAACATTAAACAAAAATTTTTTAAAAGAACTTTAGAATTAGAAAGAATATTTTAGCAGTAATTTCTTACTTTTTTGGAGTGGATATTTTTTTTTTTAAATTGGAGTGAATATTTTTTAATGAACTGATAATTTTATTAGACAGTATTCCAAGTATTCCTTACTTGGCGGGGAAAAAAAAAATCTGCAACCACATATGGGTTTCCCGATTTTATTTTAAAATGTTAGAAGTTCATGAAATCCAAAAGTCTAGAAATCATTGTCCTAGAGGTCAGCTAGGAAAAAAGCATATTTTTAATCCCAAAAGCAATTGAATGGTCTCTAAGTAATAGAATGGTGAAATAGGGGCAATTTAATGGTGACAGATTAGAGGCTCATCATTTGTTGACATCTACTTGATAATTTTAGGAGAAGTCATTTAATAAAATGTATAAAAATACACAAAAAGAAGAAACTATTACACAGAGTAATTTAACATAGAAACTATCAAATACAAATGGTCCAAACTATTTCCAAACACACACACATCCGTGCAACTCAGCAACAATAAGGTTAGTGTGTGTGTGCCAAACTGAGATATAAGGATCAACTTAACAAACATTATGCACATCTGTTTCCCTCTATTTTTCACGAAACTTAAGGAAAAGAGTAAGTTTGGCAGTGTTGCCTCTAATTTTTCCAAGCCATTAAGATGCATTATTACTTATTTAACATTTTTGTAAACGGAGTTAGTAGTACCTCAGTTTTAAATCTGGATCATGACATTGGCCCAAGTATAATTTGTCACTGCCTTGGCTTTCTCAGAGTATACGATAAGAGAAAAAGTAAAGACTGATAAACCCTGTAATGTGTTCTGTGTATGTGTACCAAGAACAGTTCTACAAATCACGGGATGAATCACTGGATTGCAGGAGATGGCGTCTGCCAAGCATTTTTAAAGCCAGCATTTCTATAGCTCCCTTTGTTCCTCCCTTGCCGTAGGGCAGATGTCTCACACAGTTTAGAACATCAAATAGTAGCTAACCATCAGGACTCAATAATTTGACTGTCAAATTGATAGCTTCATTTTTATTTCTCTTCTGAAATATGTTTGTTACCTCTGATTTTCTTCTTGTATCATTTTTCTTCTGTGAAGCTGCTCTTTTAAATTTTTTTTTTTTCTTTATACAAGACTCATCAGGCTACCTGCTCTGGGCTTTGTGATTATCTCTTGAACACATTTCTTTGCAATATGAATTTCTGGACATGATATAAGTTATATGATCCCAGCCTTGATCTTCAAGGAAACTTCCCAGCGAGCTGTACTTGTGGTTTCTTGAGGGAACCTGCCTGGAAAGTACCAACATCTGCCCATTAGAATCAAGCCTTTGTGCTCACCAGTAGTTCAGAACCCAGATGACATTGGAATCGTCTTCTTCCTTTACTTCTTTAATGTTTATTTATTTTGAGAGAGAGAGAAAGAGAGAGAGAACAAGCAGGGGAGGGGAAGAGAGAGGAGAAAGAGAGAATCCCAAATAGCTTTGTGTTGTCAGCGCAGAGCCTAATTCAGGGCTGGATCCTACAAGCCACGAGATCATGACCTGAGCAGAAGTTGAACACTTAACTGACTGAACCACCCAGGCACCCTTAGAATCACCTTCTTAATCAGCTTCTTAAACACATGGAAGTCCAATCTCAGCCCAGTTCATTAAAATCAGAAATTTGGGGGATGGCATCCAAGTATTTCCTAACTTTCTCTGCTTTGCAGCCAGATCTGCGAACCACTTATAGGAGGTGGAAATCAACTATTTCTTGTTGACCTGTCTTTAGTTCTTTATATGTCTGTCTCCGCTAATAGACTATGAACTCCTTGAGGATAGCATCTGGCAAACCAGGTTTTCAATAATTTCATTAAAAATGAAAATCCACATTCCTTTCCATGTTTTTCATGGCCTGGTATAATCTTTTCCCTGCCTGTCCACCTCACATCTCCTCTTGCTCCCAAGTTTCTTGCAAACATGCCAAATTTATTACTACCTACAGGCCTTTGCATTCACTGTGCCCTCGACTAGAAACACTCTTCTCCCAGTCCTTTATTCCTCTGGCTCTTTGTCATCATAGAAATATCTTCTCTGTTCTTAGAAAGTTCTTTCCAGCGGCGCCTGGGGGCTCAATCGGTCAAACGTCCAACTTCAGCTCATATCATAACCTCGCAGTTCGTGAGTTGAAGCCCCGTGTGAGGCTATGTACTGACCACTCAGAACCTGAAACCTGCTTCGGATTCTGTGTCTCCCTCTCTCTCTACCCTCCTCTGCTCACACACACACAAACATACTCTCTTTCTCTCTCTCTCTCTCTCTCAAATAAACATTTAAAAAAAAATTTTTTTTAAGAAAATTATTCTCAGCCTATATAAAATGACTACTCCCTCTGCAGTTTCCATCACCTCCCACTGTCTTACTTCCTTCATGGAACTTACCTCTATCAAAAGTTAACTTTCTAATTTATTATGTACTTATTTATCATCTGTTCCCACCCAGCCATTCCCCACACCCTCACACTAGGTTGAAAATTCTAAGGAGTCAGGATGTTGACTTTGCCATTACATTGCTAGGGCTTACGTATTATGCCTTATATTTTGGAATGAACATTGAATAAGCATATGAATGAATGAAAGCATCACCCCAGCAGACTGTTCAAAAGCTCAAGACCTCTTGGCCTAGAATTTAGTAACATCTTTTTGATGTGACTTTCTTATCACTAGATCTCCCTTTAAGTAAGTGTCAATAAATGCACCGTCCCATTTTTACAGTTATTTAATGTTGCTTTTAATTCATTGCACTGACTTTTTTTTCTATAACTTACAACTTCTTTTGCCCAGACCAACTGGTATTTCCTTATGTCAACAATTTTTAAAAGTACCAAGAAACATGGACACCTGAGTGGCTCAGTTGGTTAAGCATCCGTCTGACTTTGGCCCAGATCATGATCTCACGGTCATGAGTTCCAGCTCCCTGATTTGGATCCTCTCTCTCCTCTCTCTCTGCCCCTCACCCACATTCTCTCTCTCTCTCTCTCAAAAATGAACATTTAAAAAAAGTACCAAGAGGGGCGCCTGGGTGGCGCAGTCAATTGGGCATCCGACTTCAGTTCAGATCACGTTCTCATGGATTGTGAGTTCGAGCCCCACGTCGGGCTCTGTGCCGACAGCTCAGAGGCTGGAGCCTGCTTCAGATTCTGTGTCTCCCACTCTCTGTACCCCTCCCCCACTCACACTCTGTCTCTCTCTCTCTCTCTCTCTCTCAAAAATAAAAATTAAAATGGGGCGCCTGGGTGGCGCAGTCGGTTAAGCGTCCGACTTCAGCCAGGTCACGATCTCACGGTCCGTGAGTTCGAGCCCCGCGTCGGGCTCTGGGCTGATGGCTCAGAGCCTGGAGCCTGTTTCCGATTCTGTGTCTCCCTCTCTCTCTGCCCCTCCCCCGTTCATGCTCTGTCTCTCTCTGTCCCAAAAATAAATAAACGTTGAAAAAAAAATTTTTTTTTTAAATAAAATAAAATAAAAAAATAAAATAAAAATAAAAATTAAAAAAAAATTTTTTTGAAGTACCAAGAAACAGAATATGAAAATCATACACTACCCTGCTGTAGCTTATTAAGATTTGGAGGCTGATAAGTTATGATTATTCAGTGTTGTATTATATTCAAGCAAGTCATTAGCATCTTTCTAGAATGGCCTTTAGTTCATTGTCTTAAAACTAGAAAATATCCTAACTCTTGTAAATTTATGTATTAAATATATATCATATATAACTATACATTTATAATTTACATAACTTATACATAAATAAATGTAACATATTTACTATATAAAATAATATATATTTAAAATACATCAAAATAAATAAGTTTTTATATATTAAAACTTGAATTGGGGCGCCTGGATGGCTTAGTCAGTTAAGTGTCCGACTTTGGCTTAGGTCATGTTCTCACAGTTCGTGAGTTTGAGCCTCACGTGGGGCTCTGCACTGACAGCTCAGAGCCTAGAGCCTGCCTCAGCTTCTGTGTCTCCCTCTCTCTCTGGCCCTCCCCCACTTGTGTTGTCTCTTTGTCTCTCTCTTTCTCTCTTTCTCTCTCTCTCTCCCCCCTCCCAAAAGTAAATAAACATTTTTTTAAATAAGTAAACATTTGTTTTTTACTTGAATTAGGTTATATTTTCAGAGTGCCTGGGTGTTTCAGTCAGTTGAGCGACCGACTCTTGATTTTGGCTCAGGTCATGATCCCAGGGTCGTGGGATCGAGCTCCAAGTTGAACCTTGCATCAACCCTTGCATCAAGCCCTGCATTGTGCTCCATGCGGAGCATGGAGCCTGGTTGAGATTCTCTCTCTCTCTCCCTCTGCCCCTCTCCCCTGCTCATGTGCATGCTCTCTCTCTGTCTCTGTCTAAAAAATTTTTTTAAGAATTTTTAAAAAGTTAATATATTTTCATTTCCTTTTAACATGTTTGAAGGTTTAAAATTTTTTTATTTTAAGGTCAATAGACTTTACAAAAGGATCAATTTCTAATTCTGTAAAGAAATTTAGTGTGGAAAAGAGTTAAAATTCAGAAATTAATTTTATAGAGAAAAAAATCTATTCCATAAAGTCAAGTTCAGCTAAATGGCTCATATAAGAATCAGGATAAGAAGGGGCGCCTGGGTGGCGCAGTCGGTTAAGCGTCCGACTTCAGCCAGGTCACGATCTCGCGGTCCGTGAGTTTGAGCCCCGCGTCGGGCTCTGGGCTGATGGCTCAGAGCCTGGAGCCTGTTTCCGATTCTGTGTCTCCCTCCCTCTCTGCCCCTCCACCGTTCATGCTCTGTCTCTCTCTGTCCCAAAAATAAATAAACGTTGAAAAAAAAATTTAAAAAAAAAAAAAAAAAAAAAAAGAATCAGGATAAGAAAAATACCAGGGGTGCCTAGGTGGCTCAGTCAGTTGAGCATCCGACTTCAGCTTAGGTCATGATCTCACGGTCTGTGAGTGAGTTCGAGCCCCACATCAGGCTTGCTGCTGTCAGCAAAAAGATCGTCTTCAGATCCTCTGTCCCCCTCTCTTTGCCCCTGCCTCACTTGTGTTCTCTCTCTCTCTCTCTCTCTCTCTCTCTCAAAAACAAATAAACATTAGAAAAAGAAAAGAAAAAATACAAAGCAAGAGATAATCACGATTAAATGTATTATATCATGTGATATCTACTACTGTTTACTACCCTGTAATCTAATATTCAACTTTTTTTTTCAAGTTGCTTATATTACATCTAGATACTCTTGGATCATACACATCATCCCTGATCAAATGATCATGGAGAGCCTTGCTTGATATAATGGAATTCAAATTTTACCTTAGGAGCAATGCAGTGCCACTGAAGGGTTCCTAAGCAAGAAGAAATACTATCATTTCTGTGGATTGGGAGCTGTGGAAATTTCATTCGGCAGGATGGAGACTGGAATTGAAAGGAAAAGAGCTAAAGGCAGGGAATCCTAAATGGGAACTATCAACCTGGACTTGGATAGTGAACATGAGAAAGAAACAGATTCAAGAGACACCTAAGGAGGTAAAACAGAAAGTTATCATTGCTACCTATTATATATTATCCCCTTTTATTTACACCTTTTGTGCCTTTTACATGTGGGGATTGGGTTCAGAATTTAGGAATTAAAGTTATTTCACATGAAAGACTGATGGAGGCAATAGCTTGTTCCCTATTCTTCCCCAAATCCTAGAGGAGCTACAGAAGCAAAGCTACAACAGATTCACAGAACACTGGTTAAGTATAGCATTAGAATATCTGACGAGTTATTTCTCTTGTCCCTTCTACAATTCGTAATACATAACTTGTACACAAAAGTAATACATAAAATTGACAAACAGCAATACCGTCTGTTTGCACACCTGAAGGACTACAGCAGCAGCCTCCTAAAGCTGTGCTGCAAAGGATACAATGATCTGGAATAGTCCGCGGAGCTGATTTTCTTTACTAACCATGTCTGCATGTCTAAATTCAAAATATATTCCCCAGCTCCTTTCATCTGCCATCTCTCCATGCAGCTATCTCAGATCCCAGAATCGAAAAGGAACAAATCTTTTCCTCTTCAGAATGCCCATATGCATTTTACGACACTTCACGTTCTACTTTGGGTAAAGGTCTTACCTCTACCCCAGTAGACTATAAGCTCCTTGTAACCAAGGTTCTTGTCATTTCTTCTTTAATTTACCCAAGTACTAGCATAGTGCCCAGCACATAACAGAAATTCCATAAATATCTGTCAAATAAATAAATCAATAGCTCTTTCCGGCTGCTCTTCCCACCCCTGCCTTGTTTCACCTGGATCAATAACAATGGCAATGCTGTCAGAGATCAAAGGCTCATGAGACTTTCTGAATTATAGGTTCAGGGAACAAGGTTCCCTGGAAACTTTGCAGAAACTAGACCAGATATTTTACTTAAACCACATATTTAAACTTTGGCTTATAATCTCTCTGACAACAACTCCAACTGAATTTTTTAATGTAAAAATCCTAACCCCAGGTTTCTTCTAGAATTTGATTATCCCTGCATATCAAATTGTATACAAGAAAATGTCTCAAGCTAGCCAGATTGGGGTGCCTGTATTGAAACCCAAGACAGTATTAATAACATCAAAAAAGATTTTGAGCTTCCTACTCATAAGTAGTTTTCTGGAGAGATCAATTTCCAGAAAAGAAAACAATCAGATGAAATCTCAAAGGAGGAAATGTTAAGTCCCTTAAAAAAAAAAAAAAAGACAACTGTTAAATATGATTCAAATCCACCCACCTAGCAGCCGTGATACCTTTCAAATGTCTGAACTGCTTCAGTAGGAAACCAGCCAAAGTTCTGTCCATGTAGGCACAGAATACACCTATCTTTTTAATTCCTTTCATATTGTTTGGAATGCTGCAATCTTTTCAGTATTGTGAATACTCAGTAGGCTTGGTACTGGGTCAGAGATGTATTTGGCTTCTGTGGTTTTAGGAGAAAGGAGTTGAAGCTCCTGATGCCCCAGAATGTTTGGATTTCTGGCTAAATCATGCCCAGTTGTAGTAAATTACAATGATAAAATAAGGCTACTTTAAATTTTTTTCATAATGAGAAATGTAGGGGTAAAATGGCATGATACCTGGGATATGCTTTAGAATATTTCAGCAAAGGGGGAAAAAGAGATGATGGATGAAGAAAATGACAAAATCAATATAGCAATTTAATTTGGGTAGTGAGTACATGGGGGGTTCATTATACCACCTCTGTACATTTGGGTATGCTTGAGGGTTTTTTTTTTTTCTTTTTTAAGTGTTACATTATTGCAAAAGCAACTTCAGATTAAAAACAGCAATCCAGACAAATAGTGCCCAAAATTCTGAATCGTTCTTGAAAACTGCAGGGTGTATTCCATCTTGGTCCATCCATCTCAGTTTAGCTCTAGACTCATGTCCTTAAAGTTGGCGTCTCAGTTTTTATTTCATCTGTTTAATGAAAACAAAAATGCCTCCAGAGAGTCAAATGGATCTGTGGCCCAGACACTGAAAAAAGCCAGAAATTTCAGGATGTCTCTTCATATCTGTTGAGTTTCTGGGGACACAGTATCTTCTTTGGACAGGTAGTTTGCCTTCTGCTTATGGTGGACTTACGTTGCTTTTGCTATCTGACATCTACTCTGCTTCCTATGACAACTCCTCAGTTCCCATTTAGGGATCTACTCCAGCCCCATTCCGAAGAAGCAGATTCTATCTCTGGATTTCAGGATAGAGTTTAAGCCCAAGACTAAATCGATCAGAGCATCCCATTCCCCCAGCCACCGACTGGTTCCTAAATAGGCCCATGACCTAAATCAGGCCAATTCCAGCTAAGGAGGTTTAGGTCTTAGACTCCGGTTTGTGCTTTGGGAAAGTGAACTCTCTTTGTCACTGGCTTTGTTACTGGGTTGATGTGTTCTTGCAGTTGCTTGAAGCCATCTTATATAGCTTGGCAATGAACTGAGTACAGCAGAACGTAAGCCATATATCCACTGGAGGGGAAAGGAAGAGACATTCTAATGATACCACGTGAGCCTGGACCAGCTGTCCTTGAAGACTGTCCCTGGCCTCTCAGGTGAGTCAAGAAGTTACCTGAAGGGCTCTAACACATAGCATAATCGCTCTCTTTTGTAATTAAGCCACACTAGTATAGTCAGATGGCTTGACAGCATAGCACTTTGTAAAGTCTGCACTCCAAAGGAAGATGCATAAGCTTAGAGCATAATTCTTACCAAAATACCTGAATGAGTTCTGAGAATGTGGCATCAGGGTCACCGAATTCCATCATTATTCAACCAATATAGCACGCCTACTCTGTGACTGTGCTAGGTGCCAATTCCAGCAAGGTCAGGGCAGCTCAGCGATGGAAAATAAATGCAGTCCCTGAATGTTTCTATTTACTCAGTGACATATCTAGCTCTGTTTGAGATTTGAAGTTTATTTATTTATTTTGAGAGAGAGAGAGAGAGAGAGAGAGAGAGAGAGAGAGAGAGAGAGCAGGGGAGGGGCAGAAAGAGAAAGAGAGAGAGAATCCCAAGCAGGCTCTGTGCTGCCAGCGCAGAGCCCAACACAGGGCTTGAAATCAGGAACGGTGAGATCATCCCCTGAGCGGAAATCAAGAGTGGGACGTTTAACCAACTGAGCCACCCATGCACGACTGTCTGAAATTTTTATAACAAATAAATTTAAGAACATTTCAGTAACGTAACTGTTACTGGCCCAACTCCCTCCTGGATGATTGGGGGTCCAAATGACACACCTAGGCTGGGGTTAGAAGAACAGAGGTGAGTATTTGTTTAAGGCCTCCTCTAGCCCCTGAGCCTAGAACAAGGAAGATCCCAACAATAACTTCCAGTAAGAAAGCTGAGTCCAAAAAACCCAATCCCACCTAAGCAATAATATGAGGGGAATGGGCACAGCGAGACAAAAGCAAGTGGGAGCCAATGGACAGTTCCGAAGCAACTGGCTGGAACACAAGATGGAAGAAGTTGAAGAATCTCTGAGACCCAGGTTAGTACACCTTCAACCCATACCTGAGAAAGGACTATAAAGTTGCCAATATATTTCAGACAAACAGTAGAAAAATATTGTAGAATCATCATTATTTTTATTACTTTTCTGGAAGAAATTCACTTGTCTAAATGAAAACCAAAGGGCACCAGGAAGAGAAGGAGAACCCATGGATTTCCTACTCTGTTACATGTTTTTGCTTATTTAGGCCATGAGATGGAAATGGTAAATTAGCAATCAACATCCACTACAACTCCCCTTGGGGGTGCCTTCCAGTACTGCAGAGACTAGAAAGCTCACATTCCCTTGCAGCAACAGTTCTGAAATCGGGATCCACCAAGAAGATGTACTCACATGAGATCTTGAGATCTGGAAGGTGGGAAAGAGGTGGGACCAATCACCCTGCTATTCTTTCTCTTGCTGCTCGCAGGTAGGGCTGGGGAGGAGACATATTGGATTTTTCCACAGCAAAATTCCAGCATCCAGTCACTAGTTTTGTTGAGGCTACTGTGGTGGGCTTTTGGATCCATAGTTCTATGGCAGCCTCCTGATTCCTGGCCTTCCTGATCAAGTAGCAGCTAACACTTCAGGCTGGTTCCGCAGTACTGTTCTGGGAGTCGCTCCTGCAGACTCTGAGAACACTGAGCTCATAACTCCAATTGTATAAAGACAAAATTCTCTATATTTAACTCTCTTCTTACAAGAGGTAAAATGGAATGGTCTCTCCTTCCTGAAACTGAACCATGAGACATTCTACTTCCTAAAGCATTCAAGATTTGCGATGATTCGCAAGTCAAGCCAAAGATGAGTCCCACTTACAAGGTGGTATCATTTGGGCAAACAAGATAGTGCCTACAAAATAAAAAGCATTGGGGTGTATGCAAATGAGCGGAGCAGCTGAACACACAAATTGCAGAAGCAGCTGATAGCAAGACTGTGTCTCACTATCTTTGTCCTCAGGTAGAAGGGTTTCCATGGGGCACACTTCCATAATGTCAACCCATCCGTTTACCAGTATTAGCCAAGTTAATGAAGTCACCAGTACTCACTTGTTGTCATTTCCCCATTGTAGGCACTTAGGCCCAATGTGAAACGTTAATAAATTGAATAGGTCACCAAATACAGTGCTCTGGTCAAGATGGAGCTGTTTGGAAAAGGTTATGAATCAGATTAAAATCCTCATTTGTCACAGAGCCAGGGAAGTAATACTCTTCTCTGGGTCCCAGATCCCTCCACACTTTCCACAAAACTATTATATAAACCCCAGATTACAAGATTATTAGAAGGCGTTACCAATTAGAGTATGCACATCACTACCTGTTTCTCTCATTAAAAGGACAGCAAAGAACAATAACCATGAAATGCCATCCTGAGAAAAGCATGGGTTTGGGAGTGAATGTCGCAGTTGAATTTGGCATTCTGCAATGGCCCCGGAGGGGAGGTGATTCAGCTTAAGTGTGGTATTTGTGAAGATCTGATTCAAAACCTCTGCTATTTTTCAGCACTGCAATTAGAAGGCAGGGGTTCTCCCTGCCCCTCCCCACCCCCAGCCCCCCATGGAGTCAGGGTGGGAGCTCCAGCTCTACTGTGTTTAGCACAGCCTCAGGTCACAGACCCCACAAAGCCCCTGCAGAACTTCCAAAGTGACTGGCAAATTCCAAATGCAAGATTGACTTGCAAGCTACAGTGTTCTTTGAAAAACTGAAAACCAGAGAAAGTTCAGAGAAACAGGGTATTGCTATGATTGCTTATTGTTTGTGAATCATTTTTTTAAATGCATTTTGCACTTGGAGGAAACTGTAGAGATACCATCCCAGTTGCATTTTCCCTGATTGATACATGAACATTTTAGTCATTACGCATATGCTAATAATACAAATACTGTAATTTATATCTTTTGTTAAGGTGAGTGTATCTACTTTTCATTCATGAGAATCCTAGGAAAAGAACTGTTACGAAAGAGAAACTCTCCACTTTAATTACTGAAAGCTAATGAGGTAGCCTGCATTCCTATTCCTTAGCTCCTCTGAATGTCTATCCCCTTATTAACATCTCTGCTTTATTACAATAACTGTTTCATATACCATTTCTGTAATAAGGGAGCATGGCAACTGAGCCTAAATGCGTATTCTGCAACCCTGTATATGTGTTTCCCAAAAACCGTAATTACTAACCAAGTTATAAAGATTTAAGCAAGAAATTTAAAATGTAAGCAAGACTTAGGAATAAAGAGCTACCAAAAACAAAACAAAGGGTACATTTTATCATAAAGTGCCATGGACGATTTTGAGCACTTTAGAATATATTGTTCCACTGCTATAAAATTAATTCTTGAGGAGTGTATGTGCAAAATGTGTACACGCACACAGTACCAATATTTGCAGATACAGTCAAATTAGAGTGTTTTAAACAATATAAAAACTTGGTGAGTGTACTTTTATGAATCTTAACAAGCTTACAAAGGAGGGAACAGCCTAATAAACACGAAACGTTCACAATTCTCTGTTTTGAAATGTAAAAAAAAATAAAAAAGAGCATGGAGTTGACATCACTGTTTGTCACCTAATCTGTGTGTCAGACCTTGCAAGTGGTTCTGCAGTTGCCACACAGTGGGGGCCTCCAGGCCTGTTAGATATCCGATTCCTGCGCTCTGCAACATATCTAACTCCTGCACTCAGAGGGGCTCAGGGTCATTCTTAGGTCATGGTGGTTAAAGATGGCTGTCAATTCACTGCTTGGGCTAGGTTTCAAAACTCCTTTATCTCTGTTGTATTGATGATTCCTAGTGATAGCTTAGGAAATTAACCACACCATCCATATGCATCTTAATGGCGTGTTTTGTAGCACCAAAGTGACTGTATTAAAAGCTCAGTGTGCTGTATTTGAAACAGTCTGTCACCCTCTGAAAGCTAAGAACTGGAACAAATATACTTTTATCTGAATAAACAGTTATGGCTCTATGCTGCCTTGCAAATTTTAAAAAGGAGGGTTGTCATAAAACAAGTTTAAACTAGCTGATCCTGCCTTTTCTCAGTGCAAAAGTAATTATTATTCAGTCAAAAAATAGGCAGTGAAAAAGAGTAATTGCATAAGAAGATATTATAATCCTGAGACTATCCACCTGGTGTTTTTATTTTGATGAATACTCTTTTGGATCCCTATGACTGTGCAACTTAATGTTTGTCACAATTCTCTACGGCTAAGGAGAAAGACAAGCCTTAATTGTAAATTTGCACATGCTTTATTGCCAATGCGACGGCATGAACACATTTAACAGGACTGCCATTCCATTTAATTACTCTGATTTTGACATGGACCTACCACGTATAAAATTGATGGCATGAATTACAAGCACCATAAAAAATCACTGCTTTCTCTTCAAGGGGTGAATGTTAAGGTATTCCTCCATATTCTCTACAGCTATCTGCATTAGGTGAAGAAAAAATAAAGCATGGTAATAGGATAGCCATCCTCAAATTGCTTCCTTCCAAGCTGAGTTATGCTCGTGACATGACAATGATGCATGGTCTTTTTTTTTTTTTTTTTTTTTTTTTTTTAGCTTACCTGGGTAAGATCTATGACATCTAAAGAAAAATAAATAAACAAATAGGCAAGCGGACAAAAATAGAGAAGAGCCTTCTGCCAAATTAATCCTGTGTTTCATCTCTATTATAGTTGCCATTTTCTTAGCTTTTTCTCGGCAATATTTGATGGTACTTGTTACACTTTTGCCTGAAACAGGTGAAAAAAAGCTCAGGAACTGGAACTGCTCAAGATCTGTGTGGACGGAAAAAAAAAAAAAAAAAGGATCTGTGCAGACGGAGATGGGGTATGGCAGGGCGATGGTAACAGTCATTGCCAGAAATCTAAAACTGACAGTAAGAGGAAGTTGGCAGCTAATTCTATTCAAGGGAGAGAGTGGTGGTGTGGCACCTGGCATTCTGGCGTGTATAGCCAAAGGGAAAGGTGTCAGTTATTGGCTGGAGGGGCATATAAAGTGCTGGCTTTGTCTTCCCTAAGTTGAGGGAAGAGCTTTAGTAGCACATCAATGTTTTATGTAGTCACTTTAAACTGTCTGCTACTTGAGTTCATTTTCTACATTCTTGTTTATGACTCACTAAAAAAAGAAGCTAGTGTCTTCTTAAAATGTTTCCATAAGCCTCCCGCCACTGCCCGTGGGAAAAAAATCTAAATTTCTAAATACATCTATAAATCGATTATCCACATAGATGATGAATCAAAGCATTTCCTTTTTTTTTTTTTTTTTTTTTTTGGTCTTTTAAACTTGAAACTGTCACTGAAAATAAGTTCATATTTATTTGGCTATTGATCAAGTAGAAATCTTCAATAAAAATATTCTGTGGTTTCATCCAAGCTTCCTTTGTCTTTCAATTAAGAAATGGTTTTATGCTACACAAATAGGGTGAGATAGTCAGAGGATTAAATCAATAGACTATAAATTATGAGTAAAAGAAAACATCAGGTCACTGCCCTGACACAACAGATTTATTATTAAAGTAGGTAACTCCATGGCAATTCACTACATTAGTTTTTATAAAGTAAGAGACAGGGAGAGATCAATGATAACTTTGGCTTACTGTTGCTTTTAATGGTTCATTTATAATAGCTACTTATCTCCTATTATTTTAGCTTGCTATAATAATGTCAAGCCAAGAAAAAAAGATAATAACCATTATGGGAATATATATTTAATTCAAGTCTGACTGACTATTCTTTAATCTGATTCATGTATTTGTAGAGTGGCCAGAAATACTCTAAAATGCACAGTGATTCTTAGGTATACATAAAAACTCCATTATACAGTCTACATTAGGTGTAGAGTACAAAAAAATCTCGCAGTTTTTAGCTGTACTCTCAGAGGCATATTTTCAAATGAACACCTATATTGCAAGGCCCACCCATAGCCCACCAACTCAAACCTGCTTGGTGCTATTAACATCAAGAATAACAGCTGAGGGGCACCTGGGCGGCTCAGTCGGTTAAGCATCGGACTTTGGCTCAGGTCATGATCTCGTGGTTCATGAGTTCAAGCCCTGCATTGGGCTCTGTGTTGACAGTTCAGAGTCTGGAGCCCATTTCAAATTCTGTGTCTCCCTCTCTCTCTGCCCCTCCCCTGCTCATACTGTCTCTCTCTCCTTCAAAAATACGTAAACATTAAAAATAATAAAATAAGAATAACAGCTGAATTCAATGAGGTGCCTGGGTGGCTCAGTTGTTTAAGCGTCCAATTTCAGCTCAGGTCATGATCCCATGGCTCATGGGTTGGAGCCCCACATCAGGCTCTTGTGCTGACAGCTTTGGAGCCTGCTTCAGATTCTGTGTCCTTGTCTTTCTGCCCCTCCCCTGCTCATTCTCTCTCTTTCTCTCTCTCAAAAATAAATAAAACATTAAAAAATTTAAAAAAAAAAAGAACAACAGCTGAATTCTAAATGGACCCTTCAGCCTCACTATGTTTCCTGGAAACTACTGTCTTTGCAAATATGAAGCATATTTTTGCTCCAGACACATACACGGACCCATACCCCATTCATGGATTCTCTATAACCTCCTTGCCATTCTTGAATATTTATTACTCTGATTTCAGTGGAGGTTTCATACAGGCCTCCAAAGGCCATCTCAAATGAGGAGGAATAAAGTCACCTATTTCTTTTGATAAGGCCAAAATACGGAGGTCCTCACCAACCAATCCCCTAGATATTTCCTTCCAGGGAAACTAGAATGAAATAAATATTAAAGGAGAGGTGGAGTCATTGAATCAGGGAGGGAAGGCTCCGTACCACCACCACCACTATTTCTTAGTGATACAGATATGATAAATTTTTAAAACTTGGGTCCTTTTGGTAACAAAAGGTGGCTCTACAACTGCTTGCCCCTGTTGGTTGTCTTGTCAGTAACCACTCTTGATTCTCCACACCTCTGAGTTACATTATTGGTACTGCACATGCAATTTCACTCTATTTAAAAGCAGTATTTACTAATATCCAGAATATAAAGAGAACTCCTAACACTCAACAACAAAAAAGCTAAATAGCCCAGTTTAAAAATGGGCAAAGGACTTGAAGAGATATACAAATGGCCAATAAGCACATGGAAAGATGCTCAATAGCATTAATCATCAGGGAAATGCCAATCAAAACTACAATAAGATACCACCTCATACCCAACAAATGTTGACGGGATATGGAGAAATTGAACACTTGTGTGCTGTTGGTGGAATGTAAAATGGTACAGCCATCATGGAAAACAGTATTGTGGTTCCTCAAAAAATTAAAAATAGCATTATCATATGATCCAGCAAATCCACTTCTGAGTATATATACCCAAAAGAAATGAAAGTGGGGTCTCAAAGGGACAGTGGTACACCCATACGCATAGCAGCATTACTGATAAAAACTAAAACATGGAAGGAATCCAAGTGTCTACTACTGAATGAGTGAATAAGCAAAATATGAATGTTATTTAGCCTGAAATAATATACAGTGGTTGCTATTTAGCTTTAAAAAGGAAAGAAATTCTGCAACTTTGCTACAACGTGACAGTTTTTAGAGGAACCCTGAGCACATTGGGCTAAATGAAAGAAGCCAGTCACAAAAAGACAAATACTGTATGATTCCACTTATATGAGGTACTTAGGGTAGTCAAATTCATAGAGACAGAAAGTAGAATGCTGGTTGCCAGGGGCTAGAATAAAGAGGGGAGTGGGGAGTTACTGTTTAATGGGTATAGAGTTTCAGTTTTATAAGAAGAATTCTAGAGATGGATGGTGGTGATGGTTGTACAACATTATGAATGTGTTTAATGCCACTGAGCTGCACACTTAAAAATGGTTATGATAGTAAATTCTGTGTATGTATATCTTATCACAATTTTAAAAATGGGGAAAAAATAGTGGTAACTATTTAGAATTGTAGAACTCTCCAGAAAGGCTAAACTATGACTGGCAGTACCAAGCATTAAAAAGGCTGTGGGGTGGGGCGCCTGGGGGGCTCAGTCGGTTAAGCATCCGACTTCGGCTCAGGTCATGATCTCGTGGTCCGTGAGTTCGAGCCCCGCGTCGGGCTCTGTGCTGACAGCTCAGAGCCTGGAGCCTGTTTCAGATTCTGTGTCTCCCTCTCTCTCTGCCCCTCCCCCATTCATGCTGTCTCTCCCTGTCTCAAAAAATAAATAAACGTTAAAAAAAAAAAAAATATATATATATATATATATATATTTAAAAAGGCTGTGGGGTAACTGGAACTCTCGTACACTGACAGTGAGGATAAATTGGTATGACCACTTTAGAAAACTATTTGGCAGCGTGTACTAAAGCTAAACATACGCCTCGCCCATAATCCAGCAATTCCACTCTTAGGAATGCATCTAAGAGATGGGAGTGTATGTTCTCAAAAGAATACTGTCAAAAGACATCAGCAAGGATGTTCATAACAGCTTCACTCAAAATAGCCAAATATTAGAAGCAACCCAAATGCTATCAGTAGAATGGATAAATGAAATGTGGTATATTTATACAATGGAATGCCATACAGTGATATTTATTTACTTATTAAAATGTTTATTTTTGTTTATTTATTTTCACACAGTGATTTTTGAATAAACCATTATTACTAGCTAGGAGATGAATGAATCTTACAGATATTACATTTTTAAAAAGCCATACAGTGCCTACTGTATGATTCGATTTATCTGAAACACAAAATAGGTAAGATTAATATAATGGTAGAAATCAGAAAAGTGGGAGGAGGTTACTGACTGGAAAAGGACATGAGAGAACATTTCAGGTGCAGAAAAGTACTATATCTCGATCTAGATGGCCATTATATGGGTATGTAATGAATCTCAAAAAGATTATAGGAGCACCTGGGTGGCTCAGTCAGTTGAGCATCCAACTCTTGATTTTGGCTCAGGTCATGATCTCACCATTTGTCAGATTGAGCCCCATGTCAGGCTCAGTGCTGGGCATGAAGTCTGCTTAAGAAGCTCCCTTTCCCTCTCCCTCTGCTCCTCCCCTACTTGTGCGCACAAGAGGAAAAAAAAAATGATTATAGGGAAAAAGTCAGACGTTACAGTCTACATATGGTATGATTTCATTTATGTGACACTTTGGTAAAGGCAAAGTTACAGGGATAGAAAACAGAGCAGTGGTTGCCAGGAGCTTGGGGTAAGAGGGGACTGACTGCACAGGCCACAAGGGACTTTTTTGGGATGATGGAAATCATTTACATCTTGACTTTAGTAGTGTTACATAACAGTATATAATTATCAAAACTCATCAAACCATACATCTAAAAAGGCTGAATCTTGGGGCGCCTGGGTGACTCACTCAATTTAACATCCAACTCTTGATTTAGGCTCAGGTCATGATCTCATGGTTGGTGGGTTTGAGCCCTACATCAGCCTCTGCGCTGACAGCGTGGAGCCTGCGTGGGATTCTCTCTCTCCTCCTCTCTCTCTGCCCCTCCCTGACTCATGCTTTCTCTTTCTCTCTCCCTCTCAAAAATAAATAAACTTTAAAAATACTAAAATAAATAAAATGATAAAAAGGCTGAATTATTACAGCTAAATCGCAACTCGATACCTCCTTTAAAAATATTCAGCAAACCGTACTGTTAAGATTAGTCCACAGTGTGTATTTACCACACTTTATGTATGCTACACTTCAACAAAAAAGCTTAAAAAGTAAAACAAAAGTAGAGGTTAAACGGGTTAAAAGACATGTGTTCCAAAACTCTGCTACTGGTTTGCTAAGTCAAATGCTCACTCTAGTTGTGGCAATGGAGTACTACTAACATGGAAAGCCTTAGGTCTGGAATGAGCCCTAAGGATTCATGGAGTCTCACCACCACCAGAGAGAAGTGGTCTGTGATATGTTACATAGCTACCCGGGGTGAAGCCAAAACAAACCTAGGACACTGACTCTCAACTAATACTCTAGCTCAACTGCAGCTCAAGGAGGGGTAAAAAAAAAAAAAAAAAAAGTCAAACTGATAATGTGGCATTGAATAAGCAGCAAATTTTAAACCAATTGTGTAGCACTGGGCCTCTGCACACATTTGCTCTCCACTTCCAAAGGTACTGAGAAAACTAACTGGAAGTTTGCAAAGTGCCTTGAGCTATTTAAGCAGCTCTATCTGTAAAACCTGAGGGATCGCAGATCCTCTGATAACATAAAACACAGATTATAGCAGTCTCTTGATCCAGAGGCTCCACTCAAAATCAAATCTTGGCATAACTTCTACCCTTTCCTGTCCAGGCGCATCTCCAATATCACCTAGTCAGCCATGCAAAGTACCCCAACTGTTCTACTACCACCAGCAGAGATATTTTAGGGTACAATCCAGGTTATATGACCCTGAATTAACTCTTCTGAAAATGCAGTTCCTCTGCAACAAAGTCAACTTTTTTTAAGTGCACACATGCACAACCACCTAAATCAAATCTGTGTGCGGGTAGTTCTCAACATTGTTCTCACAAAATTGCAAACAGGAGCACAGTGGGCCTTACTTCTCTCCCTAAAACTGAGCTATTAAGGAAGTGCTAAATCAGTGGCCCCTAGCTCCCCTTTCTTCTGCCTCTACCTAGATGACCCTTTGACCTCCCATCCTCTTCCACCCCCACTAAGGCCCAAGCACCAACTTTTCTCTGACCTCCACCCCCTGTCAAGACAGAAAAGACTCTAAGTATCAGTTATTTACACTTTTTGATTGACTGACGGGTTACACTTTAGTTTCATTGAGTTTTAGTTGTATGTTAATTCAAACATTTACATTTAAACCATTTTACACCTCATTGCCTATGAAAAGCCAATTTTCCATTAAAGAATTTTGAACTTCAATTTAACTTCAGCAAGCAAGTAAAAAAAAATTTGTTTTGGAAACAAGGAAGAATTTGGAACCACACTTTGGGTTCCTAAGCCTCAGGAATAATGAGCACATTAGAGTAGCTGAGAAGCTACAGACAGAACGCAAAGAATTGTTCCCTCATTCACTCAATCATTCTCTCATTCATGCATTCCACAAACATTTATATTTATCAAGTGCCTACCATGTGCCAGGTATTGTACAAGGCAGAGAGAATCAATGACTAATAAGATACGGTGTCTATCCTGGAGAAGTTTACAAAGAAAAGGCACAAACGGAAGAATTTCAACTCCGAAAGTAATAAGTACTCTGAAAAGTAGAAAATGCTAAGGGAGGACAGCAGACCAGGGATTCACTCTCCTTGGAGCACGTTTCACAGAGGACAGACCCATGAGCTCAGCTGCAAGGAGTTTGATAGGGCAAAAGGCAGAGAGAGGGGTTGTTTCCTAACCTTCTGGCCAAATATAAGGGGAGGGTGGGTGGAGGGTGGTTACTTTTTTTGTGCGGAGGGAATTTAAGGAAGGAGAGGCTAATAATGCCAAGCCCAGCGTCTCCTGCAACCGCAGACATGAAGACAACTTGGGCTGTGGCGACAAGTGGGCCACTTCCTTTCATCTGCCCCGATGCGGTGAGGCCAGCTGCTGATAAGCCTTGCCCACATGCCCTTAGCCCCTCAAAGGGGAGGGCAGGTGCAAACATTGTCATACAACTCCATACTCTGCCTGTGCTCCTTAAAATGTTGGTTTTGCATCAGGATACATCGGTGGAAAATAAATTGTATCCACGTCTTTTAAATGGTTACTCTTTGGTTTGGCTCTGTTTTGGAACTTAGAATTTCAAGGCCTTTGTTAGTGTGAAATTTAGGATAATGGAGAGAAAAAGTCAGTAGTCAAGTAACGTCTTTGCCTCAAAATAGCTCCCGTCTGGCAAGGGAAGGATTGGAGAGAAGCTAATCTTATTAGCTAAAGGCTTATTTCTGGAAGCTTGCCGAAGGCAGAGATATATCCAAACTGTAACAAAACCAGGTGTGTAAGTCAAAACACCCAGAGCTGCCCTGCACCTGCTTTGCTCAATTTCTTGATTTTTTAATCCTCCCTTGCCCCCCAAATTGCAGGTGAACAGGTTGAAGCACAGACTATATTTGATGTTATCTTAGTGTCTAATATATTTTTTTAAACGTTTATTTATTTTTGAGACAGAGAGAGACAGAGCATGAACAGGGGAGGGTCAGAGAGAGGGAGACACAGAATCTGAAACAGGCTCCAGGCTCTGAGCTGTCAGCCCAGAGCCCGATGAGGGGCTCAAACTCACGGACCGTGAGATCATGACCTGAGCCGAAGTCAGACGCTTACCCCACCAAGCCACCCAGGCGCCCCGGTGTCTAATATTTTTGTATCACATCCCTATTTTCTGGAGTTCTAAAACACACTCCTCAAACCCCTATGTTATTCCAACCTCTGATAATATATGAATGAATATTCAGGGGAGCCTGGGTGGCTCAGTCAGTTAAGCGACCAACTCTTTATTTGGGCCCTGGTCATGATCTCAGGGTTTGTGAGCTCAGAGCCCTGAGTTGGCTCTGAGCTGACAGCATGGAGGCTACTTGGGATTCTCTCTCTCTCTCTCTCTCTCTCTCTCCCACTCTCGACGCCCCTCTCCTGCTCATGCACTCTTTCTCTGTCTCTCTCTGTCTCTCTCAAAATAAATAAACTTAAAAAAAAAAAGAATATTCATTCTTTCAGCAAGCATTTATCCAACAATGGAACAGATGGTTAATTAATCCCCAATTCTCATTCTCACCTTATTCCTGTTTACTTTTTTCTCTAAAGTTTATTTACTTCTTTAAGGAATCTCTACAGCCAAGTGGGGCTCAAACTTATGACCCCGACCCGAGATCAAGAGTTGCCAGCTCTTCTGACTGAGCCAGCCAGACACCCCTCCCTCTTCCATTTGAGATGGCTCGTGACTACACCACCCAGAGACAGCATTTCCTAGTATTCTTTGCAGCTAGGTGTGGCCGTATGACTAAGTTTATCACAATAAAATGTGAGTGGAAGGGAGGTGAGCCACTTCCAAGTCACTTACTTTATAGGAAATTGCTTGCCCTCCACTTTCACTCTACCCCTGTTCCTACAAACAGAGTGGGAATGTGGAGGTGGCATGGATATACCATGTGGACAAGACCTAGGGACACTGGAGCAGCACAGTGGGAGAAACTCAGATTGTGAATGACCTCACGGTGCTAAGGCACCCCACCGATCTGGGCTCCTACCTTCCTCTGAAATTTTACATGTGAGAGAACTAAACTCCAGCCATGTTTAAGCCACTATATTTTTAGATTCCTTTGTTACAGCAGCCTGGTCAGACCCTTGTTAATATAAACATTCACCCAATGTCTATTTAGTAGTTACCAACAGGAAACTTACGTGGGGGAAAACACTATGCGTTTCAGGATTTAGGTTGCTTATGGTCAAGAAAAAAAGACAAAAAATATAAAACTACACTTGCGAACCGTGATAAAGTGCGTAAAGGAAACAGAGGGTACTAGGTTAAGGTCTCTCTGAGGAAGCATCATTTAGCTAAGGCCTCAAAGTCTCAGGGGAAAATGGGTGGGGGAGGGGGGGTGAATTCATCCCAGGTTGCAAACTCCCTGGGGAAGAAAGAGTGTGGCTCTTTGGAGGGAATTCAAGAAGGCAGGTGAACAATGTGAGCGATGTGGCCTTAGGAGGAAAGGCTCTTCCTAAAGAGACAAATATGCATATACATGCATAATTGCACAGACACATTAAATTATGGGTAAGTTATCTTTGCTTTTACAGTTGTTCCTAACTCTGGTTTTCTTTCTTTCTTCTTTTTAATGTTTATTTTTGAGAGAGAGAGAGAGAAAAAGACAGAGCATGAGCAGGGGAGGGCAGAAAGAGAGGGAGATACAGAATCTGAAGCAGGCTCCAGGCTCTGAACTGTCAGCACAAAGCCCGATATGGGGCTCAAACTCATGAACCATGAGATCATGACCTGAGCCAAAGTCACATGCCTAACAGACCAAGCTACCCAGGCACCCCTGTTTTTCTTTTTTAAACTAAACCATAGTTGGGTTTGTTTTGTTTTTAATTTCTTCACCTCTCACATATTCCAGCACTGGATCTAGAAAAACAGATCACCTTGAAACCATAAAGGCTTTGTCTGACTTGGTAGTATCGTTAGATTCCACCTACAGAATTTGCCCAAAATGAGATCTCCTTTATCCTAAACACACAATCTCCCCAGGGTCATTTCCATCTATCTTATCCTCCCTTTTCTTCCTTTCTGACTCACAAGTACTTGAAGAGCCCCAAGTTTCTATAATTCTTACTTTCTTCTCTTTCCATTCCCTTGTCTTTCACAGTCAATCTGGGGCATGTAGTTTATGGTAACATTTACCAGATACCTTGTCTTCTCCCGCAAATGTCATCATAAAACCTTAGCATTCAGCCCAAATCACACGCTGATCACTGCCCCAACCAGAATTAGAGGTTTATTCTCAAGTTACACATTTTGGAGAGAAAGGAGTGTCAACTCCAATTGTTCTATAGGACTTGTTTTAATTTATTGATTGATTGATTGATTGATTTCAAGTAATCTCTACACCCTATGTGGGGCTCAAACTCATGACCCTGAGGTCAAGAGTCACGTGCCCTTCCTACTGAGCCAGCAGGTGCCCCCGTTCTATAGGACTTTTATAATAAAATCCTAAAGCTTAAATGCCTAACTAAATTCTAATAAAAATATTAATAAATAATGTAACATCACACAAACTAGGTAGTAGATTATATGCTTCATAATGATTTATAAACTCCTTGAAAAAGGATGCTACCTTCTCTCTGTAAAATTTCACATCATCTCTGAGTAAGTGTTTTGATTAATGAAGGAGCAAAGTCATGAGACAGGATTCAAATATAAGACAGCAAGAAAAACCAGAGTGAGGAGATGAGAACAGAAGTTCCAAGTGGGTGGGGAGCACAGAGATAGTGGAGGTCAGGAAAAGGTGAGGTCAGAAGGAATTCCTAGGGCCAGAAGAGCAAACCAAACGGTGCTTCTCAAGGGCACCTGCAGCTGATAGATACCCAACCAGTCACCTCACACAATTACAGATGCTCAATTAGGGACTGAACTGGATGCTTTCATGTCATTCTCAATTAAGAAAGAAAAAAACAGGGGCGCCTGGGTGGCTCAGTCGGTTAGGCATCCGTCTGACTTCAGCTCAGGTCATGATCTCACAGTTCGTGGGTTCCAGCCCCACGTCGGGCTCTGTGCTGACAGCTCAGAGCCTGGAGCCTGCTTCCGATTCTGTGTCTCCCTCTCTCTCTGCCCATCCCCTGCTCGTGCTCTGTTCTATCTCTCTCCCTCTCCAAAATAAAGTAACATTAAAAAAAATGTAATAAAAAAAGAAAGAAAGAAAAAACTAGAGATAGAAAACGAGAAAGAGGAAGGGTAAGAAAAAAAAAGTTGGATCAGTCAAGCCACTTAGGGGGAAGAGAATATACAATGTTTTCAAGAATAAGTGCTCAGGAGCCACAACGCTAAGAGTGAACTTTGCCATTTTCTATGTGGGTGACCTTTCCTCTTAATTTCCTCTTCTTTAAAATAGGGGTAATAACAGTACCTACCTACACCTCATAGTTGAGAGGATTTAAATGAGCCAATCCATGTGAAGTGTTCAGCACAGTGCCTGGCACAATGTAAGCTATCAACAAGTATCAGCTACTGTTGTACATAAAGGGTCAGCTTCAGAAGAATAATCACTCGATGAGATAGGAAAACCGTAAAATAAAATAGAAAATAAGCTATGTTCTACAACTCAATGAGATGCACTTATGCTTTCTTGGTGGGCACAGGCTCATCTTTAGCTTTTTAAGTATATTTATTTAGATTTAACAAGGCCAAACGGGTGTGCATTAGAAGAGTCCAGGGGCAACTGGCTGGCTTAGTCGAAGGAATATGTGACTCTTTCTCTGGGGGTTGTGAGTTCAAGCCCCACATTGGGTGTAGAGATTACTTAAATAAATAAAACTTAAAAAAGGAAAAGAGCCCAAAGGTAGAGAAAAAGAGAAAGTAGAATCTGAAGAAGCTGCCATCTGGCCCATATTATATAGATACTTTCTCCATTATAGAGTCCAACTTCCCTCCCACAATTCCTAGCCACAGCCCACTGGTCTTAAAAAATTTCAAAGCACGTTGGGGCACCTGGCTGACTCCTTCAGTAGAGCATGCGACCCTTGATCTCAGGGTTGTGAATTTCACTTAAAAATAAAATCTAAAAAAAAAAATTTCAGGGGTGCCTGGGTGGCTCAGTCGGTTAAGTGGCCGACTTTGGCTCAGGTCATGATCTCACAGTCCGTGAGTTCGAGCCCCACGTCAGGCTCTGTGCTGACAGCTCAGAGCCTGGAACCTGTTTCAGATTCTGTGTCTCCCTCTCACTGACCCTCCCCTGTTCATGCTCTGTCTCTCTCTGTCTCGAAAATAAATAAAACGTTTAAAAAAAAAATTTCAAAGCAGCATCATTTGGTATATCACATGGTACATGAATCAGGATTCTTAGTTGTAAGCAACAGAAACTGACTATTGGTGATTTAATCGGAAATGGAAGATACATGTAGCTCAGAAAATTGCCAGGGAGACTGAAAATCAAGTTAGATAAATGGAAAGCTTAGCAGCCGGAGCCAGTCTGATGAGACAACTGCCCCTGCCCCAAACCCTGATGCTAAACCACTAGACCTGGTACTGCCATCCCTAACACCTTCGTTATGGCTGTGCAACCTTTTCTGACTCACAGTGAGAAATTCCCTAACACCTAAAATACAAACATTTTAAAGTTAAATTTAAGGTTAGTCTTACATTATTCTCACATTCTTAAGAAGTCAGGCTTCAACAGGTGAGGATTTAACCGTAACAGGCTGCAAATTTAACTTTACTAACCACTCATTATGTTCCAGTGAGAAACTTCTAAAACTTCAGTAAGCCTCAGTTTCTCCATCTGTCAATGGGGATAATAAAACCCACATCATAAGGCTATGGTGAAGAGTAATGTATATAAGGCTCTTAGCTCAGCATCAGATACAAAGAAAGCCTTCAATAAATGTTAACATAAAAAAAATAAGTTGTCACGGGGTGCCTGGGTGGCTCAGTCAGTTAAACATCCGACTTTGGCTCAGGTCATGATCTTGCAGTTTGCGAGTTTGAGCCCGCGTCAGGCTCTGTGCTAACAGCTCAGAGCCTGGAGCCTGCTTCAGATTCTGTGTCTCCCTCTCCCTCTGCCCCTCCCCTGCTCACGCTCTGACTCTCTCTGACTTTCAATAATAAATAAACATTAAAAAACATAAGTTGTCACAAGTTGCTAAAGTCTGGATGTCTTTAGTAGAGGGATTCGTTTTTATATAACATAATGAATTGCAAGTTTAGTCCTTGTGGTCCATGGGGAACACACCAGTGTCCCAGAATGCCCTCAAGTTCATGGTGCCTGAATCAAGCAGCAACAAGGAAGCTAACATGCTATCTGAGTGGGTTGGGCAAGACAGTTAAGAAGTTTGGCTTTCTTCTTGATGTTGTTCCTGTCTCATCTGTCAAACCATATAAAGAATTTCTGAAGTGGAAGAAATAAAATGGATCCTTCAGTTTCTCTTTACCCGTGGGATAAGAGGGATCTCAACAGCCACCCTTTCTGTAGGATTCACAGAGGTAAGTAGGAAGGAAGAAACCCTCTGGCCATATATCTAGTTATCCAAATCCACCTATTCTTAATAACATTTAGATCTTCAATATTTAATAATTAGTGTAATTAATTACTATAATTACTATATTTAATACAGTAATTAAGTACTGATGTTATTAAGATATCTATCCTGAGATTAATTTTGCCTGCCATTTTTAATGTCCACTTTAGTACATAGTAAAGATATAAGCAAATATTTTTTCTTACCACTATTGCTGCTAGCACCTTTCTGGGCTTCAGTTTCTTCACCTGTTAAATAGAAAGACCAGATTAGATGATCTGTGATTCTATAACTAAATAATATCAGTACTATTATAATGCTTGTAGTTATGCCAAGTCCTCGTTCACTTACAAAAGTTAGAAGAGTAGGAAGAAGCAAAGTATGTTCTTCTACATACAACTCTTAATCTGACTTTGTGTAAATTGAGTACTGGGAATAACTGGCTTTTAAAAACTGGCTCTCTTCAGGCCTCATAACATATTTCTTCAAGTTCTTGTTCAGCCTGGTTCCTCTGGTTATTCTTAATCAAGAGGTGCAAAGTTGGGGTTTCTTTTAAGTTTTATTTATTTAAGTTATCTCTACACCCAACACGAGGCTCGAACTCACTACCCTGAGATCAAGAGTCACATGATCCTCTGACTAAGGCAGTCAGGCACTAAGTTGTAAGTGCTAAGTTGTAAACTACGAAGACTAGTGCTTTCCAGTGAAGATAAATTCTTCTCTTCTTTTTCTTCAAATGTGAATTGTGACTGGATTTGCAGTGTATAAAATAACCAAATGAAAACTGGAAGATGGAATATTGTGCAAATGTTTCCAATCGTACGGATGCTTACTTTCATGGAGACAAGACATCTGTATTTCATATTGCATATTCCCATTTTTGTCCACTTGTTAGGCGTGTGACAGACAGAACTTGCGCATATAAAGGGTATCTTTCTTCTCCCTGCAAAGATTAGTGCCAGATTTGAAAAAAAGCCTCTTCTTGTTAAATTACTTCTCTCATGGACTTTATTGTTAAATTTGATCTCTCTCTTTAGCTTTGTTTTCATGCAAGTATTTGTCATTTGCTTATTTTCCCAAGAATGTGTAGCTACAGTTTGCATATAAGTCTGATATTAAAATCATTTTCTCCCGCTAATTCTTTACCAATGAGCAATTACCCACTATAGTCCTTGAATTGAACGGAGATGGCCTGATAACTCTTTGTAGAGGGTTCATGTGATTGGCCCTGTGGAGAAGCACTACTATTCAGGGGATAAGAGTTTGGGCTCTGGATTCAATGGACAAGTTACGTAACATCTTGGACCCTTCCATTTCCTTTGCCGTAAAATCAAAATACACTAAAAATACCTCCCGCTTGAGGCTGAGTAAGGATTAAACGAGTTAATGTATGTGTAGTATTTGACATAGGGGTTGGCTCAGAGTCATCCAGGATACATATCAAATTTTCAGGATACTGAGAAGCCATATACATTTTAGAGAAATACTTAAAAGTCAACAAGAACAATCACCTTATTTTATAACTTAAGCTCCTACTGATGCTATAGAAACCGACCCTTCAGGTTACTGGAAGTCAAGGGCCCTGCCCTCAAGAAGCTTGAGATCCTCTTGGGGGAGCCAAGACTAACACAAATGGATAGTCTAGTTCACAGTCTCACGGTCACACTTAAGTACTGTAGAACAAAGCTCCCCGTGTAAAAGGTGGCGTTTTGAGGAGGGGCTCAGCTGAAAGAGTGGGAAGTAGTACAGGAAACTTTTCTAGAAACTTTCTAGAAGTGAGACTTGAGGTAAGGCAGGGTTTGACTCGGCAACTGAAATGGGGGCGAGGACATTAGAGAAGCAAGGAGTTCCCCCGACTAGAAAAGCACTAGTCTAGTCTCTCTAGGAACATCCAATGTTCAGAAACTTCTACTCACCACTCCTGCAACCCCCACGTCTACCCTAGTTCACCTTAAGCTGAACTAGGAGGAGAATGAATATGTTACTCAATTAAATGTATTTTGGAAATAGCCGGGAGGCGGTAGCAAGCAGGGGGTAAAATCTCCCTCCCCCCTTCACATCTTAAAAGATGAACCCGGGGGCTAGGCTTCTGCCCTGGGGTTGTAAGTTGAGGGTTTAGAAGCCCTGAGCCCTCACCAGGAGAAGGCAGGCTCCCGTCTGAGGCATTTGAGGCCGCAAGTCTCCGCTCCGGCCACTTCCTGGAGCACCTGGAAGCTAGGCGAGGCTGGCGGGGAAAGAAGGAGGGAACGCGGGGCCCAGCGGTCCCCGGAGACAAAGCGGGGCTCTTGGCAGCCGCCGGGGACGTGCCCCGACCCACGCTCGGTTCGCTGCCAGCCGGGGCCGGAAGGGCCGCGCCGCCCGCACACCCGCGAAGGGCCCGGAAGCTGCTTCCGCCCCGCTCCGCGTGGGGCCCGCGCGGGACGGGAAGGGAGAGGCGGCGTTTGCCGAAGAATCCGGAGAGAGAAGGCGGGGGGAAGCTAAGCACGGAAAGACGTCTTAACCTCGGTGGCGGGGCTCCCCGCCACCGCTGCGGGGCGCCGAGGACCGGGCGGCCTCTCTCCACCGCAGGAGGCCCCGCGGGCGGCCCCAAGGCCGGCGCGGCGCTGGCGGAGCGCGAGCTCGCGCGGCCGCCGCTGCCCCGCGAGCCGATGGCCCGAGCCGAGCGCTCCCCGGGCCTCGAGCAGCTGCCCCTGAGCGTCCTAAAGGAAGGACCTCATCTGTTCCTCCGAATGAGACTATTCCCGGAACAGTAGTACTGATGGGGGGAGGGGGGGGGGTCTACTTGTTTAAATCCTTGCTTTCTGCATTCTCGCTATGGTTCTGTGGCGACTTTTCTTTTTAAAAGGAAGCAGGCTGTGAAATGTCCAGTGTGGCTAAAAAGTATCCCAGTTTAAAAAGGAAAAAAAAAAAAATTCTGTAAGTTTCCCCCTTTATTTTCAGTTGCAAGCCGTGGCGTCTTTTAACCCTAAAAGACCAAGCTTCAAATGAAAACGCAAAACAATCTTGATTTCTATCGATTAGGCTTGTGGCTGGACGCTTTCCACCACGTTTTCAAATAGGAAAACATTTAATGGGCTGTTTAAAAAATGGAGACACATGTTTTAGTCGTGTCTGGAAATGTTGAGGAAAGGAAACGTCGGTCTTTTCATTTGTTTCCAATAAACCCAAAATGCAGTCTTTCCAGAATATTTTACAGGAAATAATTGGGGGGTGAGATTGGGCGGGGAGGGGGGCGGGGAGGGGGATGGTTCATAGACTAGCTTCCACCAGCAGAGTTGCTTGATTGGTATTTGCTTTTCAGTTCTGCAATCCAAGGTCAACTATATTTGATGGCTGGTGTTAGTAAGAAATAAGGCTCCCAAGCGCTGAGGATTCCAGTTCAGATCTTAGACACTGACAGCCGTAGGTTTCCCCTTAGGCAGCAGGTTCTACTGAGACCAGTAGGACCCCACCAAGCAAGGAAAACGTGGAAAGTTGTATTGCAAGGAAATTTTATGTTTAAGTTGTATGTGTGTTTGGTACATGAGTGAGTCGTTTAGAAAATTAAGAAATATAGACAGAACAGTGTTCGGGAGGCTATGCTGTGTCACAAACCAAACAGAAACAAACACAAAAAGATTCAGAGTTAAGACACCTCCTGGAATGTTCCTTGCTTTCCAAGCCCTTTCTAGCTGACACCTCTTGACAATTTAATGGAAGTTGAACTTGGGCACAGGCAACTCCTCTTTCATTTATTCTTCCCTAGTCTAGGTTCAAAAACAACAACAAAAATATGTGCGTGTTGAATTTTACCTGTTCTATTTTTATATTTTAAGACATATATCTTAAACATCAAGTAGCCCAACGTTGTATTGTTCAAACAAGATGGCAGAAACATTCAACTGGGAGGTTGTTTCAAAGATTCAAATAATTTTGGTGGCTTCAAAATCAAGGACTTGATTGAGTGGATGGCTAGTAAATCAGAAGTGGAAAAACATGAACTATCTCCAGCCTGAAATAAATCACATAGAATAAATGAGAAGGGGCAAAATCAAATCAGGAATTTAGAATCAAGAAGTGCAGTGGCCTCAGATTCTAAGCTATCCTGGATTTTATTTAGAAAGATACTAAGTCAAATTAGTCCACCTCTGGGTGCCTTATCTTTCCAATGCATAAAACAAGAGGTTGGGTAAATGGGTCCCTTTCAGTTCTGGTCATCTACACACCAGAAGTCCTAAGGCAGGACTTTTGTGTGCTTTCAGAAATACAGGAAAAAAAAAAGTAGGCTTACCCACAACAGAGAGTCACCAAAGCTAGCCATCTAGGGAGTAGCCTCTCTGATAAGGACATGCTAACTTGTGTCCTTGTATGTATTGACAAAATACATACAAGCATTTCTAATACACTCTTAGCATTTCTAAGAGTGAGAGAGTTATTTTAGGGTCCCATCCAAAATAAAGAAAGTTGTTGTCCATGCATTGATTTCAAAATTTTAAAACAGAGGGGTAGCCTGTCATTCAAAACAGTAAATTAAAGACTCAGACTCCAAGAGCTTCTACTGCTTAGAATGATTATTCTTTGGGAAGAAACAGAAACAGCAGTGACCGTTTTGTTTTGTTTTGTTTTTTTCCCACAGACGTGCTCAGCCATCAGAAAAGCTTAATAAATCCCTATTTAGTATGCATTTATGCGGTGATTACATGAACTTTGACCTCTGAAGAGCTGTAGCAATTAGCTTCAGTGACCAGCACCTTCTCCTTCCATTCCCCACTGGCTTCCTTGCGTCTTCCTTTCTCATCTCAATAGTCTGTGCACTAGGAGAGCATAAAATTTTAAAGTTGACTTTCTACTTGAGATACTTGCTTTTGCACGAGTGAATTACCTCCTCCTCCCCTCACCTCCTGTCTAAAAAGTCATCTCAGATGGATATTGGGGCTCTGATTGTCGATATTACTCAAACGCAAATGGATTTCAATTCAATCTTGCCCTGTACTTTCGCAAAGGAGATAAGCTCTAACGGCCCAAAGAGCCTCATTTCAGAGCTCTTGGCATCTGAAATAAATTGGATCTTTTCTGTCAGGCTAATTTAACATTTTAAAAATATCAGTGTAATTTATTTTAAGTCAAATGAAACCTAGTGGATTGGCAGAAAGCTGGAGGAGAAGAGAGGAGAAGGGCAACTGGAAACTTCTCTCCCCACCTACCAAAAAAAAAAAAAAAAAAAAGCCAGGAAGGGAGAGGAAAGTGTTTTAAGTTTCTAGTAAACACTATTTAGCAAAAGAATAATAGGAAAGTTGCCCCTTTCCCAAAGAGGGATGGCACTATAATTGTTGCCTTTAGCGGAGAGCTCAGATAAACCGCTGGGACTCATTCTAAAGTGACCCATCGCTACATTCATCTCTTCTTGAACTTTCGGTGAACCTGAGATTAAACAGGGGTGAGCAGCTAAGCAGTTTGTTGTTAGCAGCCTTTTCAACAACCCTTTCAGACTGAGTAAATATTGATCGGTTTGAATCTGATTGCCCCAGAGGAAAACACCAAGGCATCTGAATAGCCTCCAAAAGTAAACTTTCAAAGGTGAAGCCGAGAGCAGACTTGAGAGCCAGATCTCAACTCAGCCTAGGTTGGGGACACCCTGAATTTCAGGAGGACTTTGAATGAGTGTGAAGGAAGTGAGGAGAACGCATTTGAAAACTGGAATTTTGTCTCGCAATTATCCCAAGTCCCTAATTGAGACTCTTGTCCTTTTTAAATTTATCAATAAAATGCTATGTTCTGTGGTCCCGCTTTTGTTGTTTCAGTCACCATTGCTGTCATTTTTCGAGGAGCTAACCATGCTCCTCAGAGACCAAGACAGAAAAAGAGAGACCTAGAAATAGGATGTGGTAAGCGCCTTTGATTTAATCGATTGGGACAACTAAAAAGATACAAATGTTTTCCTTGTTGAAAGGTATATTAATGTTTCCTAAATGCATTGCTTGTTAACTGATTTATTCCATGACCTAGAGGAGGCTTGGGATGTTTAGCCATAATTTATCGTTCTCCTCTCTCTCGGCTACATTAAAACCAGCACCTTCAAGATTGGAATCTCCAGGATTCCAGCGGGTCGGGCCTTGCTTTTAGATATTGAAATTACGGCAGTGGCATGCAAATGACACTTTAGCACATTAAAGAATTTGGAAACCAGCCATCTGTTTTGCTGTGTGGCCTTACACTAATAAACAAAAGATACTGTATAAGGCCAGGGTGGGAACTGAAAGAAAGAGTTGGCCGACTTTGAAGTTCTCCTCCATCCACTTGAGTCTTTTAGAGGCGAGCCCAGAGCCCAGGAGCCAAGAGGGGAGGGCAGCGGGTGCCCTTGATATGGCCGCAGCAACCGCGCCTGCAAAGTCTAGGCTTGCCCCTTTGACGGGGAAGTACAGGAAATCTCATGGGTGCTCTAGGAGGCCTGCAAATTCCAAGTTTTGTAGGATTTCTCCTCCCACCCTCAGCCCATCCTCTGTAAAACACCCTTTGGAGAGGAAGGAAGTCAGATGCCTCTATTTGTGATGCTGTAAAATTTCTGCTCTACTCTCGGGGCTAAATGAAAGCTTCTGCAAATGTGTGAAAGTGAAGGAAAAGTGGTAAGAGGTCTAGAAGGAGAGCCTTTGATTTGCTGGCTTCCTCTATTTGAGAGCAGACACCTGCCTCAGTTTGGAAGCAACTTGAATATCGGAAGACTTCATAGAGGCTCCCGCAAGTTCAACTGAAAGAAACTGCTGAGCCCAGAGAAGAAAATAACAACTTTTTTTTTTCTGAGTTATGGGATTAGAACTAGGTTATGGATTTAGAATTAGAGCAGACCCATTACAGCCATGATGGCTATGAAATCGAAGCTGAATCTAATGGGGATGAGATGTGTAACCCAGAGGGAGTGGGCAGGGGGACATGTAGAGAGTGGCAGGAAGGGATGGATATTGACAGGAGGGATGGGAGGAGAGACGCAAGGGTTTACTGAAAACAGACCACACTCAATTTAAGGGGCGAAATATATTGGAACACTGTCTAACAAGCCAAAAAAAAAAAAAAAGGAGAAAGAAGGGTGAGATGAAGGCCTCACCCTCAAACAGCTTTATACTGGAGCTAATTAAATGTGAATCTCTTAGCTCTTGGTTCACTGATGTGAGGAAAGACTGACTGAAGAGTTTGGGCTTTGGAAGGGGGTTCTGTTTATATATACGTCAACATTCAGTTGGAGGTGAAAAGGTTAGCACTTGACCCAGGAAGTATCCGTGTTTGTTTCAAAAATAGATCTGCTTCATAAATTTCTTCACCATTCATTTTTTCCAGTATGAACTTGGATTATAATAAAGGAACTGTTGTTATTTTAAAGAAAATCAACCTAGTAAGTAGGTATTAGCTAGGTGCAATGACACTCATAGGGGAACTTTCAGCTACATAATGAAAAGCATTTGCTTTTTTTTTTTTCCAAGAAAAGGCCCACCTCTGAAAATGCACAGCACCCTTCTCCCCTTCCCCACATGAAACGAGCCAACGCTGTTGGAACCAGTAAATTGTAGCCAAGCCAAATTCAGGGCCACGTAAGCATATGTGAAACTTGAATATATTTATTACAGACATCTTAAGACCCGTAAACTCTGCTCTAGATCACATCACTCCAGGATCTCAGAGCTGTTCATGATTGTACAGGAAATGGGGAATATCATAGGCTCACAAGGAATAACTGATATAACTCAGTGTGGTACTTCAGGGACATCAAAACATTGTGCGACATGCAAAAGACTATTCACGAATCACACAAAATATACATTCATTGTGCCATCCATCACATTAACAATTGAGCTGAAAATACATCATATCCAGCTAAGATAACTGTGGAAGGAAGAAGCTGGTTCGAATAATACCTTTAGGTTCTGAATAATCCAGCACAAATTTAAAAAAGAATGTGCCCAGAGAAACACTAAATGGGTGGTGATAGGGGGAGACCCAGCACAGGAAGCAAGGTTTTTGAACCTCGTATTCCGCAGGCCTTCTTAACTCACTTGAAAGAACACATGCAGGCTACCCTCTGAGGCATCTGATTGAGTTTAAGTGAGTGATTTTATTCTTTAACCCATAACATATAAAATTGTACCAGCTTTGAGAGTTGCCTACCCTGTTTTAGTCACTTAATCTAAACATTTCTAGAAAATCTGTATAAAGATAAATCTCTTGGGACAAAGTATTTACAACCAGCAAACTCACACACATGAAACTGAATTAAATTAAGGGATGAATTAATTGTGTAAACAAGCTCATAGTGCCTCTCTTCCTCATGAGCTCCTGGACTCTCCTCTCTCTCTATCCTACTTTAAGGGCAAAGTAGGGGAGAACTGTAAATATACAGATAGGTAAAAGATAGGCCTCCCTCTAACATGTTTCTGCTGGCAAAGGAGACTATATTCCAAAGGACATCTGAAAGGAACAGACTGTGGAAATCTCCAAAGTAGGGAGGAGTGTTGGGGGCCATCAGAAAATTGATTATGGCACCCAATCTGCATCAAGGAGTTAGCACACACACACACACACACACACACACACACACACACACCCCAATCAAGCCTCTACTCCAGGACTCTCTGGAAACACACTGTCCTGGCCAGGAGCTCCCCAGATAGGATCAGAAAGGAAGAGAGAGACTGTAAATGGAAAGGAAGATAAGCTAAGAATGTGCTTTGCTTAAGGAGTCCCCAGCCTGCGGAATAGCCTGGGCTGCGGAGTCTGGGGCTTGGTCGGCCTCAGTGAGAGGTAGTCAGAGTGTCTGAGGTAGAGGACCCCGGGGAAGGAATGCAGGGCGAGGAGCTGGACTTCTCTGAAGATTCTTCGGCCTTCTCCTCACTTCCTGGCGGGGTGGCAGGAGAGATGGGCAAGAGACCCTCCTTCTCTCGTTTCTTCTGCTTCATCCGGCGGTTCTGGAACCAGATCTTCACCTGGGTCTCATTGAGCTGTAGGGACGCGGCAATCTCCACCCTGCGGGCACGCGTCAGGTACTTATTGAAGTGGAACTCCTTTTCCAGCTCAGTGAGCTGCTTCGTGGTGAAGTTGGTGCGCACTGCATTGGGTTGACCCACGTAGCCATACTCTCCAACTTTCCCTGGGGGCATGGTGGGGAGCGATGAAAGAACAAGGTAAAAATTTTTACAATCGATATGAGATCCCCTACAAGCTTCAGATAAAGGGGAGATCAAGAATTTCTCAACAGAAACTCAGCTGGGAAAGGTGACTGATGAGGTGTAAAGTGTTAATCTGAAGTCAACCATTAGCAAGGTCAGACCAGTGATGAATGGAGCCTGGAGATATTAACAGAACCACCCCCACCCCCACACATCCCTACCCACTTCCTATTCCAGAACCTCTAAAACTCAGCCCCTTTGGAAACACGACAGCCCCAGATGTGCCTTTGCCCCAACACACCTGGGCAGTCTGTCCACACCGGACACCAGTGGGAAGCAAGAACTTTTTTTTTAAAAAAAAAAGTATTAATTTTCCTTGGCAACTAAACATACTAGCTCCTTCCAGAACCATCAAGGAGCATCCAAGGAATGGCAAGACTGACCTGTTTTGGGAGGGTTTCTTTTGACTTTCATCCAGTCAAAGGTCTGCGCTGGAGAAGATGTCTCTGATGTAGGGGAGCGAGAGGCTTCTTGGTGGCTGGCGTGGAGAGGGGACAAGGAGTTATTATACGTGGCCAGGGCCAGGCTCTGGTGCTCTTGTCCATATGAGTGGTGAATGTACTGAGGCGAGCCCACCGCGCCCCCGGCATAACCCTGGTGGTGGTGGTGATGCTGGACCATGGGAGATGAGAGATTTCCAGAGTAAACAGCGGGAGCGCACGAGGGGTACCCACCACTTACTTCTGCTTCCTGATTTAACGCGTAGGGGCTGTAAGGCGCGCCGAAGTTCTGCGCGCCATAGCTTGGACCACAACTCGAATGGGAGTAGGACACCCCCAGGTTCCCGGGAGTCTGGTAGGTGGCCGGTTGGGGGTGATGGTGGTGGTGGTGGTGGTGGTGGTGGTGGGGCGGGCTGATCTGCACCCCCCTGCCCACTAGGAAGCGGTCGTCGCCGCCACAGCTGTTAGCACTGACCGCGCACGACTGGAAAGTTGTAATTCCATGGTCGGAAGGGTAGGCTCGCGCTGAGCAGGTCCCCGAGTCGCCACCGCTGAGGATGGGGTATTCCAGGAAGGAGCTCATTCTTGCATTGTCCATCTGTCACTGAGGGACCGGGTCCTGCGAAGCCCTGGGTGACCGTGCCAACTTTCTCACTTCCTCCATGGGGCCAGAGAAGAAAAATGATATGAATGTACAGTGCGCAAGAGGGGGGGCGCGAGGGCGGAGGGCGCAGGGGGAGGGGCACGTGACTATGTCAGCCAATGGCTGAGCCTCCTGCGAAAGTTTGCTGGCTCCCGCGGTGATGGATCACCGTTTCAGTGGCATTTAAATCCCCGGCGCTCCTCCAGTCTAGGTGACGCGCAGTCGCCCCCCCAGGCGGCCCAGGCGGCGGCAGCTGCTGCGGCGGCTGCAAGGGCAGATTCGGAGCGCTGGGCCGAAGGGGAACAGAAGCCACCTTCTGCGCGCGCCGACTCCGCTCTCCCCCCCTCCGGGAGGTGGGGGCTGGGAGGCATCCCCGTCTCCGCCCCCTCCCCACCGTGCACAGAAAGATGAACTGGCAAGAGGTGAGAAGGGAAGGGGGCTCCGTCTCTCTTGGGTCGGGAATCAGTGGGCCGGAGCTCGCTGGCCTCCCACTAGCTCAGGGGCCGAGCCCGCAGAGCGCGGAGCAGAAAGGGTAGCTCCGCGGGCGCTTTCACTACACAGTCCCTGCTGTGGTGCCGGGGCAGTGAGGAGCGCAGAGGACCGTGGCGTAGGACGAGGCTAGGCCACCAGCTCCCCGAGCTTCGAAAGGAGAGGGAAGTGCGCAGAGGGTTGGCTGGGAGGAACCCGGCTGGGCGTGGAGGGGACGTGAGCAAGAAAAAAACAAAAAAACACAAAAACCAAAAAAGCCTTCCCTTCCCCAAGGAGGGTCTCTGAACCCTATTCCCCCACCGCAACTGATTATTAACGAGGCAATGAGGAGCTTTTGTAATTCGACGCCCGGGAGCGGGTGATTGGTAGTAGTTAAGGTTGCCGGAAAAGGCCGAGGGTGGCCGGCTCTTCGCCCTCCCTCTTTCCTCGCTCTCCGCCCCTTTCTCCTCCCCACTCAGCTTTGCTCCGGGAGCCCTATGGGATCCGGAGCAGCTCGGCCGCTGGATTTTGAAGGGTAGGAGGCGGGGGAGAAAGATGACGCTAGCGGACGTGGCCAGCGTGGGGGCCGGGCGGTGCGCTGCAGGCCATCTGCCGGCTCCCCGGGACCCAGGAGTCTGCGCGCTTCAGCGGGGGCCTCAAAGGGCGAGACCACAGCTCCAACTAAATACGCTGAACTCCCCCCACCACGCCCCAACAGTGGTGCTTGTTTTCTGGAGGGGGGATGTTAGGAGTTGTAGGGCTTCCTTTATCCACTAACCGCCCCCCCCCATTCTACTGCATGTCTGAAGTGGGGGGTTAGGGGCTGGCAGGTGGGAGGGGCGGTGGACAGATGGCTGATGGTGGACGGGACATTTTCTTCTTCCCCCAACAACACCTCCTCCCCTTTGTATCTATGTAGTTCCTTGTGTGAACGTTCAAGTCTTTCTCTAGAGAGACACGTGCAAATCTGAGCGTCATCCCAGGCCAGGGGTCCTGTTCTCCATCACCCTCATCCTACCCTGATGCTGACGGGGTCGTTAATTGCTGTTTACTATTAGGTTTCGTGTCAACCCTTGGCTTGTAGAGAGAAAATGCCAAACTGAGACCGAGAATTGATGCATTCTTAGGTAAAAGAAATCCAGAGATCATCCAAGAAGCTTTGCAGCCAATGCAGTATAGATTTTTCTCTGACCCTGCTTATCACATCGGAATGGGACAGATAAAATTTATCTGAGGACGGGGTCCCCACTCCCCTCTAGTTTTCCCTCCCCAGTTAGAAGAAGGAAGTTTTGTTTGAAGCAGGCCCATCATAAATGTGTTAGCCAACCTTTCAGGTTTCTGCATTCTGTTCTTCACATACAGAAGTTCCCCCACCAAACCTGCCCCCACAAAAGGGGGAACTCTTGCAGACATTTGACTATGGATTCCCCCGGTAGCAAAGACAATTTTTCCCTAAACATTTACTTTTGAAATAGTATTTTTCTGTGACCTTTGACCCATCCCCAACCACGGTTAAGAGCGAGCCCAGCCAGGAAAGGTCACTCCTACCCCAATTTCAGCACCTGGGGACACTCATTTTCGAGAAGGGAAAAGGAAAGGAGGCCCTCCCGGAGGCGGCTTCCTTGGGAGTGCCAGGCCTCCTGAGATGGGGAGGGACGCGGCTCCTGTCGGGGAGGCGGTAGGACGTGAGAGTGTCGGTGCTGGCACTGCGGACGATCTGCTTTCCGAACCAAAGTACGTTCTTTCTCCTTGCCTCATTCCTGTGCCTTTGTTGGCTTCTTCGGCCCGGGTTTGCGCAACCCCCTGGGCTGCAGGGCTTAGCGCCACAAAGCCGCCCGGGACCGCAACCGTTCTCCTGCCTCTGCTAGTTCTCGGCCTCTGTGCTGCTCTCCTTCCACTTCTCTTCCTCCCTCCGGGCCTCTTTCAGAGCCAGCATGGGTGGGGGTGTTTTTCTTGGGACCGCTTTCATGCACTTGCATAGAGGCCCGCAATCTCTCCGGCAGGCAGGCGACAGACCTGCCTCCGCGCGCTGCTCCCGGCTCCCGGAAGGCCGGACTCCCGCAGCAGAGCCTGCTCCGCCCCGGCTGGCCGCCCAGAGCGCTGCTCTCCCGGTGTTACTTACAAAGGCGGTCTCCTCTGGCCTCGAGCCCGCAAGGCTTCCGTAGCTCGGTTCTTCCCCCACCCCCCACGAAATCCTGGGGCTCATCCCGCCTTGTAGGAGACTCTTGGTTCTCCTGGCTTGTAGGCCAGCGCCCCACGACTGGAGCTAAAGTCTCTTTAAATGCTCTGGGAGAGTGGGTGAAAGGAGACCTTGGTCACTATTTAAATGATGGCCTGCAAGCGTCTTGCTGGGCTCAAAGCACCTCTTTCAGGGCTCTTCTACTAGAAAGGGAAGGAGCGAGGAGGAGACAAACGCCGCCGAGGCCCCGAGCTGCTCATGGCATCCGCGGCTCAGCCAAGCTGTTGTTTTAAAAGAGCAATAAAAATGAATTATGACTAAACGCCTTCTAACTTAATGCTTTCGGACGGGGATCCCCGGCAAATACGTAAGAGGATTTTTATTTGTGCATGTGTTCCTGCAATTGATCTCTTTGATGACATTCTCATTCATAGAAAGCGTTTGATTTATGAGCGTAGGACGAATCGCAAACAGCAGCGGCTCAGCCCTGGCTGCGGCCGGGCTGCCCTGCTCAGCTCCGCGCCTGGGGCTGGAGACCCGCCGGGGTCCTCACACGCCTCCGCCGCTGCCAGGATGTAGGGGGCAAAAGGGTGAAGGAAGATAGGGTGCAAACCCATGGAGAAAGATCGCGATTTCATTGTAACTTCCAAGCCTTAACTATTAAGAGCCGGGTTCCTAAATCAACCCGCCCCCCCACACATGTTGCTTACACACTGCGTTTTCTCACGGTAAGTAGCCATCACAACAGAGCTCAGTAAGGAAAAAATCAGCATGGGGAGATATAAGAAGGGAGGGGGGGGGAGCAAGACAGCCCAGGAACGTGCCCTAGATTACATTTTATTGATATTTCATTTAAAGTGCTTTTTCTCTTTCTCTCTCTAGAAACTGGGTTAATTTATAACCTAGGGCGCAGAAACTCTCCATTTTAAATCTCAACTTGGTAACCTGGCTTCAAAGCTTTAATGATCCATTATTTGCCATGTAAACAGATTTAAGAATGAAATATTGATTTTTCTGACCCTGAAAAAAAGAATCCTAGAATGACTGGACCAGAGGATTGGAAAGAACGCTTTCTGAAGTGCATTTTCCAGCTAGTAACCATGTTTTGTTTTATTTTTGTTTTCTCTACCTTTTAGGTCTGTTTGCCTGGACCCATCAACATCTGGGAGACTAATCCACCACACTGAAAATGTTTCCGGGGATTGTGGGGGAGGGGGTTGGAATGTAGATGTTTGAAACAAATGTGTATAAATAAATGAATTGTTGATAACTTAGTTATTGACCTGGAGACTGGTAGCTTGTTAAAGAAACTCCATGTTCCTTCTTCCTGGAGTTGGGCGGTTTCTGTAGGCACTTTTATTTCTCCACTTTCAAAAGCTTGGGCTTGGCCCAACCGTGAGGCTGCCCAATCCTGTTTCTATTACCAATTTAAATCTATGGCTTGAACCTCTACACTGAAAAACCAAATCCATTCCCTTTAAAAAGAGAGGAAAAAAAAAAACATTTCTCAGAAGTCCTATGTTCTGGCTTTCTTTTTTGTTATTGACTACTGAAGACTTTGAACATGCCCCCTTAATAAATATATTAAAATTGAAAAAGAAGATGAATTGTGACCAGAATTTTATTTACCAAGTTAGACTAAAAGAAGAAAAAGAAACCGTTATGAGCCTTGAGAAAGAGGGGGGAGAAAAAATAAGAAAGCTACTTATAGCAAAGGAGAATTTATTCTACCAAAAATACTCATGACAATGCATCCTAATGTAATACAAAAATAAAAAGAAAGTGAAGATACAATTATATGATCACTTTCTTGCAGGCCTCATATATTGCTTTCAGGAAATCACATAGAGGGGTGTTGGATTAGATTTAGAACTGAAACTCCAAAATAATCTGTAAAGGATGGCTCTGAAACTGGACCAGGAGAATCACTAAGCAGAAAATCTTCCACATTTAGAGGAGAGAGAGGGTAGGTCAGGAAGAAAAGAAAATAAAAATCAACTCTCAGAATAAAAGAAGGCAAAAGCACCTGGTCAAAGGGGTTTTTGTTTTTGTGATGCTTTGTTTTGCTTTAATGTTTTTAGTAATTCAGATGCTGCAAGTCGATTGTGGTGAGTGTGTCTGTAAAAAAGTCAAAGCTGTCAGCTGAAATATCTACGGGACTGTCGAGGGAACCTGGCAAACTGGGCGAGACTGCATCTGAAAGCTGCAGGCAGGAATCTGTGGAAAAAACGTTAAAGTCCTGCAAAGAGGGGACCTCGAGGGCCTCGGGACTGTCATTGTTTAGGCCTGAGCCACAGTTCTGGCCCATTGTTGACAAGCAGTTAGAAACAGTGGGTGACTGGTGCTGAAAATGTTTCAGATTTTTCTCATTGCTGGTTAAAGGCGAAACTGGGAAACTTTGGGAGTCGCCATTGTGTCCATTGGGAGCCTGCTGCTGAGAGAGGGCATTTTGCTGAAAAGTGTAACCTTCCCTCTCCAGAAGGGCCCCGGAGACGCTCAGGGCTTGCTCAAAGAGCGACTTCTCTTCCTCGTCCTCCTCCACTTTCTCAGAGTCTTCGAGGCTTTTAAATTTCCCCTCGCTGTTGTGGTTCTCCTTGCATTGGGTCTGCCTCTTGTGCTTCATCCTCCGGTTCTGAAACCACACTTTCACTTGTCTCTCAGTCAGATCCAGCAGCGCTGCGATTTCCACCCTTCGGGGTCTGCAAAGGTACTTGTTGAAATGAAATTCTTTCTCCAGCTCTAAAAGCTGCGTGTTGGTGTAAGCAGTTCTCAGGCGTCGGGAGCCCCCGCCGCTGCCATCGGCGATTTCCAGGGATTCTGCGGAAAGGGAAACCAACAAGAGACACGCGCACAGTTGGAGGTGGAGGGGTCCGAGCGGGGTTATTCCACTGGAGAATAAATATAGCAGAAAAGATCAACTGCAACAAAATGGCCGCCCCTGGATGCAGTGGAGCTATTGTGCTGCCTTTCCTGGGAGCCCAGCCCGGGGAGACCCCATCTCTTTCCACCTCCACCAGATTCCTGCCTGTGGCTCCCCCCAACCTCTCCATCCGGGAGCAAACTTTATATTAGCCACACCACAATTTATAATTAATGCATCAGCTGCTTAGCTGAGCAAGAGCGATCTATCACTCTTCATTACTGTCAAAAAGCCAAACTCTAGGACAACTAGACAAGAGGAGGTCAGTTCCAACTCAAATAAATCATCCCACATTACACAAGTTAGGGAAAGTTTCCCCCCCCCCCTTTCTTAAAAATATATATATGTCTCATTGTGCAGCGCAGGATCCCTTTTCTCTCCATCACACCCACTCCTGAGCCCACAGGGGAAGGGAAGGCAGCCAAGCATCTCTCCCTCTCTCCCCCTTCTCTCCCAGCCCACGCTCCCCTCCCCCATAACCGCTCCCCGGGCAGCCCCGAAGGAGCAGAGGGTCCCGGGACCTGGGGCCAAGTCTTTGGACTGACCTTTGTGGCTGAGGCAGGCAGGGCCGGTGGCGGCGGCGGCGGCGGCGGCGGCCGAGGCGGGCGGCAGCGCGGTTTTCTTGGCCGCCTTCTTCTCCTTCATCCAGGGGTATTCGGGCGGCTGCAGGGCGCCGGCGGGCACTGGGCTGCCGCGGCTGCCCGCGGGGCTCGGCTTGGGGCGGCCGCCAGCGCCGTGGCGAGGGTGACTGCCCGGGTTCAGGCTGGGAATGGTCTGCTCAAAAGGAGGAGGAATCAGTGTCGAGTGTGAAAGCGTCGAGGTCTTGATTGATGAACTTTGAAATGTATCAGCGACAGGGGGAAAAGATGTCAGGCACTCAGCGAGCGACGGCTGGCTATTGATAAAACCAATCTCTCGCTCAAATTCGTAATTCATGGCCTTCTCCTTGGAGCCCCCTCGGAGAAAAAGTTCCCTCTTCTGGAGGGGCTTTGGGGGGGCAAGGCCCGGGAAAAAGGCGAGAGCAGAGGAAAAAAAAATCTATCATAGAAGATCGCTGCTGGGGTGTTTTTTTTCTAATTCACTGATTACAGCCGTATGGGGACCGCGCTACTATTAAACTATTGAATTCATGGAGACAAGGTTGAAATTGGACCGAATTGGCTGTCACATGATTGCTTCTGCCCAATGACAATTTGGGCTTTAATCAAAAGAAGCCACTGTCTGTTTGATTGATCCAAAAAAGTCGGGAAGGAACGCCTCATTGGGGGCCAGCGAGGCTTTATTTACACTTTTTTCAGGGCAAAAATACATATATGTGGGTGTGGGTGGGGATGCCCGGGAGTGCGTGGGGGCGAGGGTGTCTGCCTGCCTCCTGATCAGCACAGAACCTGGTGTGTGCGCTTGGGAGTGTGTGTGAGTGTGTGAGTGTGTGCGAGTGTGAGCCCTGCTGCCGGGCCCGCCGGCGGCTGCCCTCTAACTCCCCCGCACACTCCGCGCATTGTTTGGGACTGTCGGGAAGACGCCTCGCACCTCACAAATCATCTAAGCACCTCAGTCTGACGCCTGCAGTCATTAACAAAGTAATCCATTAATCTTCAAAGTTTTGACACCCGAGAGCCCCGCATCCCAGCCACATAAGTTCTGCTAAGGCAGGAGGAAGGAGCAGAGGGAGAGGGGAGATGAGACTGGGAGAAGAAAGAGAGACGGAAGGAGGGAGGGAGGGAGAGAGACAGACAGACAGAGAGAGAAGACACAGAAAAGAGAGGATTCATTTTGGGGTCTCCCCTCTTTTATTTCCATTTTCCTCTGCCTTTTCTAAAGCCAGTTACTGGATCTCAGAAGTGATTCCTGTTTTCCTTCCTCTCTTTCCTTCCCTCTTTTCCTCTTCCCCCCTGTCCCCTTCCCTCTCTCCTCTGTCCACCTCTCCTTCCCCAAACCCCTCCCGCATGCCCTCGCCCCCCTCCCAAAGCCCAGCTCGGAGTCTGCGCCCCCCCCCCTCGCCGGACCCGGACCCCGGCCCATTGTTAGCCGGCTTTTCCAAGGCAGCTATGCATCTGGCTCCAGAGGGAAGCGGAAGACGGGGAGGCGGCTCTCGAAGCTTCCCAACCTTCCGGTGCCATCAACTTTTCAGGAGTGGCTCAAGAAAGATAGATGCATGTGCCAAGCAAGACAACAACCCCAGGTTCATGTGTCCAAATCTCTGTAGCCAGGGCGGCGACCAACCAAAGCAATGCCACCCGGAGCAGGCTCCTGCGGCTCCTGGCATTCTGGGTTTCATACCCGTAGGGCTCGGGTGCGGTGAGTATTTCTGATTTCCAGGAAGTCTGTTGGAAGTTAGCAGCAGGGAAGGAGAAGGCGCTTATTCCTCTCTCTCTCTCTCTTTCTTTCTCTTTCCCTCTCCTTCTTCTCCTGGTCCTTGTCGCTCTGATTGGGGGCTTGTTGGTTCAGATGCAATTCGTGTTCCCTGGCAGCCCAAATTGTCTCCCACACCTTTCCGCTCCTTGGCCACCAGGGATGTTTGCACTCAGGTTCTGTTGTGGGAAACAGCATCGCAGGTGAGAGAGGGCAACCTCAGGAGGAATTATAAACGTTCTCTTTTCTCTGCTCACTCTCTCTTTTTTCCAATTCGGAGACTTGAGACTGAGGGCATCGTGGACTGTGCTGGAGGGTTCAAAAGATAACACCTTTAGGTACCAAACAATAACTTTTTAAAAATCCACCAAGCCAGAAAGAGGGGAGGAGGCTGAGAGAGAAATCTGAAGGTATCTCTTTTCCCTCAAACCCTGAGGATGATGATTCGCTTTTGCTTCCTTTGAAATGGACCAAGTGATCAGACTCCCCCAGGCCGGCAGGCATCCGTGGCAGGAAAATAAATCATTCTGATGGCCAGGGAGAGAGAGGTTGGTGGGGGAGAAAAATCTACGTAGAAAACAAGAAAGGCCGACCGCAGCACAAGGCTAGGACTCCTTCTCTAAGGCCGGCATCAAAGGGGGCTTGGGTTGGAAATTACATATAAAGTGGCCTCCGTCATTGACTGGCCCACAGCATTGCCTTACAGATAGAGATGCTATTTTGGAAAATGTGAGGTTTTTCAGTTTTCTTGCTTTTATTCCAAACAAAGCTCTGAAGGAAGTCTGGGCGCGATCAATCTTGCTCACCAAAAGCCTTGACAGCTTCTGGCCCTTAAGAACACATTTCAGCTTCGAGCTCTTTCCAAGATCAAATGTGGCCGAGCAAAGAGGAGAGCAGGAAACGCAAGTAAACAAGGACAACTAGTCTTTTAAAATATATCTTTCTGGCAGCAGAAAGAGTTATAAGGCTGCTTTTAGGAAAGGTGCTTTGCAGATTCTGGGATAGCGGCTTTTGCCATTTGCTTTTACCAGAAATAATATTGAGGGGTTAAGGGGAGGGGGAACTACGGAGAGAGAGCAGCGCTGCCCCCATATCGCTGAGGCTTTGTCAGGGGCTGCGTGGGTGAGAGCTTTCTGCTCGCCTCAGCGGCCTTAATTCAAACACCATCTGGAAGCAAACCCTTTTCTTTGACCATTCAACACTGAAATCTTCCCCAAATCTATTGCTTTAACCCAGGAATCTTTTAACAAGGACTTATTTTTAATATCTTGGAAGCTGGAGGTGAGATCAATATTTTTTCTTTGAAACCCAAAACGAATGTTTTGATTGCCAAGATATGGGAAATCATATTGGAATTTCATTTAAAAATCTGTGTCCTGAGGGAGGGAGGATGCCTCCAAACCAGTTGCCTCTCAGCTAAATAGCAGATTTTGGAAACGGGTTCAAATAGTGATATCCCTGAAAGATTTCCCTCTCTGAATGGATAGAGCTCCCTGGCTCTCTCTCTCTCTCTCTTTCTGTCTCTCTTTCTCCACTGTTCCTTATTTTACTAGGTACTTTTATACACTTCTCTAAAATTATTACTCATAAGACTTCCGTGTTGCTTAGCCTGCTCAGTTCAGATCTGAACAACTAAAAGAGCAGACGCTCCAGTCCTCACAAAGACTGGTTTTCCAGACTCTGCATTTTCTGAGGTGCGCCATATTTCGGCAGGGAGGTTGGGGTGGGGTGGGGAGTAGATCTACTCCTTCTGTAACCCAAACTCTTTCAAAAATGAAAAAAAATATATGTGTATCAGGAGCCCCTGAACAGATAGGGGAGAAGCATCTCTGGCTGTGAGAGAAAAACTCAGATCTCTACAGCTACCTGGCTTTATACCTTCAGAGCCTTTTTCTTTTTCTTAAAATGTGAAAAGGTCCCCTAAAAGCAGCTCCTGTGGACCCAGGAGATACCCAAAAATGGCTCCGGTGCCTGTTTCTAAAGATCAGCTGAGGGAGCTTCTCAGGGGAAAGATAGTGGCCATGATGATGGATATTTTGGATTGCAAACAAAATGGCGACATTTTTCACCTCCGTCTCTGAAAGATACAATCCAGGGAGAAGGAGGATTTATTTCTCACATCAGATGCTTCTGATCCCCAGACGCAGGTGGTTCCTTGCTTCCAATTTAGAAAGGGGATGTTGATGGGGATACAGTTCTGAGGCTTACACTTTCTGAATTTGGTTCCTTCTCCAAGTAGTTCTTTAATCTGAAGATGAAAATATTTCCCTTTCCTGTGCCTGCTTTTGCCTCTGCCAGCCAGTCAGTAGGTAGCCCTATCTTAAATCCAGGAGTAGAAATGTAACATTTAGCTCCTGGAGCATCATGAGAAAGAAATACTTATAAAATTGCATTTTTATTAGAAAGATGCCAATCTCCCTTATCTCCCCTCCTCCCCCTGGGGCCACAGAAGGAGAACGAGGAGGGATGAAGGAGAGGAAATAAATCCAGAGAATGCCAGATCCCAAATTCCAGGATGAAGCCAAAGCTGGGACTCAAACAGTCCAGGGAAGGGCTCGGGGAGGCTCCTGGGAGTTCAGCCTTTCTTTTCTTCTGCCGGAGACCTGGGTGAGGCTGTCCGGTTCGAGCCTCCTAGCTCCCCGTGGCGATTTTAGGAGTGATTCTTTCCTCCTAGTGCGATAAAGGACCGAAAAGCATCTACTGAGAGTCCGGTTGCTCGAGAAAATGCTCGCCATCCTCCGCGCGGCTGGCGATTCCCAGGGTTAAGGCATTGACTGGTCCTCTTCGACCTAGAGGAAGATCTTGGAGAAGAACGCCCTGCCTTACTCCCCAGCGGGGCCTCTCGGGCACCTGTGCGTCCCCGCCGCGCTTGGGCCCGCGGCCTTTTGTTTCTCCCGCACTCTGCACTCACGCAGCTTCTGCGCCTGCGGCTGGCCCCTCCGTGGCAGCTGGGAATCAGGCTGCCCAGCGGGCTGGCGTTCGGCGGTTTGCAAAGCTGCCCGCCTCCGGGAGCTCCTACAGCCTTCCGAGAATTCGCTGCGCTCCCGGGCGAGCCGCCCGGCCAGGCCCCACTCCGGAGCTAGAGGGCTTGCCGCGGCCTGCTCAAGCCAGTTCGCCTCTGTCTGAATTCCACGCAGACCCCCGTCTTCGGCCAAAGAACCCCTTCTGAACACGGATATTATTCAGAATAAAAACTTTATTTATTTTTTTTTTTGTTTAGTTTCTCAGAATGTGAGCAGCAAGGAATGTAGAACTCTCGAAACAAATCTAGCATTTTTCACGTTTACAGATTGTTTTGTTTTGTTTTTTTTTTTTCAGTTTGGCCGGATGTTACAAACCTAAATCAGTCTTTTCAAAAGCTGGATCCTCTCTGGTATTATTGCATCATTACCGTTTTTATAAAGGAATTATATTTCCCTTTCAAATAAAAAATTTTTCTATGTACGCCAATACACTATTGAACAAAAGGCCCAAGAAACCTTCTGAACAATCAGGGTACAGAATTTCTTTAATATAAATACGAACGGATGGGGATAAATAATATTTAAAACTTAGATTATTCAATGCTTGCAAAAAAAATATAAATAAATCTGACTGTTCACCAGCATACACACACGGAAAGACGTACACTTAGTCGTCCTTGCACAGGGAGCCCCTGTTTCAAAGCGCCTTTGATTTTTTTCTCGCTCTTTACAAGAAGTGCAATTTAAAAAAAATCTAAAAGTTAAAAAAAAAAAAAAGTAATTGCTTCCCCTCGGGAGCCATAATGTACGAACAAATTCACATTGAAGAACTCGGCTAGAAAATTTGTTCATATACCCTGTTTCTGATCAAAGAGTAGAGAAAGTAAAGGGTGCAGGGCCAGCGGCCGAGCGAGGGGGTAGGAGGAGATAAACATCGCTACTGATACTGACAGCCATTCCAGCAACCAAGATTGCTACGTCACATAAACTATAAAAACGCGTTACCAAAGAAAACAAAACGAGGGGGAGGGGAAGGTAGAAGGGGCGGAGAACAGAAAAGAGAGGACAGGAAGAATCTTAAAACAAAACAAAACAGGGAAACGACGAAGAAAGGTGGGGGCGGGGGGGGGTACTCTCCTGGCGCGCAGCCCCAGCCCACCATCACAGGTGGGTGAGCTTGGGGGCTTCCTGAATTCTTCCCTGAGAAGGATGGTGGGCGGTAAGGTCCGTGTAGGTGGGGTGAGGCTCCCCTGGCCCGGGCCCGTGATGGTGGCCGCTGCCCAGTGGCCCAGCACCCCCGTAGTCCATGGCTGCCGAGGCGGCGTGGGGGAGGTGAGTTAGGCCAAAGAGGGCAGGCCCAGAGTTGCTCATGGGCTCCACATAGCTGCCCCCCACGAAGACGGGGCTTCCCTGTAAGTGTGGGGTCCCATAGCTGCCGTTGCCCTGCAGGCCATGAGCGTGCGGGTCATAGTCGGGTGTGCCCCCTGCCCCCGCCGCGGTGTAGCGCTTCTGTGGGGGCGGTGGGGGCGCGCAGCTTGGCAGGGGTGCGGGGTAGGAGGCGGGGGGCAGCCCATAGGCACCCTGGGGAGGCTTGGAGAAAGGCGGGGGCGACTGGGGCTCGTATGGGACGCTGTTGACCAGCGAATGCATAGAGTTCAGATAGCCGCCCGCGCCGGGGGGCACCGGGCTACGACTTGGGGACTGGCCCCCTGATGACGTCAGCATGCCCTTGCCCTTCTGATCCTTCTTGTACTTCATGCGGCGATTCTGGAACCAGATCTTGATCTGGCGCTCTGTGAGGTTCAGCAGGTTGGCCATCTCTACCCGGCGCGGCCGGCACAGGTAGCGGTTGAAGTGGAATTCCTTCTCCAGCTCCACCAGCTGCGCGCTCGTGTAGGCGGTGCGCGCCCGTTTGGACGACGCCTGCCCAGGCGGACTCTTGTCGCCAGCGCAGCTCTCCCCTGCGAGGACAGAGGAGAGAGGAAGAGTGGCGTCAGGGGCTGCCCGAGGCCCCGCCTAGCCCCTGAACCCGCCAGGCCCCTCCTCACTCCAGGGCCCAAGATCCCTTGGTCTGTCAGGGCCCAGAAAGGGGGAGGAGGAACTAGGTGCTGTCCTCTGTCCTGGAGGGGAAATAGTGCCAGCAGCTGGGTAGCTAGCCCCTCATTCAGTTAAGGTGCAAATCACAGGCTTCCCTAAGGGCAAGAGATAGGAAAGCAGAACCCCCAGTTTGCCTTCCTGATCTGTATTTCTTTCCTGGAGCTAGCTATTCACTTTCTGAATCATGTAGTCATTCAGGCCTATCAGACTACAAGCTCCCTATGGGCAGGTCTCCCATCTTCATTCCCTTCACAGTAACTGGGATGTGGGGCACCTATTATACACTCAATAAACCTTTCTCTCTTTCACTGTCTGATGGAAGGATTGCACAGTTGCCTCAACTGGCCACTTATTTGGTCTACCCAGTGGAGACAGGTGGAGTGGAAGCCCCAATCTGGAAGGCCTTCTGTGCCCAAAGGAAGAGATCACATTGAAAGTACCAATTTCTGGTGGGGAGGCCCAGGCCCCTGGCGGGGTCCCTTTAAAGCGTTCTTCATGTTATCAAGCTGCCTCCCCAATTTAATCCACTAATCTTGTACCCTCCTATCCTCCCCTTCTCCCTACCCCCACCTTGGTTCTGCAGGGTCCCAGATGCTCAGGCTCAGAGCAGAGTACTGGGAACTGGAGAAGGCAGGGGGAAAGGTAACCAAGATGCTGGGAAGCCTAAGACCCAGGCCCTGTCCTCTAGTCTAGTTTCTGGTAGGCCCAAGTGGTTCCTATTAGCATGACAAGTCCAAATCCGCACCCCCAGGAGATCCCTGGCTGCCTTCATTGTACTAAATCTGAGTAGGGCCTTCCCAGAGGTAAGGCAGCCACTCCATCTACTGGAGCAAAAATTAAAAATAGGCTCTGTTTATAGGCAAAGCATTGATTCTGACTTGGATGGTGACTAGGCCTGCTTTTATTCTACCACATTTCAGTGTGGGATGGATGTCACTGTTCCACTAGAAAGGAGTTATGCTAAAAAGAGAGTGTGGAGCTCAGGTTTGCTATGCCCAAAGGTCCTAACTCCTAGAGTGTAAGAAGAAGGGGTTCCAAACTCACTAGGTCCCACTTGCTCTTGAGGAAGTCAAGAAAGACTCTCATCAGGTCTGTCTGGGGGTTTCCTGGACACAGAGTCCTGTCACCCCCCTAGTTGAAGGAGAAGGAGCTGTTCTTGAAAATGTTCCAGCGCTCCCAGACTGTGACTGGAGGTAGCTTGGGGGGCCGGGAGCCAGGCCAGGGGACCCCTCCTCTAGAAGGTACGGCTTTACCTGAGCTGGAGCCGCTGGTTTTCTGCTTTGTGTTTTGCCGAGACTCTTTCATCCAGGGGAAGATTTGTTTGGCCACGGTGGGTGAGTTGAGTAGGGGGCTCTTGGCTGCGCTGGCAGGCGTGGGGTTGCTGCTGGCATTCTGAGGTGGGGAAACTGAAGAGGGGGGCGGGGGCGCGGCAGGAGCGGGTGCTGGGGGCTGTGGTGGGGGTTGAGGCTGCTGTGGAGCAGGGGGCGCGGCCTGGGGGGGCGGCGGGGCCAGGGGGGGCTCGCCGAGGCCTGGGGGTTGGGTGGGCGGGCCACTCAGGGTGCGCAGACACGCCTCGCTCAGCTCGTGCGCCTTGGGGTGGCCCCCGGCGCTGGCGGGCGACTGGAGTGAACAGGCAGGTCGGTGGTACTCGCCATCAGTGCCCAGTGCTGAGGACGCCGGATACGGCTGCTGATTGGCATTATAAGCGAACCCGTTGGCTGCCTGGTAGGGGTAGCCACCGTAGATCGCCGAACTGTCGTAGTAGGTCGCTTTTTGCATCGCGTTGTCTCACAATCTTGATCGCACACTCTGACAGGGGCTTGACACCCTTGAGGGCGCACATTGGCACGCCCCCGAGGTCACGTGATACTCCGCCGCCAATGGCTGCCCCGCGCAGACCTGGGGGGCGAGAATCGCAGCGCGGTGAGGGCTCCGCGCAAATCCATCTTACTCTCAATAGCTAAGTGACATGAAAGCCATAAAAGAAAAAGTGGTCAGCAATATTTAGCAGCACGACTTGGCCCCGGGCGCAGAGAGCCGCGCTATAAAAAGCCGCTGGAATTTACTGGCAGCTACAAATATTTGCTTAACTTGCGTCTGGAGTTAGGGGGTTTTCCGGGGAGAGAGGAGGAGAATAAGTGAGGGCTGGAAGCTGGGGCTCCAGAACCGGAGTCCTAAAGAAGAAAGGTTGATGGGCTAGAAAGGAACAGGGCTGGGATTCTTCTTTTCCAGGAGAGAAGAAACTTGGGGTGTCCCTTCGTCTCTGCTCTTTGGCCTTGTCCAGCGAGCCCTGCGACTCCTTCCCTCTCAGGATCATGGGGAAGGGGGCAAGGAGGCAAAGGAGAGCTTAGGTTGCCAATTTGTTCTCCAGTCCTCGCTTTAGGACTAATATTTGGCAAAAGAGCCCTGATGCAGGGTGACTTCCCATCGAGCCCCTTCTTGGATCTTTCAGCACCCAAGACAGGTATGCACAAAACATTTTCAGGCAATTGCCCTACTACCCCGCTGGATTTCAGAAGCTGAGCTTGTTGGGCAGTTAATCTACCCTTGGGCAGGGGATATGACCTACCTCCTCCAAATGAGCCCCTTGTAGCCAAGAAGGGAAGAGAAAAAACTTTGGAGGGAACATCCTGCGTGGGAAAGGACCAACAACAACACTTGCTCCAGCAAGTCAAACTCAAATCCTGGACAGTTCTTTACTCTTTTCCTCTCCCTATTTCTCAGGCTTGACCCAGCAAGCCACTCCCACCTCTTCTCCCCTGTTACAGAAGGTCCCCAGACCCTCCTGCCTTGGACTTTCTGAGGTGCTGTTATTCAGGATAACTACCAAATTCTACCTGTTAAAACATGATGGATTAGAGAAAAAAACAACCCACCAGGAACCTGAAAAACCAGCGTTCATCTCCATGACCACGGCTTGAACTCTCCCTCCAACTTAAGGATAATAGGTTCTGTCTTAGAAACTGCTATGTAATTTGATGTATGGGGGTCATTTGGCTCCGGACGAGGGATGGAAGCACAAGCCATAAAATCCTGCCAGAGTGCCCTGATCTTTGTGTGCTCTTGTTGTTGATGTTTGTTACTTGGCCTATTTACCTGCTTCAGAAACACCAAGTAAAGGTCAAGACTGGAAATCTTAAAAGCAACTGAAAGCCTTCTCAACCCCTTATTTAAAAAATATTATTTAGAAAGCAGTTTGCAGAAGTGAAATCTGTTTTATTTTTGTTTTCAACCTGTGCATCGTCAATCTCTCATTCTCAGCTGAGAAAAGTTCTACGTGAGTTAATATGCGCACACACACACACACACACACACTCAGAATGTTAGTGTGACCATGTAAGAAAAAATACAATGACAAATTCAAGAAGAAAATGGTTTAGTTCATGCCCCAACTATGTATATTTGAGTCCTGGAGTCATTCAAGTTCTCTAGGAATAGCAGACACTTTGTTAACTAGAAAAAGCCATCCACAAGCAGATGACTACAATTTTGTTTTTAATAATGGACTCCTTTGGATTTCATTATTAAACCAACAATCTGACCAACATATGGAAAACAAGCACAATTAATTTTCCAGAACCTCAATTAAAAATTACAGCTTCCCTTATTCGAAGTTAGTGTGCGTGATCCTGAGCCCTGGAGTATTGTTTCTATTTTGGAAGCTACAGATACTATGATCAAAAATTTAAAAAGGATAAAATAAATTTTAAAACTGAATAGTAATTGAATGTCTCAGTTTCCTGTTCTTTCACTGAAAATAGTTCTATTACATTTGGCAGTGTTACTGTCTGCCATTATAAATTTTTAAGATACCAGGCTTGTGTAAAATAAAATGTCAGGTTAAGAAAATTACTCCAGACACCTGAACAGCAAGATATTAGATAAAACAAAATAAAGGTGATTTTGAATGTGCAACATTTCAAGTGACTTTTCAATCCATTATCACAAGCTACACTGGCCTGCTGCTTACTTAAGTCTTTTCATCAAGTTGATCATTGTCTTGTAAATAACAAAAATACCACTAAAAACCAAAGAGCACACAACAACCCCCATAAACTAAAAATATGAATTCACCTTGGAGATCCCACCAGAGTCCTTCCTATTGTTTAAGGTCAGCAGACAACCACCTTGGGACCCACACAGTTCTCCCTTCCCACCCCACCCCAGCCCCCAAAGTTTGCAATCCAGTAAAGAAGTTGGAGATCTGCCAGTCAGGAAACTTGCTTTGCACCCCCTCAAGCAAGGGCTGAGGGTGGGAGGAGATTCCTCCTAAAAGATCTGTTTCTGGACAATAACCCCCAGGTGCAAGAGCTGAAAGAGAGTTGAGGAGGCTAAATTGAGTGCAGAAAGCAAGCCCTATTGTCTTTCTGGAAGATCTGCCCAAATTCAACCTCCTTCCTTCAGACACCGCTCCCTCTTTCCACTCCCGCCCCTTCCTCAGCCTGCCCTCACCCCGAGTTTAAGCGGGAATATCGGGTAAGAGCCCCCTCGTCCCCTTGCCCACCCCTCCCTCCCCAACCCAGAAAAGTTGGGGCTGGGCTAGGGGAGAGGGAAGAGGTGGGGGCGGGGATGGGAAAGCGGCCTGAACTCGAAGTGTAAGGGTATCAGTCACTGCCGGGAAGGAAGCTCCGGCTTGTGAACTCTTCTTGAACCGAGATTTAAGTCTGCAGCCATAAATCACCGAGACGTAAACTCCGCCATTCAGCGCGGAGAGCGGCCGGTTGTGGCCCTGCTTACCTTAACTTCTGATGAGCGCCGCAAGCTCAGGCTCGGGCTCGGGCTTGGGCTCGGGCTCGGGCTCCGGCCCCCGGCCCGGCTTAGCGGCCCGGCCGGGTCCCCTAGGCGCGGGATGGGCACCGACCCTCAGCATCAGCCGAGACGGCTGGCGGGAGGGAGACCCCGAGGCCCGGACGCCGCGGCGCAGAGCTTGGCCGCCTCGCTGCTCCGGCACGGCTCGCCCAGGGCGGACTGGGGCGGCTTGGACCCCCCCCCCTCCCACCCACCCCACCCACCCACCCCTCCCCCACACCCCCGCCCCCTGCCCTTCCCGAGGGCAGCAGCCGTGGCCCGGAGATAAGCGCTAGCGCGGCGCAGGGCTCTGCCTGGGCTAGTGGCACCGACTTGGGTATGTTTCTTATGAATATTACACGCGGAGCAGCGTCTGGCTGGGGGGTGCGGTGGGGGGTACTGGGGGCGGGCGGGAGGGGAGGCCGAGGCGGCTGGGGAAGCGCGGGGCGGCGTGGGGGATGGGGCTGAGGCGAGGGGAGGGACAGGAGCGAGAGGGGGAGCTCCGCGGCGGCGGGAGGAGGGCAGCCTCCCCCCAACCCCCAACGCCCTCCCTCTCCTCGCTTCTAGGCGTCACTAAAGTCCAGGAAAATTATGCTAATGAGGACAAACGGCTCTCACAAAGGGGCTCTCTTGCCGGGCTCTATTTCTTGGGAATCCATTTGAGAAACCACGTAACCCTCTGCCCTGAACACTTCCAGTTGGGGTGCAAGGGGAAAGAGAACCATAAGGAGAGTCCCCCAGACTTTGAGCACTTTACCAAATCTTCCACCCCCAACCTGAGAACCTCAAAGGCAATCCTTGGGGGACAGGGATAGGGCCTCCCTTCTCAAGAGACCTCCCCAAGAGCCAACTGGGCTGTCTTTCATTATATTTTTAGGCAGAAACTCTTAAAATCCTGGCAGCCAAGAGGGAAGTAACCTGGGGGAAATGGACACAAGTCCAGGCAGTGAAGTGGGATGCGCTGGGCTCAGGTACGTACTAGGGTGCCTAGAAACCTGGGTCTCCAGCTTTTCTATGCCTACTTCATAGTACAGACGGGCAGCTCACTCACAGGAAAAGACAGATAAAACTCTGACCCCAACACAAACCGACGTCTATAATGTTTTCTTCTCTAATTAGTGGTATGCAGGGACACTGAGCAAAGGAAAGGCCTGGGTGTGCCCCGCAATACTGCCACAACTTTAAGGAGGATGGTCTTTCTCTCTTCTAATGCCTCCCTCCACTCTCCAGCGAACTCTGCAAGGGTATGTGTGTGGCAAAAAGAGAAACGGAGCTTTCATGCAATTCCAAGGTGTCAACGGCCAGTCCTTCTCAAAGGAAGGTGTTAAAAATATAAGTAGTATGTTTAAACTGTCAGGGAGCCAAAGTGTCACCTTAAAGCAAAAACAAAGCCAAGGGAAAAGGGAGAAATCAAAAAGCACTCCTGGCCAGGGTGGCCTCATGCATACCAATGGTTTTTGTCATTTATGGCTGGGCAAGATTTATGACTCGGCGCCCCAAAGCTGTAAACAGAGCACAAAACAGCAAACACTTGCTCCTTATGGCATATTGCGGCAGCGCAACTTAAAAGGGGGAGCCGGGCGGCGTAGGAGGTGAGAGCCGCCGCAAAAATCGCTCGGCTGCATTTTCTCTTCAAACTGGCCTGGTCGGATGTGGCATTTGAAGAAAGAAGGCGTGGGTCAATAATCAACCCGCACTTTCTCCTCCAAACTGCTGACACGACTCTCACCGCCTTCTCAGCTAAGCCAGCTGCAGGGAAGGCCAGCTTTCCGTGAGAACCTGCCAGGGGAGGGGACCGCCTGGGCCAAGAGGGCCGAGGGTTCCGAGGTGAGGGCTGGGGCATCTGGGGCACATACCTTTTCACCCGCACCAAGACTGTGCCGGGCAAAATGCTGGGACTGGACTTGAAGAGCCATGGGAGTTGAGGGAGAGCTGGGGTGGGAGCTTGGGACAGGGTCTCTGCTGGATGGTCCCAGACTAGATGGCTTCCGGGCAGCTGGCTGCAGTGGGCACAAATCTGGCTCTGACCTCAAGACTGGTCTCACACCCTGGCATGCAGACCTCCGGGTTTGGGCCTCTCTGCTGAAATCCACAGGACTGGCTTTTAGAGCAAGGCAGGCGATGTGATTAAAGGTAATAATTTATGATTGCTGAAGGTTCTGTGTTACTGTTTTTTAAGAGAAAAATACCGCCTGCCGATTTTCACTGCCAGAAATTGCCCACTGCTGCGGCTGCGGTGTCTTTTCTAGGCAAATCCCGCAGCCATTCACCCTGCTCAGCCAAAACCACTGAGGTTATCTTTGTGGAAAGGACCCCTTTGCTCCCCCAAACCCCCCTCCTCAGTCCCTGTGCTCCCTTATGTCTTGCCCACGGGGACTAGAAGAAAACATTTTCCCAGTGCTAGAAAAATATCTGAAATAGCGAAGGTGTGCTTGTGCCTCTCTACCCTTTGCAGGGGCCTCCTTGAGAACAGGTCTGCGGGTTGGGGGGGGGGGGGCGCTGGGGTCCCTGCAAGGCTGTCTATAAGCCAGGGAGGAAGGTAAGGCACAAGAGGCACTGAAATCTGGGAATGGAGAGGAAAATTAATGAGGAAATACACTTGCCTGTGAGGGTGAGGCTGGCATTTTGAGGGTAAAAGGGGACTAGCCTGTTTTTTATAGCTGTAGTTTAGCTATTATGGAGTGGCTTTAGCTCCTTGCGTGAAGGAAAAACCAACTGGTGCTCTAGAAACTGGACTACTGGTTTCTTTTCACTGTGCACACTTTTATACAGAACCAGTTTGAGAGTCCATCCCTAGATATTTATTCCGCTGGCTGGCACTGAAGTGACAATAAAAAGATGCCTTTAACAAACCTCTATTCCCTCTCTCATTCTTTCTAGCGAAACTATATTATTTATGAGTCTTTAACTGGGTCAAAAATGCGCCAGAACTGGGTCATAAATCATATGAAATGCTGACAAGTAATTGAACAGCAATTAAAGCTTACATTTTATTTCCAAGGGGTGTTTTAGGGCACTTGAAACCGCCTCAGTTAAACACGGTTAGCGCCCGAGGACGGCAGCGGGGGAGGGTAGAAGCAGCCTTTCCCTTCTGGGGATGTAAATCCCTCTCAAGTAGGGGAAACCTGATTTGATTTTTTTTTTCAAGTACAGAAAGAAATAAGATTTTTTTTTGTTTGTTTAAGTCACGGAGAAAATCTGATTCCCGACTCCTTGTAGACACCCCTTTCCTCCACCCCAAGATCTCCAAGAGCAGAGAAAAGTGAAGTTTCCTTCACCGTTTCAGGGAGTTTTCATCCTTCCCAGGAGTGCTGGGTCTCCAAAGTGCAATTAGCACAGGCTTTCCCAGTAATTTGCAAGCATGGTTTATCTCTCATCTGCTTCTATCCTGGCTACAGCACTGTTTCTGGGGTCTGAAGCTGGAGAAATGTCTGCCTCTGCTTCCTGCGGACTCTGCCTCGAATTCTCTCTAGCCCAGGGTGCACCAGCCAGTCCTTAAAACTCTGCAAGCCAGCTGGGTGCATTACAATGGGGCATACAGGCCATGCACATTATGAAGCCCAAACCCAGTTCTGGCTCCCGAAATTTAGACTAACAGAGCTTCTGGGCGTCGGGCACGCTTACCCCTATCCTAAGCCTCTCCTAGATCTGAACTGTCTTCACCCCTACCCGGGTAGAGTACTGGGGAAACAATGGCGCGTCCTCCGTCCTCCGGGTCTTGCACCTTCGGTCCCGCGCGTGGGAAAGCGCGTCCTCCAACCAACCCAGCACTGAACAAAGTGGCCTGAAGCATCATCAATAAAATGGCAGCGCGTCTGCACACTCATTGATTTCCCTCTCCCAGCTGCTCTGGCTGCCTAGGTCAGCCCTACCTCTCCATCCCTGGCCGCCAGCAAACGCGGCCAAGCCGGGAGAGATTCCCCTTCCCATCCACCCAGCCCCCACCCCCTCCAGGCCGTCTCGCCGAGCAAGCGCCGCGCGGGCCACCTCGGCCAGAGCCGCTGCTTCGGGACCCTCCCTCCGCCTGCGGCTCAGCTCCTGGGACTCAAGCCCCGCTGCAGTGGACAAAGCCGCCAGAGCGCTGGAGGCCACCGGGCTCACCTCGCAGCCCCCAAGCGCCCTTTCCTTTACATCCCCCTACACTTTCCAGAGAATTAAACTCAGTCTGAGGTGCTACTGGAGATCTTTCAGATGGTTTCGGTTCTATGAGAGAAACAAAGGAAGAGAGGGGCTGAGGGTCCTGTCGGTGAACCAGGGTCTCCTCGCCTGACCTTTGTCTCTCACAGCCCTAACTCACTCTAAATATGAACAATCGGCGGAAATACCTTAAAATAAATTCCATCCTCCTGGTGTGGCCTCGAGTCCCATCGGCTAGCTCGCCCAGAACCGCTCCATGAGCGCTGAAAACTGCAACCCGCTAGGAGAGCGCTCTCCGGAGAAGGGGAAGGAGAAGGAGGAGGTGGGTGCGTGGGGGTGGGGGGAGAAAGCTCTCGCTCTGTAGAGAATCTAGAAAACGTAATCACAGGCGAAGCCCGCCCGGGTCTCCGCTCCAAATGCCACAATAATGCGCTGTATTATGTGCTCACGTGGTCATACGTCAACTTAAATCCTTTTATTTGAAATAGGAAATCACTGAAGGGACTAGGTTTCCAAGCAGAACATTTAGCTTTGGGGGAGGGGAAGTGGGGAACCTTGCCCAGCAGTGGGGAAGAGTTTCATCTAGGGCAGTAGGACGCTGGGGGCACCCCCCCCCCAACATGTGCCACACTGGGCCACTTATCTCCACTTATATTTCTGTACAAATGATCCAAACAGCAATGCTGTCCCCATTCTCAGAGTCCATGTAACTTTCTGTACAGTCTTCCACACGCAGACAAGCTGAAGCCTGCACACCCAAGCACGCCAGTCTCCTCTGGCCTGCTAGCCAGTACGTCAAAAGGCAAGGCCCAGGCCCTGTTTCCAGAAGAAAACCCAGTAATGACTGGCTTAGTCAGTGGACTCCCTCATGGCCTGCCATTGTATGGAGTTTGCTACCACCCACGCCAAAAGGCCCCAAATTACCTGACAAAAGGCTAAGTTGATTTTGTTCAATGGGAGCCCTCTAGGGAAGAGGTGCTTGCCTCTAGAGTGGTGGGTCAGGGTTTTGCAAAATCTGGAGGGACTCAGTGCCCTGGCTAAACCTACACTTGCGTACTTCCTCAGTGCACAGCTGAGCGATACATGAAATTATAGGCTTCTAACAATGGAAAATGTAAGGGGAAATGATCTAATTGACTCTGTAAGAGAAAAACTATATATACAACCAATCTTTGCTGGCATCCCTTGAATTAACCTACAAGGTAACCTGGGACCCTTTTGCAGATGGGTCTGTCCACCCTCCCCTAACACAAGTCTGTCCACCAGCAGAAAATGAACAGGACCAACTCTGCTCTGGAGCAACTGAGCTGAACCAACCCCCCCTCCCCGGCCCTGCCCTGCTTCTACTCCTGACTTCTGCTTGGTGACACTGTCTACTGATTGTAACACTTCACCCTCTCAGGACCTGCCTTAAAAGTTTCTTTTTTCAGGTCTTAGTTTCTGAACTTCTTAGTTTCTGAAGTGGTGGGCTCCTGGTGCCTTATTCTTTTCTTTCTTTAGAGTGGATCTTCAGCTGGCTAGGCCTCTCTAAGAGTGAGGACTCACTTCTAGCAGCTACAGGATTCCTCCTCCTCCTCTCCTGCCCTGCAGGGGCCTAGTGAGAATGTAAGGCCCTCAGTAAGGGGGCCTGGTCACGGGGGTGTCCAAATCAGAAGGGCAATAAAAGAGGAGGAGACCTAATCCTTTGGAAGTGAGCCCTGGCCTACGCTGGTGGCAGTATTCCAACAAAGTTCTGTCTGTGGTAGAGCTGGGAGAGAACCTCTCTGTGAACTGACCCAACTCTGACCTAAGCCACAAGCTGGAAAGTGAGAACCCAAAGTGCAAACCTACTTCTCTCAGGTATGGGGTGTGGGGGATAGAACCAAAGGCCGGTTTCCCAAAAAGCACTCTGCAGTCCCCCAAGGACTCACACAACTAACACATTGTCCCCTGCTCCCCTTATGCAGTCCCCCCACCCTGCCTGTGCCAAATATTTCACCCCGAACTCTCCAGGTAGCCTAGAAAGGACCTGGAAGTATTGCCAAATTGCTGGCAAACTCCCATCTCCCCCAACCAAAGTTTCTGCAGAGACTTCAACTCAAAGATGAGAAGGGGCCCCCTTCAGAACTCTCAGAACAGTCTGGAGCAAATCGTAACTCCGAGGCCATAAATCAATGAGAGAAGTATTTGGTACTGCTTCAGAGAAATGCCTTAACGCCAGGAAGGCCCAGCGGCATCTCGGCTCTAGCCAGGAGCCTCCATTGCCGCTATTAACAGCCCAGTTAATGCTCCAACTGCTGTTTAACAATTAACATTAACGACTTGGGTTGGAATGGGGTGATTTGGTGGGATGTGGAGGAAAAAATCTGAGGAAGTCAAAAGAAATTTAACTTTTGAAGTGAAAATGGCTTTCCTAAGAGAGACCTTGGTCTGGGCAGGCCACCAGGGAACCAGCAGCTGAGAGTCCTCCCTCACCACTCTGAAATCCACTCTCCTTGAACAAGGCTATGGACCTTTTAAAGTTCATTTCCAGAGAACGAGAATAGAGATACTCAAGTATCGAAGCCCAGCCGGGAAAATCTAGCTACCGGTCCCCCCCTTCCACTCCAGCCCCCAACCTGGCCAGGGCTGGAGACACATGCCCTGAATCCATTTCACCAGAGCCAAAAGTTGTCTTGGAAGGAGCAGGTGAGCATGGATACAGGGCTTTAGTCAATATTTGCAAGGCCGTTGGCAGATTAGATATATCTGTATCCAAACACTGCAATCTGATTTCTCTGTCAAAAATACACTTAACATTTTTCTCCCTTTAGTTAGCTCTAGTGGTTTTTCTTAGTGGCCGGTAAGGCCTGCTTAGCCCACTTTTGTCTGTGTGTGTGTGCGTGTGCGTGTGTGTGTGTGTGTGTGTGTAGGTTATATATCATTATTTAACATGAGATATTTCCTGTGGGTGCAACTGCAGTACAAATGGGCTCCAAGTTCTCTGGACACATATGGATGTGTATATCATTTTATACACATGGTCTCCAACTCCTGTGACTATGTACATATGCAGTGATTCTGTTGTGTGCAGAGATTCAAATCATATGTACACAGTGAGTTGCAAATTCCTAAAATACTCAACCTATACTTGATATAAATAGACATACAGGAGCTGAGAAAGTAACCCAGGTTTACTATTCCCCTGTTTACCTTCTATCTGATAAGATAATAATTGTATCCAGAACAACATATCAGCCTTACAGCATCACTGAATAGCATGTTGCACTTAATTAACAACCTGATATCTATTTGGGGAGCAAATTTTAGGGAAGACTGAGGCCCGCGGAATAGAAAACAAAAACTCAGAAAACTTTTTAAAATAAATAACTCCTGAAAGAACAAAGCAAACCCATTCCTTCATACCAAGCTTCTGAAAGCTATTCCAACAGCCCCTCCCCCAAACAGGCACAAAATTTATGGATCTTTTACAAGGTAATAAACCACAGTAATTACCTCCCTGCATCCCAAAGTAAGAGAACAAATTAAGCCAGAACTTGGAAAGAATTTTAAAGAGTCTTCCCTTGTTTCCAGTAGGAAAAGAAAACGCAGAGACCTGGGAAACGCGTGCTTTTCCCGTAGGAAAAAGAGCAGTTCCGCCCACCTAAAGGAACGGAGAAGACCCGCTGCCTGCGACGTCTACACATTCGAAAGGCAGCAGCAACCTCCCTCATGCCGCGGAAAGGCAAAAGGATAGGAGAAACTGCAAGGCGGCGAGACAAGTTTCCTCAACGCAGATCTGTGACTGACGACCATTCCCGAACTCACAGTCTCCGCGGGCGCCGCAAACAGTCGACAGGGAGCGCGGCCCACGCAGCGGCCGCCGCACCCGTGGCCTCTACTTGCTTCTGCCCTGCTGCTCGGTGTAGGGGTTTGTTTGGAGCTCGCTCGAAGAAACAAACACGCTCCTCTGACACCCCCGGCCGCCCCCGCACGCACATCTTTGGTCTCTGCAACCGCCCCGCCTGCACAGTGCCGGCCTTTTTCGGGGCAGACTCTTTGTCTGCCTGAAACCCCGCATTCCCGGGGCGTGCAGCTCAAGAGAACCCAGCTCCAAAACGTCTCCGAGGTTAAATATTGACCAGAACCTCCTTCAAGGGGCTGCAGCTGCCTGGACGAGGAAACTCCTCCCAAAGGCCCGTGCAAAGCCCGGAGGAGTGAAGAGTTGGCGCAGCGCTTACCTCGAAAGATGTTTAAGACTGAACCAGTGATTGTCTCCAACTCCGGGCACTCAGGGAATCGCCTTTTCCGGTGTCCTGGCGCTCTGCGGACAAATAAACAGCAGAGAGTAAACGGTGGCTGCGAAGGAAGGGAGCTGGAGAACCGGAGTTGGAAGTGCGGCCCTGCGCGGGCGCCAGGGTGGCCCCCGGGGTGACGCGGACACGGAGGAGTCGCCAGGGCACTCTTCCATGAGGCGCACTCGTTGCTCGAAAGGGTCCAGTCTAAGAATGGCCTGCAGATGATGATTTATTTTTGTAAAATAAATACATACTCCATCTCCGCACCCACATTCTCCTCTTTCTTTTTACGGGGGCTGGGATGGGGGAAGGGGGTAGGGAGAAGAAAATGGATAGGCGGAGGAAGATGGGAAGGTGGAAGACGCTTTGCCGTTGGTGCCAGCTCTGCTCCAAGAGCTCCTCACGCACCTCAACTTGGGGAATGTGAATGCACGCTTTATTTTCTTTCGCTAACAAAGGGAAGCCCTGTCTGGGAGCATTCAATCACAGACTCTCTTGAAACCTCACTAATAGTGCTCATTTCTGTTTGACTCGAAATCAGACCCCGGCGCAGTCTTTGGGCTGGGGGGCAGTCTTGAGAGGTTTTGTCTTCTGGTTTATTCAAGCCCTGGGTGCCTCACTTCTCGGTCCCAGTGGGCTGGCGGGACCACCGCAGCGCCCAGTCCCTGAGAGTAGGCCAACTGCGGCTGGTTGGAAATAGGGGAAGACTAGGAAGGATGCAGACATCTGACAATACCCGATCTGGGGGCCCTAACCAGCCTTGCCTTGCACAGCAGTCCCAAGCCAACCGATGCCCTAATTCTGCTGCCAACTTGTCTCTCAAGGTATCTGCAACCCTCTCTTGCTCTCTAAGCAGCAAATGGTCAGCCAACTTTCTGGAGATGGAGAGAAGACGCTGGGGAAGGTGGAGAAGAATCATCCCCAATGCTGAACCCCGGCTAGATTCTCCACTGCCTGGGACTCTGCTGGGCCGGTTGCTTCCACAAACCTACTCCCCACTACCCCTTCACCCACCCCCCCCCCCGGCCGGTAGCCTCCCCACATGCCAGCCTGCCCCCAACCAGCCCTGGATGCCTGATCCCAGTCCATGCAGTCCTGTTGATGGCCTGAGAGACCACCAAATAGCTGACAAGCCCCCTGACCCTCAGGCTTCAGGGCCCCCTAGCACATTGAACAAATGGCGGAAAACCAGCAACTAGTTGCCCTCTGCCACCCTCTCGACCTGTAGCCCTCACCCTCCATCAGGCCCTTGGGACTCAGAATCCACACTGGGCCCCTTTCTCTTATTCAAATTCGCCCTCTAGGTCCCCACAGGGAGTGTCTCCGGCCTTGGGGCTCCTGGAGGGACCCTGAGCGTGGTGGGGCTTAGCTACCCTGCACAATGCCACTCAACTTCGCCCCAGAAAGAACCGCTATGCCGCCATCCGCCACCCCTCCCCACCAACGACGCTTAGGAGTATTGTAATTATTATGGTTATTATTGTTGTTGCTATTTCCTTATCCCCAAGTCAAATATTCATGGCTGCCGTTCCCCATAAATCGTTCAGACTAATGAGTCACAAAGAGATGTTGCCCAGGTCTCTTTCCCTCTGCAATGGCCGCCGCCGCTGCCACCGCCGCCGCCGCCGCCGTGGCCTCTCTCTCGGCGTTTTTGGCGCTCGCTTGCTCCCTCGCTCGCCCGGCGCGGGTGATTTATGAACACCGGGAAAATTGAACAAAGCCGCGCGCCGGTCCTGTGGTATCTCTGCAGCCTTCCCCCGTGTGAATCAGAACATTATCAACTGTCTGCGCATCCGTCCCACTTCATCACTAAAGCCGGGATGTGACCGCAGAAAACCCAGCCCAAACTCACGTTTCCCCGGACGCGGCGCGCTCCCCGGACTTGCAGAAACCCTGAAGAAAAAGCCCCCAAACCCGGCGTGGGCCCGCCAGCTCCGGTCCTCCCCGCCGAAGGGCTCTCTCTTCAAACCTCCTGAAGGAGTTAAAAGCCTTTGGAGATAAATCTGAGGGTGTGTGTTTTTAAAAATCAAATAGGAAGTTGGGGTCTCACTTCTGAGAGATTCATTCCTAGTGCGGCCCTGACGACTCCGATCCATTCCTGACGATCCGCATTAATTATTTAATGAGTCACGTGACCTCAAAAGATTACAATTTCAATATCTCCCTCGAACTGGCGCTACACCTTTATCTGCTGCAACGACGGTCCTTGTTTGGCTTTTTTAGTTCCCAGGCCTCCAGAACGCAGACACTCCTTGCTCCTTGCTCAACTCCAGGGCAAGCGACTGCCATGGAAATCCCAGGGCCAGCATAGAATTAGTCATTCTGGATCTATGAGCATTGTGGACAGTGGGGTGCCCACCGCTCTCCCAGGCACCCAGGCATCTGTCCCCTCCTGGGACCAAAGGTCAGCCCACCTGTGTCAGTGCCCTGGCTAAGGCGCTTTGGTGACCTAATCTCCTGGGGCCGCTTTGATGGCGCTTCAGGCGAGAACCCACCCTACCTCCCTGGACACCTCAGCACACCTGTGGCCATCCTTGTCAAGTGTTAGCCCAGAGGCAGGTCCATTCCAGGCAGAATAGGCTTGCCCAGAGGAAAGATGCCTGTGCACTTACCCCTCTCCAAGGTGAGACCAAAGGCTCTATTCAACCTGCACATTCATTAACAGGAACATGGGGGAGCATTCAACTGCCTTAGTTTCCTCTACCATAAACTGAGAAGATTGAACCAAAATGGCCTCCAAATCTCTTTCACCTCGGACATTCTTTGAAACGAGGATCTCTTGTAGCCCCAGAAATCAAGCCCAGAGACAGGGGAGCTGGCCTGAGTGGGTGGTGGGAGTTACTCCATGAGTGTGGGGCCTTGAGACGTGATACCAGAATTCCAAGAGAGAAGTTTCAGACTAGAATGTTTCATCAACAGCCCCAGCACCCTCCCTGATTCCAACAAGAAGTGAGAACCCACATTCTTTCCTCCTCCTATTTTTCCTAGCCCTTAGCCTTTGATAGAGGAAGCAGAGTTCTTCTTGGGCCCCTGGGGTATAATATAGAAGAGGGGCAATAGGAACAGCCCTTGGGAAGGCTGAGCCTATGTTCTTCAATACAGGGCTGCGGCTAGGCTAGGGATGCAAGCCAAAGGAGTGCAAAGAACAGCCTGCTCCCTGCACAGAACCCACCCATTCAGACAGGAAGCCCCCTCCCCCACTCTGTTTGCTACACTGATTCTTTGGGTGTCTTTTTTCCCTTTCATTCTAAAGAGTCCTAGATCAGTTTCTATGTTGCAACTGCTGGAGAGAAGGCAGTGGTGAGAAGAGCAGCCCAGTTTGGAAGCTTAGAAGATCAGGGGGACAGAGTAGAGATGGAGATACCCACCCCTCGGGGGAAGAAGCTGAGAGGTGAGGGGGGGGTGCGGAATGTGGGCACCCTCGAAGAGCTGGGTATAAAGTCAGAGATTCTGTGCAGAGGGCCCACTCCCCATATATCTAGGTAATCTTCCCAGGAGCCCCATCCTGGGTATTAAGTACTCTACTATGCCTGTCACAGTTGAATTCCCGCTGTAATAAAACACCGGGTATATCGTAGATTTCAGCAAAACTAGGAAAGAGAGCCTGCAAAGTGCCATTTTTCTTCAGGGGGGAGAGTGTTAAGTACTTAATTCAAACTGTGACCATTAAAGTGTCTCCCATCCGATTTAAGTTGATTTCAGATGTTGACAAAACTTTTATCTCCAGAGTCATGCACAGCTTGGCTCTGTGACTAAAGCAAAAGAGTGTGTGTTAGAGGGAAGGAGGGGGGAAAGAGAAAAAGAAGAGGGCAGCATGTGTAAGGGTCATTTTGGTAGGAGAATTATAGAGCTTACACAAAATACTGTCTTTAAAGGTCAAGGGTTTGAGGGGCCACTAGGGTTCGCGTAAAAAAAAAAAAACAATTAATGAGATAGAAAATTTGTCCTCTGGGTGAACTCTTATGGTTGCCCTAGCAAAGGGAAGACAATGCATGATTTTAAAGCACAAAGTGGGATTTTTCTAAGCTGTTATAACAAGCTCCCTTAAAGACCAAATCTAAAACAGGAAAAACACTAAAGAAATGACACAATCCTTTGGGTCATTTTGGATCATTTTGGCTTTGTAACACTTACCGATACCTTAATAATTAAGACAGCTTAGACAAAAATGCCATTTTGTCCTGGTATATTAGAAAAACAATCTGTCCATCCTTTCTCTTCCTTTCCTGGACAGACTATAAGAGTAAGTGAAAGAAAGTTATCCCCTTTATCCCCACACAACTGCCTCCTGTATGAAGCTGGAGTGAATGCCTCTATACCCCTCCTTCCCTACAAAGGAGAAATATAAGAATTTACCTTACATGATGATAATCTGCCACTTGAGGTTTTGCAGCTTGACACTCAGTTTCCACCAAGAGTCTAGGCATTTTTTGAGCAGACAGCCGAGATGCTGCGTCTTTGCCCGAGACCATATTATTTGCAAGAAGATCCCTCGCTTCTCCACAGACTTTTCCCAGAGAATGCCTTTCAGAATTGCTGTTGAATTACAAAGAAGTATTTATTGTATGAGGTGATTAATGATTCCTGGGAAAATTGCTATTTTCAGCGTGATTTAATTTCGTTTTACAAGTGCGTGCAGTAGGGGGAGGGTTAATAAGTTTCAGCAGCAGTTGCAGTGTCCCCAGAAATCCCTGGCACCCGTTCACACCATATAAAACGTACTTCACGCCAGGTTTGGCCTCACTTGGGAAGGCATGCATTTGTTTGCTCCTGAATTTTCTTGGGGAGAGGTGGAGGCCCTTCAGAGACTGGTGTCCATCACTCTCCTCTCAGATATGGTTTGTTCATAGGTAAAGAACTGATCACCCTTGCCTGTATCACACACAGGGCGGCAGCGGCATGAGGGGGAACAGCACTGCCCGCTGGCTAAGGGTTTGCCATTGACGGAAAAATGTGCTTAAGATTCCTCTGATAGTCCAAAGGTAGGTGAGCGCCCCCTCCCATCTCTGCTAAAATTATAACGCGAACCTAACATTGCACTCATGTAAGGCCAGGTGACAGTTACATTCTAGGGGTGGCATGTGTTGGTTTTCTGCATCTTGTTGTAGAATACTCCTTCAGTGACAACCAAGTCTAAATCCTCTTTACTGATTTGTAAATCAGCACATAAACACTGGTTATAGAGACAGCCCTGGGTTTTGATTTTCAGCCTTTGAATCTAGATCTTTAGGTTGGGCAGAAAGATCCAGGAGCATTTAAGAAAAGTGACCCTCGCTCAGAGTTGAGCTTTCTTCCAGCACTGAATACTCCCAGGTCTGCCTTGCTTGGGGTATATTTTGAGGGTGGCATTATGCTTTTTCTTTCCTCAGAAGAAACTTTGGAGGGTTTATTAGGAAAATTCAGTTTGTTTTGAAAGCTCTGGCTTCAGAAGGAAAGAGGTAAAGAAAGACAAAAACCCCGAAGCTGTAGTGAAGTGAACCTTAAAGACAGCCAAGAAACAAAAAAGCAATCTCAATTCTTTGCATAAACTATTTTTTTTCTATCTCCAGGGAAACAGACAGATTAAGTGTGAAGGTGCAATAAATACCAAAGGGACCACTTCTTTCCAAGTGTGCTCAGAGTTCAGCCTGTAGAACAGCTGCAGAAACTCCTGGGCCCGAAGCACTGCGTGGTTTCACCTTTCATTGCAGGGAAGGACACGTTTCTATGCCTTACAGAGACTTGAAGCCTGAAAGCCTGGCCAAGTTTGGGAAGAAGAGGAGCCCTCTCAGAGCTCAAGAGCCTTCCTGCTCTTTGGAACTTTTCCCACCGTGGGTCAAACTTGACAAGAGTTCAGCTCAAGTTGAATACACTCACACAAATTATGTGAGCAGTCAGAATCCAAGTGAATATAACTTGAGCCATCTACAAGATTTTTACACACAAGGGCAGACATCTCCATCCAGAGAACCTTTTTTTTTTTAATTAAAAGTAGGAAACATACAAATGTGTCTTAGAACTTTTAATGGTTTTTAAAACACAGTTTATTCTTAGCACATGGCTTTTTATATAGCCACACCACAATTTGTACAGTTGCACATGGGTCGAAATGCACTCCCCTCTCCCCCGAGATTGTGCCTCAGAATAAGACAACAATATCTCTACAACAATATTTTAAATAAATGCAAGGAAAGGAAACTAACATGTGTCACATCTACCATCAAGGTCTATACATTTTGAGAATTAAATAATCTTGTGAGGTCCACAATGTCTACTCGTTTATTCAGTTCAATACAAGCTTGTATGAGCTGCCTTAATGTGGAAGGGGGAGGTAGGGAAGGTGGGGGAAAGGATCTGTTTCCTTCTGCTTGCAACAAACATACAGGTATATGTCCCCAGTCAGCGTGGGCTATCCAGCTGACTTTACCCATCTCAAAAGTATTGGTTGCCAAGTGGTCCTCCTCAGGTACCCAATCCTGGCGGCCTTATTCAGGCCAGCCAGCATCCTGGCTATTGTCTGCTCTTAGTTGGCAACCAGCACACTCTCTTTGGGGGAGAATGTCTTCTTTTTTATTATCCTTTTTCGCCAAGCTGGGTTTTGTTTTGGGGTCTGTTATAGTCCAGACAGGTAGGAGTATGGGGAAAGGGGCAGAAGACAGGAGAAAAACAGGTGGGGGAATGAAACTGGTCTAGATCTCTGAAGGTTATATGGAGGAGGGAATGGGTGTTGAGGCGCCCTGGTGGGGGTGAGGATGCAGGTGCGGGCTCTGAGTTTGTGCTTTCCCTGGCGGGCCTGCTGAGGCCGAGGCCGAGTTGGAGGATCGCATCTTAGTGTTGGGCAATTTGTGATCTTTCTTCCACTTCATCCTCCGGTTCTGAAACCAGATCTTGACCTGGCGCTCGGACAAGCAGAGCGTGTGGGCGATCTCGATGCGGCGCCGCCGGGTCAGGTAGCGGTTAAAGTGGAACTCCTTCTCCAGCTCCAAGACCTGCTGTCGGGTGTATGCGGTTCGAGAGCGCTTGGGCTCCCCTCCGTTATAACTGGGGTTGACTGAAAGCCCATAACCCCGAAGGAGAATGCCAAGGAGGAGGGAGTGGAAGAGAGGGAAAGGAGGAGGAGAGAGAAGGTGGGGTGGGGAAGAGCAATTGGACATCATCATTATATAATAACCTGACACCAAGTTCACGCAAGATACATAAAACGGCAAAGAAAATGTTTCACAGGCTATTGACAACGGGAAACACCCGAGAGCCATAAAGAATGGTGCTGGGCATTGGGGCTGAAGAAAAGCTTCAAAGACACATGGCCTGAAGCCTCTGCCAGGGCAATTAAATTTATGGGGGCTATAATTACTGCCCTAACAGTTTGGCGTCTCGTAAATCTCTCGATAAAGGGACCCCGGGTACAAAAGGGTTCTCACGTTAGGATCAGGCGGCTGGCTGGCGCGCACACACCCACATCCCACTGTAGCTTGGGCCAGATGGGGGCTCCCCTCCAGAGGCCCCCTTTCCCTCGGCCTCTCCCCCTGACCCTCACCGCGACCCCCGAACCCCGACCCGGCCCCAGCCCACCCTCCCGCGCCTCCCCGGCGGCGCCACATACCGGCGCTGACATGGATCTTCTTCATCCAGGGGTACACCACGGGCTCCTTGCCTTTCAGGCCCGGCGGGCTCTTGTCGGCCAGGAGCAGCGGGCACGCGGGGGCGCTGCCCCCTGCCGGGACGCCCGGGGTGGCGGGAGCCGCCTCGCAACGCCGCGGGGGTGCGGGGGGCGCCGCGCGGTGCTGCGGGGGAGGTGGCGGCGGCGGCGGGGGCTGCCGCCCGGGCGGCAGGACGTGGCTCGCGTGCAGGCCGTGCGCAGGACCCTTGGCTCGCGCCGGGGGCTGCTCGGGCTGCGGCTGCCGCCCGGGGCTGGCGCCACCGCGGTAGCCATAGGGGTAGGCGGCTTCGGCGGCACCGTGCGCGGGGTAGAGCGCGGCAGCGGGGTAGGAGGGTTCGCGGGCGGCCCGTGGTGCGTAGTAGGTGGCGGGGGGCTCGCGGCTGTTGCCCGCGTGGGGGAGCTGGGGCTGCTGCGCCGGCAGGTGCTGGGCCGCGGGCGCTGGGGGCTGCTGGTAGCTGGGGCCCCCGCCTGGGCCGCCGTCTCCGCCGCCCGGGCCGCTGTGCTGCGCGTACTCCTCAAAGGGAGGGAACTTGGGCTCGATGTAGTTGGAGTTTATCAAAAACGAGCTCATGGTCATTAATTTGTGAAGTGCAAAAATACTAATTTTTCTCGCGTTGTCGTTTTTCTGGGCTCGCCGAGGCCCCTCCCCCTCCTGCCTCGCTTCCCATCCCCCCTTTCCTCAGCTCCCTTCCCCTCCCCCGCTGTCAAGCGCCCACCCCTCCCCTCCCCTCCCCTCCCCCTCCCGCCGCCGCCAACGCCACCAAAGTTCGCGCCGCTCCTCCCCCCTCCCGCGCGCACGCGCGCGCGCGCTCGCCTCGGCCCCACGCGCGCCCCGCCTAGTACCCCCACGTGACCGGCTCCCGCCAATGGGCGCGCCGCGCGCGCGGACCCGGATCAGGAAGCGCGCGGGCGAGTGATGGATGCTGCTGTCCGGCCCCGGGCGGAGGGAGGGAGCTGGAGCTTTGGTCCCCCCCAGCCCCCCAACTTTGGGTCCTGCTGGCAATTCGGGCCCTGCCAGGGCTTCTGGTCCTCTCGGACGCCCGAGTCGGGCCCTTTTCGTACCCTACTCCTGGTCTAGGCCTCGGGGCAGCCGAGTGGCCGCGGCCCATCGCTGACCTCGGGCCCAGCCTAGCCTGTCCTGGCGTCTTCTAGGGTTCGAGGCCGGCGGAGGGAAGGAATGGCGTGAGGACCAAGGAGATACCCTGATTTTAACCGTGGCCCCGGATTAAAACGAATAAGGCCAACAGATCCATATTTTCACCAGCTGATCCCCTTCCCCACAACGTGCTCGCCGAGTCCGCCCGAGATCCCCGGCTTTGAGAAGCCCGGCAGGAGCCGCAAAGGGTGGGTGGGTGAACAGCTGGGAGAAATCGGCCAGAGGAGCAAGGCCATTGCAATGTAACCGGGTGGGCATTTTTCATTTTTCCTTCCTTTTAGAGACAGAATCTGCTTGAATTTTTAGCTAAGAAAAATCAAAACCTTTCTGATAGCATCTCATTTTGATGGAGGTGTCGGTATGAGACTTAAACATGCTTGCATTTAGTAGGTGCGGCCGTGAGAGAGAAGATAGCCAAAGGGTGGGAATAGATAGCGACGCCTCCACAAAATCGAGCTTCGAAACCAGCAACTTCCTATTTGAGAACAATCCCCAAACAAAAACAAGCTAGGGACAGAATAGCTACCGTGCCCAGTCTGATCGCTGACGGGTCTTTTCCCCCCCGCTAAGAATTTTAGATTTTGTCTTTTGGACGCTGCTTCCTAAGGCTGTATCTGAGGCTAAAGTTACACCTACAGGACAGTCTATAATTTCTGAATTGCTGAAAATTAGCATATTAACGATATCAGTAGCTCTGGAAAGGGGGGGGGAGAGGACTGTTGCCTGCCATTTGGTAATTGAAATCTGATGGGTAAACTAATTACGCCATTATTAAGAAATAAATTACTTATTAATTCCACCTAATGTTGATCTTTGAAGTAAATACTGATGCCTTAACTCATAGTGTGTACTTTCCCTTTCTTTTCCTGAGTGACAGACACACCTGGCTCCTCTACTTTTCAGCCCAGATTAAAGCAGTGCAAAGTAGCACAGTCACCATTCTAAAAATACTTTCATATTGGCATGCAAAGCAAGGATTTTTCAGCTGGCGCACCTTAGTTGGTTTTTCAGAGGGCAGGATAAACAGCCTTCTCACAACTGAGTCTGAACCGCAGACAAGGAAAGTTATAGCCTAAGCCTGGAGATACTTCAAAAGGAATGTCAATTCTATCTTCATTTATATCGGTTACTCATATGAGTTACTAAATGCTGGAATATATCCATTTGATGGATAGTCATTTAATGCTTAGCCACATAAAGCCTATTATATGGGACTAATCTTTAAACTAATTTAGGAAAAGAGGTTAAAAAAGGGATCATGTTAGCTTTCCAACTGGAATCACCCTGAAGCGGTACAAAGAGGTTTCCCACATTGGATGTGTGTCTCTGAAGAGTGCTGTCCATCGACATGGGGCACCCTGAAATTTTTTGAAATGAAATCTGAGCCACAGACAGAAATCAATCTTTAGACATCCTCTCTAGAGTTGGGGGGAAATCTAGCCTGTGATACAGCTGCCTAAATCTGTATTTCTCAAAAGCAAGAAAAAATAATATAGACATATATACTATTTTATACGCACAGTATATACATATATGATATAATTTGCAGAACATGGCTTTCTAAGCTTCAGGGGGGAAAATGACAAGGAAAATTTGCCTTCCTCCTTATGTCGTCAGCCTTGAGTACTAGGGTCTTAACTATGTCTGTTTAGTATTATTTACAGACACTAAAACACAAAATTCATGTTGTTTAGCCTCAGAACCTTCTACCAAGTTTCTATTTTAAAGTATTAATGAGGCACAGGCACTGTTTTGTATATGGTTAACCTAAACGGGTTAACTGTGCCTGTGTTTTATGTGGTTCTATTACTTGAGGAAGATGGGCTTACACAGAATCCCCCAAGGCCTGTAACTTGTCTTTGTGGTTCCTATCATAAACACAAACGGAGCCAGGACCACCAAGTGTTATCTCACACACCGACATTTTGACATTTTACTGCAAGATTTATGGCTGTAATAAACAATCTCAGTACCTTTTCTGATCCTTCCACAATCTCTCTTTGCAAGCCATAGCATCGTTCCATTGAATCAAATAATCTTTTGAAAAACACTTTAAAAAGCACACACACAAAAACGTCTTGCCTTTACACAAGATCCAACACACCAGAGTAAAGCCAGGAAGAGTCTAACTCAATTAATAAATAAACTGAAGTTTACCAGCAGCATCTCGCCAGAGAAAAGATGGGATGCCCTGAAATCGAGCAGAGAGAGAGCATGCTAATCTTCTCACACCAACTGGCTCCAGTCCCTAGCAGGGTGAAAGCGTTATCCTTTTCTTGGGAAACTGGTGAGCACATTTGCTCATTTCCACGTGCAGAGATAACATATATTCCCAACAAAAGCTTTCTTAAAATCCCATTAAATGAAATAACTTTTCATCATGTCCTCGAATCCCAGATGGAAGAGGAGAGCGAAGGGAGTCTAAGGGAGAGGGAGGGCGAAAGGGAGGCAGCGTTTGCAGCCTAGTTTGAATCTGATTTGAATCATTTTGAATATATTTGGAACAGCCTTCCCTCTTGAATGCAACCCTGTCCCAAGTTTCAAAGTGACCGAACAGTGACACCGTGTGCATTTTGTTTCTTATTAATCTTACACATTGACAGTCTTTGTTAAATCACAAGGCGCGCCCTTCACCAGCCGACATTTTCATATTTGTTAGACGCGCTGACCTGAAGTTCACCTCGGCCTTGGACTTTGCGCTTCTAAAAGGTCTATACAGTGCCTTTTAGAGAGCAGGGTGCTTTGCCCAGGTCACTCCTTCTCAGGGAAACCAAGGGGGAAAAGCAAAGGAAATGTAAACGTTATGGAATGTATTGACTGTATTTGTCCTTTGTTCTTTAGAGCGAGAGTTCTCCAGACTGTTCTGTGTCTGGAGCGCATACGGGAATAGCTGAATTTCAAAATGCCTGATGGTGGTATTTGAGGGCTTCCCCAATACCTACACTAGGCATACGATTTTAGAGAAGCAATACTTAATCAGCCATTTGACCAAGTAATTGTTTAAGGGCAGTTTCCTTGTAGTAGTTTATAATAGTGGACACAACCCACACATCAGGATTGAAATTGATATCAGGATTAAACATGAATTTTAACCTGGATTGTGCAAGAGGCCTAAAGATAAAAATCCTCCAAATAAAAAAAGTAGGTACTCTAAAAGCAGTAACTTCTGCAGGTACTTTTTTTTTTTTTTTAAACTACAAAAACTGGCTAAGAGGTGTCTATGCTTCTTGAAGCTGACATGTTTCTAAGGTGTGGCATGCTTTTAACCAATAACACGATAGCAAGGTTTTCTTGAAGAGACACATAATTGTCTTGGTGAGTAATAGAGGGGGTTTCAGTTTTCTTCATTTCGCTAGCCCAGATGTGGTGAAGTGTTCATTGTTGTAACAGCAATCACCACAGTTGTTTCCTTCTATTTTCATCTGGCACACCCCCATTTGGCTTCAAGCTCTTGGCCAGAGTAAAAACTTTACACATTGCACAGTGGAAGCAATCTGACGACTTCCATGAAGTCAGTGCTTGGGAAATATTTACTTTGCCACTAAACGTACCTGGCACCAGGAAATCCAATCAACCAGAGTATATTGGGATGATCTCAAAAATCCCTGCAAGAGTCCACATTCTGAGTAGTGGAATTAACTTCTCTCTAAAGTTAAAAAGAACAACGTAGAAAAAAAAAGCGTTTTTCTCCTCTGTTTTCCTACACTGACTACTTGAAGTTCAGTAGATAGAAAAGGAAACTATGTCCCCACCCCCCAAAACAGATTCTAATGGCACCAATGGCTAATGTCCGGTGCATGAAAAATAAAATATTGTTTAGTTTTCCACTTGCAACTCACACATGAGGCATTGGTTCCAGTTGGCTTCCTTAACACACTATTCCCTTTCTTTTCGACCCTCTCACCCTTCCTCCTGAGCTTGCTTCCCCTCTCCTTAGCTTTTATTCCAAATGTATTTTTAAAGAGTCTTTTCTGGAGAATAGAAGTCCCTCACGGTGGTCTTAATGAAGTGGTCTGGCATTTATGGATTCCATTTTCCTGTCCAAATGGAATCTTCTTTACAGTTCAGTCATTCACCTACAGACGGTGGCATTTCTCTTACATTTCGTTCAGGGTTAACAACAAACGTAACGGAAAAATTTCCAACAACAAGAACATGTTCACGGTGCCCATAAGCATTTCCTCGCTGGTGGAAGGTGGAAGAATCCTGCCCTTCGAGGAGCATTTCCACTTCTTTCCTCCCCTTCCCAGCTCTGAGAACTCTTTGCGACTAGTGGGTGGCGGTTTCCCAAAAACCATTCTGTGTTTGAAAACTGCAAAGAATACATTTTGCAAGGAGTGCCTGTGCTTGCCCTTGTCCTCACACACTTTCGGGACCATTGTATGAATGAAAAAGAAAAAGAGGCTGGCCAATCAAAATAACAATTTTCAAATAAAGGAAGTTTCCTGCGCCGTTCTCTTGCCTTTGAAGGTATGGTGAAACATTGGAGACTTGCTACATTATTTCTTAAAGATCCACTGATGAGTTCTGAGCTTTTTAATTTTGTGACAAACCCACAAACAGCCTCCTGGTTCCCCAACATCTGAGGTGTCGGTGCTTCAGTCATCTATGCCTATTTACCTGCTGCTATTCCCTCAGAATGGGAGCGATAATTCAAGATGAAATACAGCACGTATTACTCTTGAAAAGAGGAATTTTCTATCCTTTCCTCCGTAATTGAGGTCATTCAACCACTAGGGTTCACCTGGAGTCCATACCATGATACACGCGTCACTCCGAGCCATTTTATCTTTTGTGCTGATAGTCAAGATCGCGGCTCTAACATTGACATCAAACTCTGTCTGGGCAGATGACTAAGAGTGCTGCACAACATAAACTTTTGACCCTCAACTTTTTGACCCGCAGTTGCAACGCACTAACCACAAAGATACACAAAGCTGTGCCTCTTCTTTCAGGGGGCAGGGTTCCCCCCTCCCAGGACACCCTGCTTCTGCCGGTACCTTTTGGATTAAGAGGGTGGATTGGATATTTTTGTGTTTGTCACTGTATTCCCTGTCAAATCAGCCTCCTACCTCTTCTTGTCAGCACTTAAATAGGAGTGAGATTGTTTTTAAAATCACTCATCATCACATTTACAGGGAAAATTTGGAACAGGACGGTGGAACCTTGAGAAAAGTGAAAGAAAATAGAGGATGGGGAGAAAGCAGGCAGTGGGAGCCGGAGGCATGTTTCCCCCCTTTATTTAAAAATAAAGACGCAGCCCTAATTGTTGGGAGAGCTGGCCCAGGCAGGCGAGTTGACTGTGAACTTGTACTAAAGCGTGCTCTGCTGGCGATTCCTAGGGTGTGCAGATTTATCTTCTCTGCATTTACTTAACCCGGCAGTGAACTGCACGAGCGTCATTTGTTAGGCGATGACAGACTTCACCTCCAGCAAGGGCTGCTTCACAAAATCGCAATAATTACCCAATAACCTTCATAACAAATATTATTATTGAAAAGACTGGTTTGTGGGGAGGGGACCTGGTGGAAGGACAGCTTCCTTTGTGAAAAAAACACCAAACAAAACAGACCTAGGCATATCTTCACTTCTGGGGGTTAGAATGGCCAGCACTGTGGGTCCCCTCTCCTATGTGGGTGGGAACCTAGGCTGACCCCCTCAGCCCCGTCTGGAAGCCCCGTTTATGGTTCTGTCATTGACTAGAAAGAAATTCTGCCTTAGAAGCCAAAGGGATGGAACCCACAACATTCTGCACTCTCCATGGTAGAAGAACCTCGGGACAGACTCTGGAGCTAAGGCAGGGGAGAGGCTTCGAAGGGCAACTTTTAAGCTAAAAGGATTGTTTTCCTCTTTAATAGCCCATCTTTCAGGATGTAATTTGCTCCCCCCTCACTAATTGTTTGGCTATAATACTCTTCACATCTCAACAAATGAACACGACTCTGTTTCTGGTAGAAAATTCTGTCTGTCTTGCTCTCCCAGAGCCGCCAACAACGAAGCAGGGGAAAGAGCTGGAGAGAAGGAACCTCGGCATAATGTTGTGAAATCAGACCATGGAAACCCTTACAAACCCCTAAGTAAGTGTGACCAGAAGCTTCCTATTATATTTATAGTTCAGGAAATATTGTCTCTTCAGCTTGTAGAAACAAACGAGGCCCTGCACATACCGAACACCTTCTCCTCTTACAAGATGAGGAGCACAGACAGACATTTCTGCCACCGGCTAAGGCTGGATGTCTTCATAAAGACCTTAATGACAGAGATTTTTTTTTTCTTCTAAGTAAGTTCCTCTGCAAAAACAACTCCAAAGAATGTACAAGAAGAAATGCCTTACCTACAAAATGAGCAGGTAACAAGCCATCCTCTTTATTATGCTTCCTATGAAAATAGGAAGAAAAAAAATTCTCCAATAACACTCACATAGGTCTGATTGGATGCTGTATGTTTTTAAAGTCATTTAACTCCATGTGAGTTAACCTGCTCTCTTAGAAACTCTGAAGTTTTATAAAGATTACAACAGACAGAAATAAGCAAGCTGGCCATATTTATAGGCTGTATTTTTTTTTTTTAACTCAGGGGAAAGATTGTCTATATTGGGTAATGCTGGATATCGGTCCAATAGCCTTTCTGCCCATCCCCACACCCCAGGGTGAGATGTGGCCACGGAGGTGGTGTGGACGCTTCCTCCAGGCAAGCTACTCAAATGAACCTGCCAGAAGTCCTATCACTCTTTTCTGCTACTAATTTTAGTCACCAAGAAATCACTCAACCAAGATCACCAAATGAGTAACTAAAATAAAACCTTAACCCAATATTTTCCAAGAAAGAACCCAAAACTCAGAGCAGCAAAACAGAAACTCCAGAATTCTCAGAGACACACAAAATAACAAAAGAGAACGCAAATAGAGTTCACATTCTAGTTCCCACTAAGATGCGGACACTGAGCGCTGCAATGCCAGTCTTTTCACAGGTCATGCAAGATGACTTCAGGGATTTGCCTTGCCACTGGTTCGGAGAAGTGGGACTTGTGGGAGGGTTTTGATTTTTCAGAAAAACTTCCCAGGTTTGTTTTTGGGCCTCTGACTTTGGGGACAACTGTTGGACTTATGTTGAGTGTCTGCACAATAAAGTTTGTTGAAATTCCAAAACTGCACTTGAAATCTTTTCACTTTAAGCCCTTAGCAAATATCTTTAGCAATTAGCACTTGAGAAAACTATCCAGCGCCTAAAGAGACAGAAGGTCCTAATTTTTTGTTTGTTTGTTTCATTTCTGAGTTGGAGAATTTGGCTTAATTCTTCCAGGGAATGGGGGAAATCTGCAAGGTCCCTTGTGGGTATCCATCCAGAGAAAGACCCCAGGACAGGCCACAGCATCCCCAGTCACTTTGTCACTGAAGAATGTGAGGGTTTGGGGCCAGAGGGGGTGGTGGCTGAGGCCAAGTTGGAATTGTACCCAGGAAAAATTTACTTCACCTTACTTCGTGGTGGTGCAATATTGGGAACTGTTTTGGAAATCATAGATTATGTAAATTTCCTGGGATCAAACAGAAAGAGCAGCTAACAAAAGAAAGGCGGAAATCTCCTACTGACAAACGACCAATTTCTTCCCTAAACTACCCTTTATGATGTGTCAGGAAAAACAACCTAATGGCCCTGGGGACTTTTAAGTTGGGCATTGAAGACACCTCGACTTCCCCTCAAACTTTAGGGCACAGTTTGGAAGAGAGAGTTTGTCTGTATGTTGAGGGGGAGTAAATTTCTCTAATCTTTAGTGTTATCTAGGGGGATCCCTAAGTTGCCTTTTGAGCGTCCTGTGCCTGCATGTTTTAATTCTACAAAGGAGGAGAGGAAAAGGAAAGGAGAGAGCGAGAAGAAAGGGAAGGCGGAAGAAAAGAAAGCGCTTTAACTCCTTTCATTTAGCCTGGGGATTCAAAGACTAAAGTTAAATCCGGCCATAAAGTTTATTGCTTCAGACTCACAGGCGGGTGAGAACAGTCCCACCGAAATAAAAAGAACGTGCAGGCAAACAAGGTTCAGGGCCTGGTCCCGGGTGCGGGGGAGGGGGTGGTGAGCCCTCCCCCCCCACCCCCACCCCCACCCCCACCCCCAGGTGGGGACCCGCGGTCCCCGGCGTCCTGGGCTCGGCCTGGCAACCCAGGGGCCCAGCCTGGAGGTGCGGCCGGCGCCTCGCCGGCCTCTGCCACCCTCCGGCTCTCCCGAGCCAGCCTGAAACTCGGCCCCGAAGGCAGCCGCCTCAATTCAGTGCTGCCAAATGACCCCGGCCCGCGAAGACATATTGCCACAGCCCCGTAAGGAATCCCGCCAGAGTCCGCCTCGGCCCAGCCCGGGCCTTTCTTTCAAACTCCAAGCACTCCCCAGCGCAGCGCGGCCCTTGGCGCCCGCGGCCGGCGCCCCACTGTCTCCCAGCCCCCACCCTAGGGCTCCGCTACCCCCCGAAGAGGCAGCCCCGCCAGCCCCGGAACGGGGGGCGGCCACGCCAAGTCCCCCCACACAGGCCCATTCGCACACAAAAAATCATCTTTTGCGCCGGCGAGAGCAGCGGAAGTCATTAACATTCGCGGTGGTGCAGCAATTAAAGTTAGGCCTGGGGACGCGGCGGCCACAGGCGCTTTTCACCGGGGTGCCTCCGCAGAGCTGGCTCCTGGCGCTGCTCTTGTGGGCAGAGGAAGAGTTGGCTCTGCCCTTTTGAATTCAGAGGCAACCTCCGAGTTACTGAACCACACAGAGAGAGAGAGAGAGAGAGAGAGAGAGAGAGAGAGAGAGAGGGAGGGAGGAAGGGAGGGAGGGAAGGAGATCGAGGAAGAAAGTTTTCAGAGTACAAATAAACTTGAAAGCGCTCAGGAGGCAAGCTTACCTTAACTCGGAGGGAGCCATTTTTCAGAGAGTTTTGAGAACTTGTGGTTTGGACACTTCTGGACCTAAAATTGACAATTTGAATGACCAGGCGGCACACGTAGCCTGCAAAAGAGTCAAATGGAGTCCAGCGTCAGTGAGATTATATGTTATGTGGTATATAATGTTGGATGTCAACTCCCCAAAACCATAAAACTTACTTTAATGGCCCCACGTGACGTTTTATAGCCAGTGAGCCGATCTGTCTGTGCTATGGATGATTTTACGATCTAATTCATAGACAAAACCCTATTCATTTGGCACCCAAATGTCATATAGCCGGAACTGGGGCTTATAAAGTTTACTGTTTTATAACTTTTAAAAGGAAAGACGGCATCAGTGTAAGCAGTCGGTAAATGTGCAAATCTCTAGTTGCGCTTTAGCTGCCCTGAGGAGTTTCCCAATCGAGCTAGGATGGGGTAAGTACCTTCCATTTGTAGCAAATTAATTGTAGCAAAAGAAGCCAACCGGGCTCAGGGTGAGGAATGGGAAGGGGTGCCTGGGTGGGTCAGAGGCAGAGGGTTTGGGGGCCACAATGTGGCACAGCAGCCTCTTCAGCAAGTGGAGGCCTAGGATGTGACCTCAGGAAAGAGGCAGCATCAGTGTGGGCCCTGAGGGCTGTTAACAAAGCCCTGTGCTTTGCTCCTTTCTCTCTCTTCCTCTTTTTTGTACCCAGCAAGTTAACTTGGTTTCCTCAGAGATGGGCAGGTCGGACTCAGGCTTGAGAACCACCTACAGCGTCTCCACCTTCTGCCCTGCACTCTGATGGGTCAGAGTTAGGGAGGTCGCGGGTCAGGGTGTTGGTCTGAGGTCTCCTTCACAGGCAGGCTGCTCAGGTAGCCTCAGACTCCCTGCCTTCCAGCACTGGACAGACAGACGGAAGAACAGAAAGAGCCGCTTGCTATTTGGCACAAACCAGACCAAGAGAACTTACAATAGAAAGTTTATTTTTTTGTTTCCAGTCAGTATTTTTTCCTTAAAAACAAATACAAAAAAAAAAAAAAAAAGCTGATCACAGTTTGCTTAAACAGCCAGACTCGGACAATATTTGTAACTTTGTTCACAAAAACATACATCACTGAAGCTGCGCTTATAAGAGCCACTTCCAGAGTTCGTGCAAAGGGTCCTACAAAGGCACGCAGGGACACACCGCTTGGAGTCACAGTTTTCGTCACAGAGTCACTAGTCACTACACGTCAAACAAGTTAAGTTGTGTCTCATCAAGTCACCTCTACAACAGCATTAATTACACAAGGAATATAGGTAGTTTGAATAAAAATATCTTTAACAGCTTGGAGCTATTGAGACAGGAACACTTCCACTCACATGCACAGTTAAACAACTGGAGTGCAACACAACATTGGCACTAAACGAGGTTGAAGGGGGACTTTTTTGTGTGTTTTTTTCCTCTTTTTTTTTTTGTTATAGTTACTTCAAGTAACACAGCTTGCTTCATATAAATAAGTTAAAACATCTATTTTTTTTTTTTCAAGACAAAGCCATTCAGGACAAAGAGATGAACAGAAAGCAGATCTACTTATACAGGCGCTATAATGGCAATAAACAGGCTCATGATTAAAAGATGAATTAGGGCAACAAGAACAGGGCTTCTTCACAGAAGGAACACAAGGGAGTTTCAGAAAGTCACCTTAGTACTGACACTACGCGGGATCCGCTAATACTGCTCAGTACTTTAAACGCTCAAATACTCAGGGGCGGAAGGCCCCTCCCGCCGCCGCCATGCTCATGCTTTTCAGCTTATTATCTTTTTTCCACTTCATTCTCCGGTTTTGGAACCAGATTTTAATTTGTCTCTCAGAGAGGCAAAGAGCATGTGCTATTTCAATCCTTCTTCGGCGGGTCAGGTAGCGGTTGAAGTGGAACTCCTTCTCCAGCTCCAGGGTCTGGTAGCGCGTGTAGGCCGTCCGGGCCCTTTTGCCTTCCGGGCCGCCTATGTTGTCTGCAACAGAAAAGTCAGCGATTTAGCCACCAACTCCTCAGCCCCTGGTTACCCAAGTCAGCTGGACGAGCCAGGGTTCCTGAGCAAGGAACAGGGGAGAAAAAGCTCAACAAGTCCTCTCTCCTCACCCGCCCACCCCTCCCGAATTTCCTTCCCTCTTCCTTTCTAGACAGAAAACAATACAATTTGGACTCTGGGAACAATCGGCCCATCTGAGGCTGGAGCCGCGTCCCGAAGGATCGCCCGGCTTTCCTTCACCCCTCTCCTGCCCTCTGGCCCTGCCCCTGGCACCCCGAGGCGGGGAACAGCCCTCCCAGGCAGCCCACCTCTCAGAAACCCACGGAAGCCAGGCCCTTTCCTGAGCGTCCAAGTGGCCTCCAGGTCACCCTCCCTTAAAGTTCCAGCCCCGCGAGCCGCCTTCTGTTCCAGCCTGCACGCTTGGGGCGCCTGCTTTATTTTCTTCCCTTTCCTGCTGTCCCTTCTGCTCCCAAACTTCAGAATCCCGCCGGCTCTCGCCTCGATTATTCCCCCCCAAGCCCCTTTTCGGGGACTCTAATTAGTAACGCTGTTTCCCCAGCGTAGCCCTCCTCATAAATTATCCGTCCTGACAAGCCCGATTCACGGCCCCTACTGCCATCCTCTACCTCTCTGCGCCCTGCTCGGCTGGCTTGACCCGGGAGCGCGTTCCGAGGCGCTGGGGTTCGATATGGCATTTTTCCTTTTCCCCCCGTTGCACCGTCTAAACTTGCTTGGCCAGCGGCCCTTCTCCACCACCCCCCTCCCCATTTGCGAGCGCTGGGCGCTGCAGAGAAGAGAAGGTGAAAGGAGGGAAGCAGGGGAAGGAGAACGGCGGGGAGAGACTCCACAGGGCTGGGAGAGGCGAGACCAGGAGAGAGATGGGGAGAGAGGGCGGTAAAGGAGAGAGGGGGGACCGAAAGCCGCGCCCCCGCGGCCGCGTGGATTTAGAAAAAGGCTGGCTTTACCATGACTTATGTGCAGCTTGCGCATCCAGGGGTAGATCTGGGGTTGGGCGGGCGGCGCCGGGCTCGGCTCGCTCTGCGCGCTCGCCTGCTCGCTGCTGGCGGGGGCGTCCTCCTCGGCTCCGGACGCCGTGCCAACCCCCTCTCTGCTGCTGATGTGGGTGCTGCCGGCGTTGGCCGAGGCGCCGCTGGAGTTGCCCAGGGAGTTTTTCCCGCCGTGGTGGCTGTCGCTGCCGGGCGAGGGGGCCACGGCGGAGCAGGGCAGCGGGTCGGGCGGAGGCGAGTGCGTGGACGTGGCCGGCTGGCTGTACCTGGGCTCGGCAGGCGCCGCGCTGGCGCCGGCCGCGTAGCTGCGGGCGCGCTCCCCGGAGCCAAAGTGGCCGGAGCCGGAGCGGCCGACGCTGAGATCCATGCCATTGTAGCCGTAGCCGTACCTGCCGGAGTGCATGCTCGCCGAGTCCCTGAATTGCTCGCTCACGGAACTATGATCTCCATAATTATGCAACTGGTAGTCCGGGCCATTTGGATAGCGACCGCAAAATGAGTTTACAAAATAAGAGCTCATTTGTTTTTTGATATGTGTGCTTGATTTGTGGCTCGCGGTCGTTTGTGCGTCTATAGCACCCTTGCACAATTTATGATGAATTATGGAAATGACTGGGACATGTACTTGGTTCCCTCCTACGTAGGCACCCAAATATGGGGTACGACTTCGAATCACGTGCTTTTGTTGTCCAGTCGTAAATCCTGCCTGATGACCTCTAGAGGTAAACTCGTGCACTAATGGGGGAGTTGGGTGGAGGCAAGAGGGGTGGCGCGCGCGCCCCAGGCGCGTGCCCGCCACCCGCCGCCGCCGTTCAGTCGGACTCGAGCGCCACCCGCTGGAGGCAGGGCGCATCGCTCCGCTTCCGACCGAGGGCTGCAAGGGCCGGGGTCGAATTGAGGTTACAGCCCATTATGGCAAAATTATTGCATTTCCCTCGCAGTTCCATTAGGATGTACCAATTGTGAGGCCGTCAGCTGCCGATCGCGCGCCCGGCGAGGATGCAGAGGATTGGGGGGAGACGGTGACTTGGATTTTATTTACAACAACTTTATTTCCCCGCTGTGCAGCCCCTCTTATTTTTGTGTTGAGGTTGGGGTCGGTTTTGCCCGTCGTGCCGGCAGCTCTGAAATTTGAAAATACAGATATCACCTTCGGGGAAGGGGGGAGGCCATTTAGCCAATTGGAGAAATAAATCCTGCCCGCAGCAGCAGCTACAATTACGGCTCTGTTTTTTTTTTGTGAGTGCATGAGGGACAGTGTCCCTGCCGCTCTTAAATGACAGGCGTCTATTAAAGATAGCTTTTGTGTAGTGTTTCTCCGAGGCGAGGTCAAATTCCATACACTTTTATAACCGGAGTCGATTTTTCTTTCGTGCAAATATGGTTTTCGTGTCATTAGTTCGCTATTTGATTTGCTTTAAGTATCCAGCCTGGAGAATCTTCACCACCAGGTCCCTTTCCTCGAGCCAAGCCGGGCCCCAATTCGGAGGGTTCTCGGTGAACCCAGCGAGTGGGCCCAGGCTCCCCGCAGCCACAGAAGCTGTTTGGGGGCTGGGAACCCGTGGGCCGAGTTATTAGGGTCTTGCTTAGATCTCCAGGAGTAAAATGAGGGTGCTAATGGAAGCATTTCGTGTTAGTGCCTAGGATCTTCGTAGTTATTTTCCTGGGTCCTGAAAGACGAAAGTGAATCACGAATGTAGCCGAAAGGCATGGAGGGTACTTCCCGCTGGAGGCTGAGAGTCGCAGGCACCCCTGGCACATTTGGAAACCAGGACTCTTGCCGTTCCCAATGGCCCTGGGCCCCCTCCTTAGGTCCTGAAAGCTACTCTCTGGTGGCTGCGCAGGCACTGTCGGAGGCGGGGATCCGGGATCCGGAGCTGGAGACTTCGGGAGCCCAGTCTCTCCCGGGGCTGTAAAGTTCCACCCGCGCTCAGGTTGGGTCGGCTCAGCTGAGGCTGCTTCTCTTCCACGGACGGTCGCGCGCGGGGCCGAGAGACAAGGCTGTCTCAGGGCCCCCTTTGTTCCTCACGCTTCTTCCTGTCTAGGGGCGGCCTGGGATGCCACCAAAGTGCTGGGGCCCCAGCCTTTATGCCCCCTCTTTCCAGTGGCCGGAGTCGATTTGGTGGTGCCCTCCGGGACTTGGTGGCGAGGGACCGAGGCGAAAACGCCCAGGCACCAAAAGGGGCTCGGCCCAGGTTCTTTCCTCTCCAGCAACCCCGCGTCCCGAGCTCAGGGGCGCGCAAAGGCGCTAGCACAAGAGCCGGGGACGAATTCGGGGCGCGCCCTGGGATCCGAAGCCGGCTAGGGCAGCCTTGGAGAGCGGGACTGTGTGTGCAGTGCGCCCCGCTCCACCGCTGAGATTGGCTGTGTGTGGGATTTTGTGTGTGTGTGAGAAATAAATGCTCAGGCGTTTGCAAAGCTCCCGGCTCCCCTGAAGCTGCAGAAGCCCCCCGGATGGGGGCAGGCGGGGGAGAAAAGTTGGGGAGCAGGCGAAGGCAAGGGGGCAAAGCCGAGGGAGGTTGCGGTGCTGGCCTGGTCCCTGCCCAGGCGTCTACTCGCCCGCCTTTGCCTCAGCGTCCTCCCCGCTGGGCTGTGTGGAATTGATGAGTTTATTTTCCTTTTTCCACTTCATGCGGCGGTTCTGGAACCAGATCTTGATCTGGCGCTCGGTGAGGCAGAGCGCGTTGGCGATCTCAATGCGGCGGCGCCGCGTCAGGTAGCGGTTGAAGTGGAACTCCTTCTCCAGCTCCAGCGTCTGGTAGCGCGTGTAGGTCTGGCGGCCTCGGCGCCCGTGACTTCCATACACGGCACCTGCGGGCAGAAATGGCCGGGCGCCAGTGAGCCAGGAGGATCCCGGCCGCCAAACCAGTCAGACCCGCGCCCCGCGCCCCTGGCCTCTAAGCTGGAAACCACCCCTCTCCACTCCAGCCTCTTTCGCTGTGTCTAAGGCCGAAAGCGGGAAGGATGGGAGAAGATGATTTCATACCAAGCGAGATGTTTTCCACCTAAGACAACCTGAAGTGAGAACTTATTGTTTTTGAAAAATCTGCTCTGCAAGAAAAACCATTACAGGCAAAAAGAATAGAATGAGCATTCTTAATTCAGGGTACCTGGGTCGTGTTTTTGTGGGAGTGCAGAGCTTGTGTCTGGAAGTGATGGGTGTGGAGCCCTGTGAGTAGGGTAGACACTCGGAACTCACACACGAATCTCTGTGAAGGTGTTACTGTGGCCAGACACGTCAGGATTCGACATGTTTTTTTGGAAAATGAAAACTGGTCAGCCCTCTCAAATCTTTGCAAACGCCCCCAAATTGTATGGCCCTTCTGCAAAATGCAGCGCTCCCTTGGAAAAAAAACAAAACAAAACAACACAAGGCTTTTAAAGCAAAACACTAGAAGCTTAAAAATCTGCACTGGGTTCTGTCCTAGGATTCTCTGTTGAGTTTTTGGAAACCAGAGGCAAAGGGATGGAGCTATGGGCCATCTGGGGTTTCTGGAAATGTAGGACTGTGATGGGCTATCTGTTCTGGTGCCAAAGGAACCCAAGGTTGGGGGGCTCCCCCCAGGCTGGGTGTGTGAGACTCAGGCAGGGCCTCAAAAGGAGGCAGAAGTTGGCTAAGAGTGAGCAGTTGAGTGGAAGGGGGAGGAGGGAAGGGAGGAGAAAGAGGAAAAAAAAAATCCTGAGGCTGGGGATGTGGCCCTCCAAGGCTTTGGGGAGACACTAGATGAGGCCAAGTGAGAGCCTCTAACTACATGGGGTTTTGAAGGGCAGAAAGGAGAGGGACTGGGGGTGAAGGGGAATGATCAGTGATGGGTGCAGAAGGCCATCTTCTACTTGGGGATCTGTGCAGGGTGTTTCCAGGGGGAAGTGTGGGCAGGCACTCCCTCCCCTCCAGCCTCACTCTCTGTTCAGGTTGCCCCTGTCACAGGGTCTCACGTAGGGTGGCAGTGACCCCTCTCGATCCCCTAGAGTGTCACCTTACATGGACACCAGTGCCGTGCCTTCACTCTGCCACAGCTTGATTGCCTCAGTGGGAATGGGTTAGTTTTCTTTTTTCTTTCTTTTTCTTTAATCTCTTAAAAAAGCCAAAGAAACTTTGTTCATTCTTTCCTCCTTTCTTTCCATTTCCTCTTTCTAATTTCCGTCTCCTCCTTCCTGCCTTCTTTCCCTGCCCCCTTCCCCCTCTCCCTCCACTCTCTTGGGGGGGCTGCGGGGAAATGCCTTACCCGCGCAGGAGTTCATCCGCTGCATCCAGGGGTAAACAGGGCTCGTGTACTTCCGGTCGGTGCCTTCGTCATGGAGGGCTTTGCCCGGCACGCTGCTGCTGTCGGGTTTGTACTGCTGCTCGGGAGAAAAGTGCAGGTAGTCCCCGGGGCCCCTCTGCTTGCCACTGCCTGAGGGCGAGGCGCCACTGAGGTCCTTATCAGAATAGAAACACGAGGCCCCGTACTCGTAGGATGCCCGGTTGCAGGCCAGGACCGAGTTGGACTGTTGGTAGAAACAAGGTGAGGTGTACGTCTTGTCCGGGAGGCTCGACGCCCCGTACGAGGCCGGGAAGGGCCTCAGCGCGTCATAGCCAGCCGGGTAGAGGGGCAGCTGGCCCAAGAAGGAGTCCTGGCCGCTGGGCAGGCTCCCGGGGAAAGTGGGATTCACAAAATAGGAACTCATTTGCGCGCCCCTCTGCAGGACTGTGATTTGTTGTGTATTAGTACATCTGGCTATAACTATTAGTAGTCATCGAACTGGTTTGTTTCTGGATGGCCGAACGCCAAAAGCGACAGCAGCAAATCGCACCAGCTGACGCGGCGGCGGCCAATGGGAGCGAGCGCTGGAGCCCGCTCCCCGGGGACCGCGGCGACCGAGGCAGCAAAGTTACAAACAGCCCCCAGCCCGCCCGCCCGCCGCCCGCCCGGCAGATTAATGGGCGCGCACAGCCAGCCGGCCCGGCTCTCTTTCCGAACGCCAGCGGCGGGCACGGCCCGGGCAGGGGCGTGCGAATCAGGCCGGGGTAGGGGCACTAGAGTCCGGGCCGCCGCAAAGGCCCCGCCAGGCCCGCTCCCTCCTCCTCCCCTTCTTGCCTTTTCGGATTTTGCTGGTTTTTCTTTCCAAACAGGAAACCTGACAGCCCCGCGCCGGGAGGGGCGGTGACCACGACGGCTTAGTTCCCGGCCGGCTTGCCCGCCCCGCAGGGCCCTGAGCGTGCCCCTCCCTCTGCACTCCCCCGCCCGTGGGTGCGGGTTCCGGGACTGAAGAAGGGGGCCTGAGAAACCAGGCCTTCACGCCCAGCTCCTCACTCCTGCGTCTTAGGAATCCGTGCATCCCTTCCCTCTTTCCTTCCCACTCCCACCAAGGGCCTGGGCCTCGCTACCGCCTGGAGCCGAAGGCTCACCTCGAGCTGACCAGACCGCGGCTAAACGTCTTCCCCTGGCAGCCCCATCCGCCCACATACAACACGTCTCCTTTGAGTCCAGACGGGCTCCCCTCCAATGGCCAACGACCGCCTGGCCTCAAAGCACCCCACAAGCTGTGCGTCCCCGTACCACCTTTGAACCCAGGAATCCAGAGGCCAGAAACCACTGGTTTCAACAAGAAAGGGACCTACAGGGGAGTGGCCTGGAGACTGAGCTTCGAAGCAAAACGGGGGAACCTGCTCCCCTCACCCAGCCCTTGGGACTCGTCCTCTCAACACCCGAAGTGCTCAGAGCTGAGACAGATCCAGATGTGGAATATCTGTCCTCTTTCTGGAGGCACGGCATCCCAAGGTCCCTGCCGAGCCAGGCATAGAGGGCAGCTGGGATGTCCCAAAGGCTGTGGGGTAATTGATGTGCTTGGTTTCTGGGGTGCCCGACAGCCCGCACTTTCCTGGGGTGTACCCTCTCCCCTGCCTTTCCTGGGACTGCTGGGGGCCTGCCGGTTGCAGTTGCCCCAGGGCCGGGAACAGTTGCCTCACGGGCTCCAGGAATTGTCTGCATTGCTTTTGCCGTTGTCACAGGCCTGGCCTTTCCCAGACAGGAGGTGAAAAGCGTGTCCCTGGCTGCCCTTGCTTGATAGGTGTGCCTTGGAGATAGTTGACTTTTACAGCACATGGATCAATCTCATTTTGTAAAACGTGATATCTTTCCAATGGCATTTTTACAACTGTATTTGTTGGGCTTGTAAAACCCTTGAATTAGCTTTAAAATCCTCAGTTCTGTGGAGGCTGAAGAAAGACTATTTATACAATTTGGTTGAATTTCCGGAGGATGTTTCTAAGATCTGTAAAACTCTGATGAATGCAGGCTGATGGGGTTCAGGACTTGGGGGTGGCAATGCCCTCCTGGAATCTGACAACGACTTCCTTAATCTCCTCCTTGCTTTTTGATTTTTTTTTTGCCCCTGCCCTCACTTCCCTCAAAGGGAGAAAACTGGGAAAGGACTGGGCTAAGGGTGGCCTCCACAGAACCTAGCAAGCACCCTAGAAAGTGGCTGCTGCCCACGCGATGGGGTCTACACCCAGAAGCCTTCTCCCTGTGCCCCAATCAATCCACTCTGGGAAAGTTTCTCCTTTGCATATGTAAAAAGGGCCTGGCAGGAGAAGAGAGAATGTAACATTTCCCTGGAATTTCTTCAGGGAATGGACCCGATAGGTGAAAATGAAAACTCAAGTAAAAAATTTTAAAGGGAACTATTTTTTTTAAGGCTATGTCCAAAGAAAATCATGTTTGAGTTATTGTTTCCTACACAAGACCATCAGATGACAGTGACGTCGAGCAAATTATTATTATATAAGACAAAAATAACTGTTGGGAGATGTTGAGAAATGTTTACGTTTATAATTTCTGCTTCATACCTCCAGGTCTCACACAGCATTGGGAGTGATGGCAGTTGACTACATATACTACTATTGTTATTATTTGTTATGGGTTGACTTAGATTCTTGATCTAATAATTACCCCCCAGACAATGACAGAATTTGATTTCTCAGCTAAGAGCCAAAAACCATTGTGTTTCTAGCTTCTATAGGCAGTGAGACAGAAAAAAATAAATTAAATTGAAATCTCCAGGTGTTAGCCAAGGCTGGTACATATCAGGTTGGCAACGGCCCAATTTATTTCTCCAACCAGCTTTAGGTGCATATATATATATATATATATAGAGAGAGAGAGAGAGAGAGAGAGAGAGAGAGACACTCAGGCAAGAATAGGAGCCCCAGACGCTGGAGGGAGCCTCTCCTGGGATAGTGAGAATGGCTATCAGGACTCTCTCTTCTAGGTCAAAGCCACAGAGAAGGTCTACTTACCTTTCAGCTGCTCTTCAAGGGGGACTGGGTGGTGAGCAGGGCCCCACAGTCCGCCCTTTCTCTGGGCTGCCCACTCGACCTCCGCCAGCTTGGAGGGCGGCCCGCCGGTGTGTGGGGGGGACCTTGAGGGCCACCCGGGCCGCCTGGATCTGTAGCCCAGGCCAGAGCCCATAGCATACAGGTGCGGCCTCTGCCTGTCACAGGCCCTCGCCTGACGCCAAAGCCCGCCTTCCTTGCCATAGCCAATCCTCCTCAGGGCCAGCCAGGCCTGCAGGCCTCGGGGCCAGGAATGGTCTCTCCGATTTGAAAATCCCAAAGCGGGCGCCTTCCCCGAACCAGCGTGCGCCCCGGGGACGCCTTGGGACGCGCAGTTTGGACAGAAGCAGCCATAACGTGCCAGGCCGCCTGTGCAACCAGTCTCCATGGCGCTGGGGGTAGGGGGAGGACCCGAGTCTAGTCGGGCTTCCAGCTCCTATCAGGGGTGGCCAAGGCGGGGGAGGTTCCCGACAGGCCCTGGGAGGCCGCCCCTCAGGTCCTCCCTTGCCCCCCTCTGCTCGGCCTGCTTGGGAATCTCTGAGGGGCCCGCGCAGCAGTCGCGCCAGGCTGCACGACGCGGGGCTGCGGCTGGCGTCGGTCCCGGCGACGGCCACAGCGTGGCAGCAGCGAGCGCCCAGCGCGGTCGCAATAAATAATCTGCCCGCGGCAGCCGCAGTCAGGCAGCCCGCGGCCCTGCGACGCAAACGCGCAGCTTTATCCGCCCTGAGTGCACCCACAGCGCCGGTGGACGTCCCGAACATCTACAGCCCCTTCTTAATTTTCTAATGCACACCAAGGTATTATCTTAAGGTGGAAAAACAACAACAACGACCAGAACCACAGAACAAACAAAAAGAACTCGAGCCCAGAACCTCAGGATCGTTTCTGGTCGCAGTCCCAGGAAGCTCCCGGGGCAAATCTGGCCGACGCGTACCCAGGCCAAGCAACGGTCTGTGCCACCGCTCCACATAAAGTCAATGCCCACGGTACCCTCCGTGCCTCCCGGGCGGCTTCACAGTCCCCTTCCGGCTCGCGGAAAGTGGGGCGCGCGGTCGGCGGCCCGCTGCGCCGATGTGGGGGTGGTGGGGTCCCCCTATCGCCCAGACGCGGTTTGCGTCCTTCTTTCAACCTTAGCTGCGGGCCCCTGCCACTCTCAATAACACCAGTACATTCTCTGCACCGAAACTTCCCGCCAAGCAACACCCAGCCAATTAACCCCATCCTCTCCTCCAACACAGAGTTCCACCCACGCACCTAGTCCCTCTCCCCGCGCTTCAGACACATCTGTCATCGGAAAGCCGCGTGAAAGGAAGCAGGCAATCAGCAGAAGAACCTGGCCGAATTAGTAAGTTTTTGTTTGTTTGTTTGCCCCCTCATTCTACCTTTCTCTCCAGAAACCGAGTCCCTCAGAATAGAAGGTGCTGTGTTGACACTAATAAAAAAGCAGGTCGATTAATTCACTTTGCCCTCACCTCTTCCCACCTCCCCAGGTCGGGAACTGTCTTCAATTGTTGGGAAATTCAACCGAGCCAACTGGGTCATGAATGAAAAAAAAAAAAAAAAATCCAAACCCGGCAGACTGGCAAGGAACGCGGAGGGCAGGGCCACTTCTTTTTGGGCTCGGCAAGGTCGCTGGGGAAGAGGGGAGAGACCTCAGTGCTCCTGCCCCATGCCAGGGCTCTGTGCCACTGAAAGGAGGCTGGCATTCACTGCCATGGTGCGAGAGAGAGGAGAGAGGGAGAGAGTGTGTGTGTGTGTGTGTGTGTGTGTGTGCGCGCGCGCGCGCGCACGTGTGAAGGGGGGCAAGTGTGAACGGTGAGTGTGGGCGAGGGTGAGTATGCCCCTCTTCAAAGCCGCCCTAGTGCCCTCTCCCACCGCCGCTGGCGCCGGCTGCCATCTCACCACCTTTGCTCCTGTCTCCCCACATGTCTCACCTTCAGATGGCGGCTCCCAGAAGCTCCTGCCCCTCTGACAGCTGTCGCTTGGGCAGCCGGGGAGACGAATTGTCCTCCTTCCTGGTGCCAGAGGACGCAGGAAATTAGCCAGGTTGCGAGTTGCGAAGCGGCCGCCGCGGCGCCGGGAACTGGACGCGCCCCACCTCCAGCGGGAGCGGCCGGGCCGGGCCGGGCCGGGGCCTCGTCTCGCTCGCCATCGCCGGACAAAGCGCAGCCAAGCCCGGCTGGAAGGCAGAGCTCCGAAGCAGGCAGGACGGAGCGGAGCAAAAGAATGCGGCTCTATTCTCGCAAGGGAAATTATAAAAAAGTTCATGTTCACGGTTCCCATCCACATGACCGACAGCGGCCAATGGAAGGGCCGAACAACTCATAAAGTTGTATTGCAAAGTTGTAAATTTTCATAAACAACAACGGATTTATGACCCTTTCCCCATCACTAAGAGGAGGCAGCTCTTACACCGGCGCCATCTTACCACCGAGGCTGCCCCGACTTGGGGACGCAGGTTTTACAAACCCAGTTGGGCCGGGTTTTATTAAAAGAGCAAGAAGAAGCGGGCCCAACCTAGGCAGGAGGCTGGAGTCGAGGTCTTCGCCCGCCGAGCTCAGGCTATTCTGCGCTGTCCCCATCGCCCTTCGCCCCTTACGCAGACCCTCATCCTTCCCCGCGCCCGGACGCCCCCGCCAAGCCTCCGCAGCCAGGGGGTCTGCGGTCCCTGCCCCTTCCTCTACCCCTCAGTTGCAGTGCTGTGCCCAGGCGCCCTTGCTTTGCCTGAATGCAGGGTGGGAGGGGGGCTGCGTCAAAGGGCCTGAATCCCACCTCCTAGCATGGGGCTGGGTTCATGGAAAATTCAGGATCATTGGCAGGGTAATACCCCTTCCCAAGCCCACCCCACAGCAGTAGGGGAAACGGTGGATTTTGGATTTGCTCACGGAATTTATGGGTTTTTAGAGAGATTCATAGACTATAATGTATCTACCGAAGATTCCGTTTTCTAGAGATCCGGGAGATGTTTGTGCACACACACAAAACCAAGACAAAAATCTCCAGAGAAATGCACATGTACAATTATAGACACACAGAAACACACACACTCAATTATGGACACAGAAATACATAAAATTATGGATTCCTGTAGTAATATACACATACATAAAAATGCACATACAAAAGAGGTACACACGCACCTATACAAATCCACACAAAAAGGGACCTGCCACACATAAACACCAAACCATGGACACTCAACACCTGTACGTTATTCGTCCTTCCATGTTTGCTTCCCCAAGACCCCTTTGGGCATGCAGACATACCCAGGGCTTGCTCTCCAGCCATGGTCAACTCTCTTTCCCAGGCCCCCCTAGATAAAGCAGTCCATGTTTCTTTGTCACCAAGCATCTTTATTTTTCTGTTACATAAAACACGGTTAGCTGGGCAAGACAGGAAGCATGCCTTCCCATTCCTGGAACCCCAAGCTAAAGCCTAAAGGGACAAGGGGGGACGCAGGACAACACAAGAGATGAAGGGCATTGAGAAGGGCATTAGCCCTCCCCACCAGCTATAAAGTTAGCTCAAGACAACACACCATGCTACAAAGTCACCCCATTAACACATCCTTCCCAAGTCAAGACATTGCCTTACAAATGACCTCCAAGACTATATAAATGACAAAAAAAAAAAATCTTGTTCAAATATACAATATTTGCTATTGTAGGAAAAGTCAGGGTGTACATATTCAACATGGCTGGACAGTAGGACATGGGGCCAGGGGAGGTGCAGGAGGCTGGGAGCATCTCTGCAGTCCTACTAAGCAAAGCTAACCCAGAGGTCTGCAGCTAGCTTGGGAGTGCTCCCCTCCAGAAGTGGGAGTAAAGGGCCTGAACTTGGGGTGCCCAGACCAGAGATGGAGGGATTCTAGGTTGCAGCACTTAGAATGCTTTGGAATAAATATATTATTTTTCAATTTAAATAGAAGCCAATACCCTGGTCCCCGGACCCCAGCGTCTTCTCAGTGCAGCCTCAGGGACCCCAAAGGCTGCTGGGCAGAAGCAAGAGGGGCCTGGCCGGGGAAGGGGCCGGCACTAGGTAGCAGGCGAGCCAGTGAGCACAAAATAGGTAGTTTGGGGCGAGTAGGTAGTACTGAGAAAATCAGGTCCTTGTCGGTATGGGGGAGGTGCTGGGTGTCTGCCAGTGTTGGGACGCGTCTGGGCTTCCTGGGAGTGGAGGCCTACTGGGGACTGGGCCCATAGGTAGTTTGGGGTTGCCTCTGGCCGAGGCCTGTGCTAGGTAGTATTTTAGCCGTGCCAGTGCAGAACTGGGCGGCCGGGGTAGGGAGAGTGTCTGCTGGGAGTCCTTGGGGCAGAGGGATCCCCAAGGGGACCCAGTCTAGGCGGCTGCTTAGTCCAGAAAAGGTGGGAGCTGGGATAGGTAATGGGGTAGATGGGTGCAGGTTGGGGATGGTTGTTTTTGTTTTTGTTTTTGTTTTTCACGTTTTCTTTTTATTTTTTCCACTTTTGTAAATAAATTCAGTGAGTCTCTAAAGACGCTTTCCCGACTGTCTGGTGCAGCCAGGGCCCCTACTCGGCCCCTCATTCCTCTTCTTCGTCGTCTTCCTCTTCGTCGTCTTCGTCCTCATCGTCGGCCTTGTCCGTGGCGGCGGCGGTGGCGGCGGCGGCGGCGGCGGCGGCGGGCACTGCGCCCTCGGGGGCTGCGGCGGCCGGACCCTCATCTTTATGCTCTTTCTTCCACTTCATGCGGCGGTTCTGGAACCAGATCTTGATCTGGCGCTCGGTGAGGCAGAGCGCATGGGCGATCTCGATGCGGCGGCGCCGCGTCAGGTAGCGGTTGAAGTGGAACTCCTTCTCCAGCTCCAGCGTCTGGTAGCGCGTGTAGGTCTGGCGGCCCCGCTTCCTGTCGGGCCCTGGAAGCAGACATGTGGACACACGGACACACGGACAGTTTAGCCAACACAGACACAAGACAGTGCATTAGCCAGACCGCTATCCCAGAGCCTGCACCTTTCTCCCAGCGCTAGCCCGGGCGCGCGTCCCCCTCCGCCCGCGCCCCGGAACGGAGCTGGGGGAGGAGCGGGAGTGTTAGCGGAAGACCCCAACTGCGGTGCCAGACGCGCAGGCAGCTCTGTGAGGAGGCAAGGCGCAGAATCCCAACTTTACAACCGCCCTTTCCAGCCGGCTAGGCTTCCACAATGTCCTGCTTCCCCCTGACAAAGGGAAATTGTAAATATAGAGTGTGGGCAAGTGGGAGACGCTGCGCTTTTGCCATTCAAAGGAGAGCTGGACCGCTTCCCCCCGCCTCTTGCTAGGCAAGTGGGTGACCATCGGGCGGTCCGCTCTCCAGGGGCGCCTTTCCTCCCTAGAAGACCGCGCCCCCCATCCCCGGAACTTCCTAGGGCACTCCGACCCCCTGTCTCCGCTCTGGTTCCCCACCCCGCCTTTAAATGGCCCCTGGCACTGGGGCGTTAGAGGGGCCCAGATGAAGGGTTTGGCTCTTCCTGCTTTTGAGAAAGAAAAGCCAGGCTGAAAGGAAAAGGAGGAGGGAGGGAGAGAAGAAAGGGAGAGAGAAAGAGAGAAAGAGAGAATAGCGAGCAAAATGTTAAAATTCCAAGGCAAATGGAGTTAAATAAATTTACGAGGATCGAACCCATTAATTGGGTCATAAAAAGTTTTATGAGCCTCATTTACATACAATGCTACGGGCTCTCCACGCTATGGCGCCTCGACTCTAATTAAAACCAGAAAGGCAGCGCCGCCAGGAGTCACGGGGCCGCCGGCTCCCAGTCGCCTCTCTCGGCTCTCCGCGCTCCCCAGCCCCGCGCTCCCTTCTGCCTGTCCGTCCGCCCGCCCACCCGGCCCGCCTAGCTGCTGCGCCTACCTGAAGACCGCATCCAGGGGTAGATGCGGAAATTGGCCTCGGCCGGGCCGTGCAGCGCGCCTTCGTCCGCCTTGTCGCAAGCGCCTTTGGCGAGGTCACTGCAGAGCCCGGGGATGTTTTGGTCGTAGGAGGCGCAGGGCAGGTTGCCGTAGGCGTCGGCGCCCAGGCCGTAGCCGGACGCGAAGGGGCTCTGATAGAGGGGGCTGTTGACATTGTACAAGCCCGGTACGGTCGAAGCGAAGGCGCCGGCGCCGGCCCCGTAGCCGCTTCTCTGCGAGTTGGGCGCAAAGGAGCAAGAAGTCGGCTCGGCATTTTGGAACAGAGAAGCCCCCGCCGTATATTTGCTAAAAAGCGCGTTCACATAATACGAAGAACTCATAATTTTGACCTGTGATTTGTTGTCCGGCAGCTTTCAGTGTCGGTTTTACGAGGTAGCGTGATATATGATAACATTACACCCCCAGATTTACACCAAACCCCATTTTCTTTTGGACCGAGCTCGCCGCAGCACGTGACCGCCCACATGACCGCCTCCGCCAATCTCAGCAGCCCTCACAGGTGGTCTCGCTCCGCGGGGCCAGCGGCAGCCTAGAATGGAAGGGGAAGAGGCTCAAATATGTGGTCAACGAATCTGCCCGCGCCTGGCCCGCCTGGCGCGTCCCGCGGGAAAAGGACCCCGAGGCTCCGTGCGAGCGCTCAGTCCACCACAACCTGGACGCCTAGTCTGCAGAGGCCGCGCGGGGTCGGCCCAGCACAGCCTCCTTTTTGCCTCTCACTGAACTCTGGACCAAGCCTTCGGGCCCTCCCTACCCCCGTCCTGTCCACTGACCCAGCCTAGGGAGGGTCTCTGCGCAGTGCGCACCCGCCCGCCCTACAGCAGCCCACGGGCAAGTCTCAGCTCTGGGCAGATGGGTTCTTTGCCCGCGTCCCCCCACCCGCCCCCCACGCCCAGGTCCACTGGGCGATAGGCCGGCTTAGACTCTGATCCAGATGGGGCCGGCGCAGTGTCGCTTCCAGCTGCAGTGAGAACGCCACCGCAAGCTGGAACCATGTGGTTCGAATAAAGTCAACGTCTCCCAGCTTCCTTTCCTTAATCGGCAGCACACTGTTTATCCGCCTTAAAGGAAGCAGTGAAATATTTATCTATTGATGAGCCTCATTTGCCAACAGATTTATTAACATGGGGTTCCCCTCCCTCCTTCTGGACACCGCTGTCCTGGCAGGGTACGTGCATTCGCTCCGGGGCACCTGGCTGGTCTCTGGCAGCTTAAGAAACAGCTGGTTACTCTTTTGTCCTCCCTGCAACCTCTGGTTCCCCCTGGTTCAAGGGGAACCAAGTCTCTTTCCCCAAGGTTGGAGGAACCTTGGGCCCCACACCTTTCCAGGTACTCCTAGCGCTGGGACTGGTCTGGAAGCTGTCACGGGGGCCACCCATGGGCCTCTGCCAGCTCCTCAAGGGCTTGAGTGCCTGGGAACAAGCAATACATACTGTAGAGCCAGTTTGGAAAGGAGAGAGGGGGTCCAGGTGCCTGGGGACTTCAGCCCACTCTGGATTTCCATTTCTTTTGGAGACCACCAAAACAAATAAGAGGACCCCTCTTGAATGGCCACCCAGACTCTGGTGTCTTCACATTTGCAAGACTGGCTCACAGAGAGCGGAGCACACAATAGTCTCCCTCCCTCCCGTCAGGTCCCCAACGCATGGAGCTTACCTTTCCGAGCCTCCAACCCCTGCTCAGGGTTGGACCAGCCGAAGTCCCTGCTGCCCACCGCTCGGTGGAGTGTGGTGGGGCAAACCCTTCCCCTAAACGCCTCATAAACTGCTCAGGCCTTGCTGGAAGCCCAGCCGGCAGGTCAGTATGCCTTTTACTGCTCAGCTCGATTGCACACCATAAACCCGACCTCACAATGGAATTGCCCCGGAAATTCTCCTCTAAATTATAGAGTTTGGTTCCTTGTGTACAAAGCACTTCCCATCACTTTCAGAGAGTCCAGGCTGCCCCCCGTTCACTGCACCCTCTCAGGGGGTCCCAGGAGCACAAAAGGCAACCAGAGGGTCCAGACCCGGATGCAACGGAGTCCCAGCTCCTGCCTAATGGACTGCCCAGGGGAGTGGGTGGGGAGGCAGGGCCTCTCCGGGCAGGTGGGCGCCTGCTGGTTTCCCCTGGGGGTACAAGGGCTGTGGTGGGGGGCAATATCCGGGGATGCCCTTTTTGAAGCATCAGGATGATAGCGTGTCTGGATTGGAGAACGGAGGATGTAACATGGGAAGGGAAGAAACATCAAATATTCCAAATAGCATCGCTTTCTGGCAGGAAATAAAAACATAAGAAAGTTAAAGGAAGACGAAGCAAGCAAGAAAGCTAGGAGATCAAAGAGGTGGAATTAGACAGCTTTAGACCAATAAATTGTTCCTCGGGTGACACAGAGCAAGATGCAAAGAGAAAGACCGGGCCCCGCCGCCGCCGCCGCCGTCTGTCTAGACTCGGGCGGCTGGAGCGGCAGACAGCGATGGCGTTTAGAGTAAAACCTGCCCTGACGTGAGATGACCCAGACCGAGTGGGGAGAGATTTCAGGGAGCGCGGGAAGGAACGCGAGAGGGCTGAGAGCCCACGCCACAAGCTCATCCCTGCTCAGCGCAGGTCCGGGGCAGGTCCAAACGGTCCTGGCAGGATGCGCTGCCCCTCGGCTGGGGCCAAGGAGAATCCAGATACCGCCGGCAAGGCCTTGGCCTTTCTGGGCCCAAGTCAGCCAACTGGGCCGAGTCCCGCGGGTGCAGAATTTTTTCTTTCGTTTCCGGGCTCCTCTCTCTCCTCCTGCCTTCTGGGGCAGGGTTTTAAAACGGAAAGGCCAAAGTCAGGCTTTCAGTAAGGGCCCCTTAATCGCGTGTTCTCCAGCCATTGGTTTCCTACGTATTTGGCTGAAAAGACACAAATGCACTGGGTTATATGTGATAATATTCACAGAAATACTCGTTGACGCTCAGCCTGGAGCAGGCACGTGTAGGTGGGTTTCTCATCAGCCGAGCTGTCTTTACAAAAAAGCATTTTTTTCCCCCCTCACCGCTCTCATGGAGCTGGGTTCCTCCCTACCAGACAGAATGTATTTCCCTTGCTTCTTGTTCCCGAATAGTCCTCAATATTTAAATCCAGCTAAGAATGTTAAGGCCAGCCCTGAGGTTGCAAAGGGAGCCTGTCTCAGGTCTGGTGGCTGGCGATTTGCGTGTCTGAACGTTTCCACCCGCGCGCCTCGCGCGAGCTTGCGCATCGGTTCTTCATCCACTGAGCAATCCCCGGTCGCGGCGCGGGGACAAATCCATCCCCGACGAGTGCAAACGAGATGGGGCTGACGCGGGGGGTTTTGTTTGCGCGGCTAACAGGGAAGCGCTTCCCAGGCAGCCGAGCGGGAGAGCCGCCTCCCAGCCACCAGCCGGCCAAGGGCAAGAAAGGCCCCGCGTGGCTGTCCGTGAGGCCTCTGAGATCTCGACCGGCCGGCACCTACCTGGGGCCTCCATACTCGGTGGAGAGAAGCGGTGGCCACCGATCTGCTCCTTCGCCATTTATTTGTAGTTACATAAATCGAGCTTTGTATCTGCAGCTTGGCTGCATGGCCACGGGCGGCTCTCGGGGAAGCTATAAAACCCTTCTTACAATCGGATGCTGTGAAATACTGTGTATTATAGGAGGAAAGATAATGAGGGCGTGTGTCTTCAATACCAACGTGTGTATATAAATGGAGAAAAAGAGAGGAGAGGGACGGCCGGGAGGGAGGAAGGGAGGAAGAGAGAGAAGGAGAGAGAAACGCTCAGGAGATCTGTCAGCCAAAATCCAGTCGCCAGTTTTACAGCGTGTACCGCGCGGAGATGCAGGTTGTAAACATTTTGTGGGCTTGGCAGAGACTATTACAACCCAAATAAATACACCGCGTGGCGTGTTCACAGGGCTCCGGGGTGCTTCGAAGTGTTTGTTCTCTGTTTGCTTTGCGTGTTCCCTCTGAAAGCATTCTGCACCAGGGGCTGATCCTCGCACCCGCAACTCGTGGCCGCCTCCTGGAAGGTTCCGGGGCGTGTTCCCCGCCCAGGGTCCGGGATAGGCTGGGCTTAGATTGGGGTCCCCTCCCTCCTCCTCGCCTCCTGAGCAGGGGAAACCGGAGTAGCCTAAGCAGCTCCACTGCCAAAAAAAAAAAAAAAAAAAAAAAAAAATCCGGTGGCGAGAGAAACCAAGGGCAGCTTTCACAACGTGAGCTCCCATTCTGGAGCTAGGATATGTTGTTATAATTATTTTAAATATTGCATTTATTTTAGAACAATCAAAACAGTTTCCGGTGTGCCCGCTCCCAGGGATTCCCCATCCCACGCAACTTAACCGCTAAACCCACACTGGAAAGTCACCAGAATGCCTCCCCCCTCCCCATATTCAGCCGGCAAATTTTATTGTCACTTATGCAGCCCGGGTCCTGGGGTCCTGGCTCTCCTGCGGGTGCTGGCTCACAGGGCTTTGTACCAGGGCGCAGCGTTAGGGAGCCTCCCCGGCCGCCGCCGGGCCCTTGGCCAAGGTATGCGCCCTGTGCACACCCTCTGGGGGGGTCACCGAGTCCCGGGGCTGTAGGCCTTAGTCCTTGTGTCTGTCCGCTGGTCAGCCGGGCTTTCCGAGCGTTGCGCTGCCCCGAGGCTTTTCCGGGGCTGGGGACTATGACCCTAGAACCACCCCCGCGCCTGGAGCGATAGCCCCGCAGCCGCGGGACGGCTGCAGCCACGCAGCGACAGGCCTCCGGAATCCGGGAAAGGAACAGGGGAGGGAACGGTGCAGGTCCGGCGAGCCCCACCGCTTGCTTGTTTCCCAGCGAGGTTTCCGGCCCGGCGTGAGCAGCACAGAAAATATACGACCGCAGTTCATTCAAATCTGGGGCTCCCATTCGAGAAAGGCTAGCGTCAAGTCGACATCTTAGGAACTTCCCAGGGTTACGGCGGCGGGAGATGGCGGCGCGGGCTCCTCTTGCGTGGAGCCATACTGCCATCTGCTGGCCGAATCTGGGCACTGCAGCCCCAGCAGCGCGGCCTGAACTTCGTCGGCTGGCTCCGCGGGCCGGGCACCCTATCCCAAAGCTGGGCGAGGGCCCTGTCCCTGGGGAGTGTGCATGGAGCCCGGAATCTACGCTGCCGAGAGGGCAGTGCCCATAAAAGAGCTGTTTCCGCAGCCGCTTTATCGGCTGCAGACAGAGCAAACAAATGAAAGGGCTTTGGTGGAAAATCTTAATTGGGGCTGGACAGTTGTAAACTAATTAAGGGCCGAATTCCAGACAGTTCGCAGACCCTGCCTTTATGGCACACCCTTAACTGCCCATTCTTTGAAGTTCCTTCTGTCTGCAACAACAGAGGGCGTCCCAACCTGGCGGCGGGGTGGGGGTGGGGGCGTGAGGGGAAGCCCCATCCTCCGGCGCCCTGGTTCCCCCTTTACGCATCAGAACACAGATAACTTTCCAGAAGTCTCGGGGTGGTGGGGGGAGGGCGGGGAGAGCGAGAAAAGAATGGGGGGAGACTAGGCTGAACCCTCTGGCCACATCTATAAGGCGCTTGGGCCTCCGAAGTTGGAGCCGTTCCCCCCGCAGCCTTTTACACCCCATAAACGGTAACAGCCCTCATTTTCTTTTATGGCGCTTCAGGCTCGTCGGCTGCCTAGGCCCTGCCTCTCTCAGGACTTGTGCTTGGGAGGGGAGCGTAGGGCAGGTCCCAGAATCCCCTGGGCCAGCTTGACAGGACGTGGAGGTGCGGGGCGCAAGGCCTGGGTCCCTTGAGAGCCCCCAAATGTCTGTCCTGGCGGCCGCGTCGGGGCAGTCGGGCTCCTGTTTCCCTCCTCGGAGACTCCTCAGGAGGCAGGCCCTTCAGCTCTCGGTCCTGCCCTCCCGTTCCTTGCCCCCCCCCCCCCCAATGCCAGGGGAAGGCTCCGGGAGTCTCAGTGGACCATGGCTGCGGAAATTTCTCGGGGCGCCCGGAGCAAAGAGTGGCCTTTCACTGCTACTGGACAAAGATACTGGGATTGCAGCCCAGCCCCTCAGAGGCCTCTGGGCCTCCCGGCAAAAGGGACAGGTCAAAACCAGGAGCCGGGCCTCGCCTCCCCTTGTTTCCTAGCCTTCCTCGGTTGCTTGCGCCGCCCGGCAGCTGGCCCCAGTGGGAGCGAAGCCCAGCAGGTTCCCGCTCTAAAAGCCGGCCGGAGGTAAAACCGGGATTCTGTCCTCCTCCACCCCAGTCCGGCCCGGCCGCCACCCAGAGACTCTCCCCCACGCTCCCCTGTCCCAGAGAAGAAGGTGCAACGAGCTGACCCGCAATAAATAGAAAAGAATCAATATATTTTATTTGGCAAAAAGTTAAATATCTCAACACAACAATTTGGTCAGTAGGCCTTGAGGTAACTATTGCAAAATATACAGTGTATGTTGAGCCCGATGGAGACCCCAGATTCATCAAGGATACAAATCTACAGTAGCCCAGTGGCGGTTTCATAGTGTATAATTTATTATCAATAAAATTAACTCCATTACAATAAGCATTCATTTCCCCCCCGACTAAAATTAAATGTAAACCATAGGTAGTAACCTTCTGCACATATGTATAGCTCTGAATTTCCTCCATGTTCAGCCGGTGCAAGAACAATATGCAAGCTTGTCTGATTAATTTTTCTTTAATATGTGGATTATATATACAATGGATAAGACAGGTCTATAGAGTATGTAGAGACTAAAATGCCCGCATTTCAAAAGAGGAGAAAACCCATGAATCTGTGCATCCTGGAGAACACTTTTTCTTTCTTTTAAAATTTTATTTCACTGGGAAATCCTTACAGCTAGCTTACAATCAAAGGTTAACAGCCTAGTTATACAGAAGACATATTTCACTACCGAGAGCTATACTCTATGCAACTGTTTTTCTCCCTCATCAACAACCTGAGTTGAAATTGAATTTTCTAGCTTTCACAATCACAACGGGTGCGTCACCCAGCACAGAAGTTTGAGTCACAAAACATAATCACCACAATAAAACACAGTGTTCAAGTATCTGGGCAGATCACTCTGCCGCACAAAGAGCAAATTAAATTAACTACACAGACTAAAAACTATACAGCTCGCCATCAACAGTTGTGCATTACAAAAAGGTAGTTTTTTTTTGTTTGTTTGTTTGAAGTCAGGAACAGGTAGATTTTTAAAAATATATATACAAGCTAGCACACACAGCCATCAGCACTAATGCTCTCCCCCCACACACACACCTTTTTTTCCTCTTATAGAAAATGGAAAGCTTACAATACCTCCTCCTTGAAAGTGGCAGGCTGAGGAACCAGCCTGAGCCGGGTCTGCCAGGGGGAGATGAGGCCTGGAGTTTAGAGCCGCTTTGTGCGGGGTGGTGGAGGCTGGGGTGGGATGGGGGTGGGAGAAGGGGACGACGGGCAGTCCTTTCTCTTTCTCTCTAGCTCGCGCTCTCTTTTCTAAATGAACTCCAGTCGAATCACTCGTCTTTTGCTCGGTCCTTGTTGATTTTCTTCATTTTCATCCTGCGGTTCTGGAACCAGATCTTGACCTGCCTCTCGGTGAGGTTGAGCAGGCGGGCCACCTCGTACCTGCGGTCCCTGGTGAGGTACATGTTGAACAGAAACTCTTTCTCCAGTTCCAGCGTTTGGTGTTTCGTGTAGGGACAGCGCTTCTTGCGCGTGGAGCGCGCGTGGAGCCAGTTGGCAGCCGGGTTGCCTGCGAGGGAGACAGACGGGATTTAGGAGGAGGAGAAGCACTACCCACCCCCCTCCGCTGGGGGCCAGGGAACCTCCTAGGGTCTCCCGCCAAAGTGCCGGGCGCTGCTGAATTGGTTAGGGAAGGCTGCCGGACCTCCGACACAATGGAACGGTGGCAGACAGACAGAGGAACGGTCACTTACAATTGCACGCAGTAAAACCTCAGCTTCCCCCTCCCTTCAGAGGCCCTCTTTTCTCTTCCTCTGTCCTCCTGTCCTTTTCCTCTCCTTCCCACCCTCTGCACTTAGGGCAAAGAGTGAAATTTGGAAATAGATCTTCCTCTTGCCAGGCAGGGCGAAACCACCCTGCCCTGTGTTCGTGCAGCATTAATATTCTCTTCTCCCTCTCACTAACACACGCGCGCGCGCTCTCTCTCGCCTTCCCCACCTTTCCTTCTACTTCCCCCACTCCTTTGACCTCTCTGGAAGGCCGTGAGAGCTGGGCAGCCGGCCTGGCGCCCCTAGGCGCCCCGAGGGCGTTGATCACTTCTCCACTTTATTTGAATAATCTTGCACGGGGACCCTCGTGGCCCGGTCTCCTACAGCCTCATCTTGGGCAGGATTTACGCCGCCACTGGCTGAAGGCAAGAAGTGGAAGGAATCGGCCGTCTTCTCCAGCGTCTAGGCTGCAGTTGCTGCCGCCGCTCCAGGACATCTAGCCGCACAAAAGATTCTCTCTGCCGAGCTGCTTTCGAAGAACGGCCCAAAGTATTGCTGTCCTGGTACCGGGCAGCCAGGAAGAGGGGCTGCTGGTCTTGGCTCGGCCAGCAGCGCCCGCCCCGCCCTCGCCCTCTCTCTCTCTCTCTCTCTCTCTCTCTCTCTCTCTCTCTCTCTCTCGGCGGCAGCCGCCTCCCCTCCCCCCGAAACCCGGCGACCAGCTTGTCATTGCTCCCTGGACTTGGGGCCCCATCCGAGGCATCCTAAACAGCAACTTCTGGTTCGCGGCCCCTGCTCAAGAGGCTCCCAGCGCAGGCGAAGACAGGCTCAAGAGAAAGCTGAAGGGCTGGCAGATCCTGGTGGCCGGCGTGGAGGCGGCGGCCGGCCTGAAGGGAGGAGACACTTACTGGGATCGATGGGGGGCTTGTCTCCGCCGCTCTCATTCTCAGCATTGTTTTCGGAGAAGGCGCCTTCACTGGGCTGTTTTTCTCTATCAACTGGAGGAGAACCACAAGCATAGTCAGTCAGGGACAAAGTGTGAGTGTCAAGCGTGGGACAGTCACCCCTTCTGGCGGACAGTGGTTCAGGTTTAATGCCATAAGGCCGGCTGGAGGGCAAGCCCGCGAAGGAGAGCGCGCCGGGCGTGGGCTCCAGCCAGGAGCGCATGTACCTGCCGTCCGGCGCCGCCGCCGCCACGGGCGCCTGGGGGTGCACGTAGGGGTGGTGGTGGTGGTGGTGATACACTGCAGCGGGCACCGCGTTGGCGCCCGCCGCGTGCACCGGGTTCCACGAGGCGCCGAACACCGCCGCCTTGGACTGGAAGCTGCACGGACTGAAGTCGGGGTGCTCCGCCAGCGCGGTGGCCTGCCGGGGAGGCTGACCCAGGGCCCCGGGCGCGTAGCGGCCCGCGCCCAGCTCGTCCGCAGCGTCGGCGCCCAGCAGGAACGAGTCCACGTAGTAGTTGCCCAGGGCCCCGGTGGTGGCCATCGCTGTGCCCCGCGCCTGGCCGGTCGGCCCGACCCGCGGAAATTATGAAACTGCAGATTTCATGTAACAACTTGGTGGCACCAGGGGGGGGGGGAAGTACAGTCACCTAATAAGTTGCCGGCGCCCGCGCCCCCATTGGCCGCGCGCGTCACGTGCCCGCCCGGCAGAACAATAACGCGTAAATCACTCCGCACGCTATTAATGGCCCGGTGTTTTGCAGTCATAATTTTTATAGCAAAAGCCATATGTTTTTATGCAAAGGGATCGCGGCGCTCCACGATCGGGTTTGTTTTAATTGTGGCCAACGAAGATTAAAAGATCAAATCTGGCCTTGCCTCTGTACTCTCCTCCCCTCCCACCGCCACCACCAGACACACACTTCTTAAGCGGACTATTTTATATCACAATTAATCACGCCATCAGCAAGGCGCGGGTCCCGCGTGCGAGTGCGGCCAGTGGAGCCCCTCACATAAAATTAGACAATAATTGAAGCCATAAAAAAGCAGCCAAATCGCATTCTCGCTCTACTGTATTTAAATCTATATTTATGATATTTCATAAGGAGTTATTGTTTCAGAAGCCACACAGGCTGGTGGGAAGTTGGGAACGACCAACAGATTCGTTTGCTTCGCCGTGGCTCCCAGCTGTAAAAATTTACGAGGACTTGGAAAGGTTAAATTAGACTGTTGTGTTTGGTTGGCGAGCTCCCTGTAAATAATTCCTGCAGTCCCCGGAGATGCGAGCTTACCCCGGGCCGGCCGCGAAAAGTCAAATTCAACGCAGTATCCGTCCCAATCGAGCCACCGCCGCCCCTGCCCGAGCGCGCTGGGCAGGGACAGGCCTCTGAGTGGGGCACCGCCTATTGTGGGGCCCTGAAATCTGCCCGATTGGATCTCAGGGCGCTCGGGCAGCTCCCAAATTTGCCGCTGCGCCTCCAGCGAGCGCCCCACCGAGGAGCGGCCAGCTGTCCCCGAGGCCAAGGGTTGGAGGGCCTGGTTGTGCCGCGGGGTTCGCTCCCAACCCCGCGCCCCCGCTCCCTGCTTGTTGTCAGCCGGGAATCAGGATCCCCAGGCAGACGCAGCAGGCGACCCAACACTGTGCCCCGACCTCGAAGGCCCTCACGCTGAGCTCTTCAGGCTTTGTCGCACTCCCCAAACCCGAGCTGCGAAAAAAACACGAGGCAGCCTCAGTGGAAGGAGAGATCGGCTTTGGAGAAGGTAGTGCCTCCAATGAGACCGCGCGGCTCCAGTAGCTGGGAGGCCCGCACCAGAGCGGCTGGCCTCGGGGGCCCAGTATGAATTCTTCAGGGTTTGCTCCTTCCTTCCTTCCTTCCTTCCTTCCTTCCTTCCTTCCTTCCTTCCTTCCTGGCCACTGTCCGGGTTCCCCCCTCGGTTCCCACCAGGCCAGACGACTCTGCAGAGTCACAAGGCCCAAAGCTAGGCCGGCCAGGGCAGCTCAAGTCCAGGGCTAGAAATTAAAACGGGGAGGGGCACGGGGCATTGACTTTAATCCCATCCTTTAGCTTGGCCAAATTGAGGAAGGTATTTCTCACCCCTTAGAGTCTTTAAGGGGTAAATTAAAAGGCCTCTGCCTCTGTCAGTTGGAAGAAAATACCCACCCCCAAACCCGAACGGAAAGCAGCGACTCCTAAAAACGGGGTAATTAAATTCACGTGTGAACACTGTGCCTGCAAGAGTGTGTTTCTCATTAACCCACTTCCCTGGCGGCGAGGGCAAGCGGCGAGGGCGCTTCCATCCCCTTTTCTGCCTTCATTCTCCCCAACAGTTCCAGTAATCCTCCCCCAAACCCTGTACATCCCTGTCCCTAACGGGGACCCTCAAATGCCAGGCTCTGCCTCGGGGCGAGGCTGAGACGCCAGGCGGAGACCAACTGGGTGCCCCTTTATCCGCCCGCGCCGGAAGAGGGAAGTGGCCAACACAGTGAACTCCGACGTGGCTGGTCCTGGTCGCCTCAGCCTCCTCCCCCCTAATATTTTCCTTTCCCTGTAAATTCCTCCGCGTTATCCCCACCCCCACCGCGGCCCGGTGTGTCCCAAATATCGGGCAGTTCGCGGTGCCTCTGAGATTTTCATGAAGATTTTCATTAAGAAATATTAACCCTAGAGGAAACCTCGCTCCTAATTGTAATTGTCTGCGAAAAGGCTGGACTCGCCTTGTTGGTTTTCGACTTTTTGTGCCCAGAGAAGACACAAATTATTACTAGTATATTTTTTTAAACAAAAAGGCTCTTCCTTTAAATGGCTTTGGCCCCCAGAATAGGACAGTTACTACATAATCAGCAGGCGCTGAGTGTTCATCAGTACTTACTTGTGCCTAGACGGCGAGAAAAATTACAAAAACAAAAAAACAAAAACAAAAAAAACAAAACAACCCCTAACGTTATCCCCTTTCAGCCCAGAGATTTGGGGAGAAAATATTCAGGCTTTTGAGTCAGCTTTTATTTTGGAAATGAAAGGGACTGCGTGTGTATAAAAAAATAATAAATGGGTATAATTACAAACCATCTCTTTTCGCCTGAGAGTTCTAAAACCTTGGCCTCCAAAACAAATCCAATACTCTGGTCCAGAAAATAGCACAGAGGAGTTGAGGGGAAAGCAGTGTGCCGGCCTTTCAGATAACAGGACCGCAGGCAGAGCAATGGAAACAGCTCCTGCAGCTGGAGTGGGGTGGGGAATCAAAGGTTGGTGGGCATGAGTCTGATGGTGTGTGTGTGTGTGTGTGTGTGTGTGTGTGTGTGTGTGTGTGTTTGGGGGCCAGGGAGGGATGAAAGTTGTTTTCAGTTCCGTAAGGATTCAACTGGCTTCCAATGGTGGACTACAACTTGGAACAAGGGCTCAAGTTTGTATTACAATGGTTCTGGAATTTAGGATTTCTTTCTGCTATTGTTTGAAACAGACTAGAGCTGGAAGGGTCCCTGCCTCCAGCACCTTTCTGCACAAGGATGCCATATCTAACAGACTCTGAACCTGACAGAAGCTACTGGCAAACAAGCAACCAATCTTTGCCCTACCAGGGTTCCCTTACCGCGACTAAAGCCTGAGCTGGGACCTGCAGGCCCAGGAGACTCGAGGAAGCTTCCAGGCGGAATTCCCTGCGTAGCCAGGCTCCACATAGCTTGGCTGGGCCTCAGCACAGGTCCCAGCCTCAGGTGCCCAGTTAGGGTAGGGAGAGCCTCCTTGCCCTTGGTGTGGGCACACAAAAACGCCGCCAATGCCCTCTAATCGGATCTCTTAGGCTGCGGTTGCCAATCCGCAGAGTAAGAACGCAAGGCCGCCGCCATCCGGTCGTGATCATAACCGAGGCCTTGTCTGTGCAGCAGCACACCAGGCCCAGATCCACAGCCCTGGACAGCTGTCCCACGCAAGCCCTTCCTTGGCAGATTCCGACCACAACTTGAGCGCGCAGAGAAAAATAAGACCCCAGCCCCAGACTCTCCCCAAACCAGCCCTGGGTCCTTCCCGGAGTTAGAGTTAGGGGGGCAAGGTGGTAGAGATAGAAAAGTAGGCACAGAGAGACTGAAGATGAAAGAAAAATAAAGGGAAGGGAAGACAGAAGGAAGAAGTAAAGGAAGGGAAAAAACAAAAAAGCACAAAGAGGAAGGAAGCGAGGAAGAAAAGGAAGAGTCAAAGGCGACTCCTGGGAGCCGAGGGCAGCTTACAGAAAGAAGGGTAAGTGACAAGGCCAGGATCCCAGCCCCTTTCCGCCCTGTCCCTCCTAGTTTGGCCTGAGTCTCTCTCAAAGGGATCTTTCCTGATCTCTACCCTGGATTGGGACTGGTAGTATCCCAGCCTTGCAGGAGAATGGCAGGATCCCTGGCCAGGCACAGGCCTGGAGTGGGGGGAGGCCCAGGATGGAAGCGTGCGCCCCTGACCTTGAATGGCTCAGGGCCCAGAATTCCTACCACGCCCCCGGCCTCCGCCAAGAAGCAGCTAACCTGACCATACCTGCTCGGGGCCAGGTGGGCACGGGGTGGGAGGTGAAGCCAGCAGCCTGACAAAGCTCTGAGAAGGAGGCAGGGACGCGGCTCCTGCACGGGGAAAAGCCGAGGTTGCCACCGCAGGCCTGGCACGACCAGGGCCTGGATGCCCCGCCCGGCCCGGCCCCCGCGCGCACAGGTACCTGGAGACGATTTCAACTGAAGTAATGAAGGCAGTGTCGTGCTGTCGAGAGAAAGGTGGATCCCAACAACAGGAAACTACCTAAATCACCGACCAGTTCTGGTGCTGCCCGCGCGGGGCTGCCTCGCCCGCCGCTGCCGCCGCCACTGCCGCCGCCACTGCCGCCGCCAAAGGGAGAACCCTGCGATCGCGCCCGGCCGAACCCCCCCCCCCCTTGCCAACCTGCGCCTGCGCTGCCACTGTGTGAGCGGCGCTACAGCTAAGGCATCACGGAGGGAGAAGCCACCGGCCCCGGTAAGGTAAACCTGGAAGAGGGAAGGAAGGAAGGTAAAGGAGAGAGAGGAAAATGGAAGGAGAGGAGAAAGCGAGAAGAGAGGAGAGCGAGCAGTGTGCGTGCTCGTTTCCCAAATCTTGCTTCTCAGCGAGCACGCGCCGAGCTGCGGCAGCCCCGAGCAACTCGAAAGCGCCAGGGTCGGCACACAGCCCGGCTCCCAGTCTGGTCTCGGCCTCCGGCGGCTCGCTCCCCGCCACTCGCTCTCCCCCTCTCTCCCTCCCAGCCAGCCAGCCAGCCAGCCGGGGCGCGCGCTCCCGCGCCCCCTCCCCCTGCCGTCGCGCCCACCCCCCCACCTCCCGCGAGCAGGAAACGCGTGGCCCCGAGGAGGGCGACCAGGTGGGGGAGGCCATGCTGGGGGAGGGGGCCATGCAGCCAGCAGCAGTCTACCTAACTGCTGCCGCGGACGCTAGTGACGCGCTCTTGGCCCAGCCTGCTCCCCGGATTCTTAGGCTGGGGGTCATCTGGGACCAGGGGACCCACAAAACAACCGGCGTCTGCGAGCCTCCCTGGGGCTCCCGAAAGAAATCCTGTTTGGCTTCCTCTGTCTATGCAGCTCCCCTCTCAACTGAAACCACTGGTCCAAGACAGCCACAATCCAGATATACTAGCAAGTCATAAAACTGAACAAAAGCCGACAAACCTTACGGCACCAGGGCTATAGGGCCCAGACAAATTACGACCGTCTAGGTAATATTTAAATAGATGCCTAAAGTAATTGCAGGGGGCGCGGGCTAGTCCTCCTGTTGTAAAAGTGGTGGCCGGGATAAAGTGGAAGGTGAAGATAAGAAGTCAAAAAAAGAGGTAAAATTAAAAAGCTTCATTCCACAGCTTTTATTCTTCTATAAGAACATAAACATCGTCTTTTTTCCACGCACAGCAGCATTACAATATTAATTTATTCTGATTTAAGATTAGAAGTAAATAGAGCTAGAACTAACATTTATAATAACGATAGAATGCATTTGCATAAAACAAGATTGGCAATTTTTCATAATAATAGACATTTATACAGATTTGTAATTATAATTTTTCTTTTTCTGCACCTACAGGTTTGACCCTTTTATGCATGTAACTTCACAGTATAAAGGAAACCCAAACAAAGTCTCCCTTCTCTAGTCTATTCCGCTTGCCCCAGCCCTCCTTGGGTTCTATGAATTTTAGAAAGGAAAAAGAAAGAGGAAGAAGAAAAAAGAAAATGAGAAAGAAAACTCTCCACAAGACAGGGAGAATTGCGGTGTGCTTGTCGTGTGTTACCAGTGGTAACAATTACTTAATGACAAAAAAACCCCACTAAATCCACACGCATAAACAAAACTACCTTAGGTTATTTATCTACAGACAGAAGGATATGGAAATTCAGAGGTAAGTGAAATAATTTAGTCCCACAATGCAAGACTAACACAAACTGGAAGAGAAGTTTCCTTCTCCTGGTCGTTCTTTTTTTTTTTTTCTTTTTCTTTTTCTTTTTTTCCTTTTAAAGCTGGGATATCTTGCAGAGGAAGGAAAGATTAATCTTTCTTACTCTCAATTTTTTAATCAGCCAAAGTCAAGCCCTTTTGCCAGCCTGCATGTCCATGCCTGTAAGCCCTTCTCTTTGCCAAGGAAGAAAGAAAGAAAGAAAAAAGAAACCCAGGGGCCTGTGTCCCCTGATTAAACACAGCCCAGCACTCCAGGCAGGCGAGCCCGGTGGCGGCTCCTTGCACCATTGACCTCAGGCCAGACACCTCAGCGCCTACAATGGGACCTCGGCCTTCCGGCTAGGTTTGCCCGCCCCCGCAGGAAACCAGCTCCACCGGGAGGACCGGAGCCATTTCCAGCAGAGGAACCCCGAGACAGCAAACCAGCCCAGTCACCACTCGACACTTCAGGACAATAGTTCTCTCTCCAGAAATTTAGCACGATATGGCTTTTTCCCCCAGAAAACAAGTAAACCAGCACCAAGCAAACAGACAAAGAAACAAAAAGTCAGAACAAACCAGCCCTGCACAGATGTAACGGCCAGCGAGATGGCGAGTGTGGGAGGGAGGAATGGGGCTCCGGCACAGGTGCGAGTTCCTGGGCAGAGGCCGAAGACAGAGGGAGGAGAACGGCTCTCTGGCAGCGGGGAAAAAAAAAAAAAACGGCGTTGCCTGGAGCTTCATCAGGAAAAATTAAAATTGGCTGTGAGCTCCCGGATCCGGTTTTCTCGGTTCATTTTCTTCAGTTTCATCCTGCGGTTCTGAAACCAGATTTTAACTTGTCTGTCCGTGAGGTGGACGCTGCGGCTGATCTCTAGGCGCCGCTCTCGAGTAAGGTACATGTTGAACAGAAACTCCTTCTCCAGCTCCAGCGTCTGGTGCTTGGTGTAAGGGCAGCGCTTCTTCCTGCCGCTCTTTGCTGTGAGCCAGTTGGCTGCGTTTTCGCCTTTGGAATTGCCTGGCATTCAAGAGAATAAAGAGGGGAAGGTTAAATCGGGGCCAGGCTAGGCTGTGCGCAGGGGTGAATTTGGGACTTCTCTGCCATGAGAGGGATGCCCTAAGTCACACGGAGTTTTGCGGCCGTCACCCCCCCCCCCCTTAGCTTGCTCAAGAAGAGCATTCCTCCAACAGGCATGTGCAAAATGGACAGGGCCTTCAATCTACACCTACCCTCCCAGCTCACATGTCCCTCCACTTTCCCCCAAACACCTGTTTTAACACAAAGCTGCCAGGCGCTCCCAGAACGAAAGAACGAAAGCCTGCTGCTGTACGGCAAGCTGTACTGCTTGAACTTAACGCCTTTCTCTGCTTCTCGCCCCAAGGCAGACAAGCACTTCCTGCAGCCCCCAGGCAGGGGGCATGGGTGCCTACTAGGAAGGGAGGGGGGCCGTTTGTGTCTCACTCCAGTCCCCTGATTGCCTAAGGCCCAATGAGGAGAGGGACAAGGACACAGTTGGGACCTGGAGAAGGCACAAAAAAACTGATTCGGGGTCAAGGGCCGTCCCTCACGTCCTTCCAGGAGCCGGGGACATGCAGTCTGGGCGATTCCGAGTTTCAGGGGAAGTGAAATGGTCCCTTTCGGACTCTCAGCTCAGGGCCCCGGCGTCCGGGCGGGATTTGCCTTTTCTTCTCCCCGCAAGGAGGATTCCCGCCCCTCCAGCAACTTTGAAAAAAGCGTGGGGGATCGTAAACTCGAACTTCGCCGGTTAATGGGCTTATTTATTGGTGCTGGCGGCTGCTTATTTTGGATGCCTTACAAACATCCGCGCTATCTGCGGGCGAGCTACTTTCCTCCCTCCCCCTCCCCCCGCGTGGGCCGCGCCTCGCAGACTGGGCCCAGACCACGGCTTAGGGTGCTCCGGGCCACGGAGAAGGGCATGCACGAGAGGGGGGCTGCTTGTCCCTGTCCTCGGCCCCAATTGGGGTGAGCTGAGGCCAGAGCGGAGGACGTCTTGGTGTGGGGCTCTAAGTCGGACATGAATTTTTACTGCGTCCCCACGCCCAAATATTAAAAAGCAAGTTCACAAGGTCAGCCTGCCTGCAGCTTGGGCCAAGGCCGGCCGGCTGCTGCGCGGACTCCTGGCGCTCTGCTCTTTCCCTTCTCTGGGTCGGCTTGCCTGTCTGCCCGCCTGACTGCGCCCCTTCAGCGCGCCCTGCTTACCCAGGGAGTCCTTCTCGGGCGAGGCTTTGCTGCTTTCGGAAGGGGCTGGGGAGAGCTCCTCCGCGGCCGAGGACGACGCGTGCGCCTCCTCGTCGCCCTGCGAGCCCCCGCCGCCGCCACCGCAAGTCAGCGTGGGGGGCGGCGGTGAATCGAGGGCTCGCTCTTTCCGGGCTGCATCCGCTGAGCCGGAGGCGAGTGCGGGTGGCGGGTCGAAGCCGCGCCCGGGGGGCTGAGCGGGGAACGGGCCGGCGCCGAGCTGCTGTGCGCCGCCGCTGCTGCCGTAACCCTTGGCCGTGCCATAGGCCTGGGAGAGGCGGAAGTAGCCGGGCACTGGCACCCCGCTGGAGGTGCTCAGGGCGCAGCCGTCGGGCGGCGGGCCTCGCGGGAAGGGAGCCAGCTCGGCTGCGGCAGTGGAGCCTTTGGGGCATTTGTCCGCCGAGTCGTAGAGGCAGTAGGAGCTCTCCTCTTTGATGTTCTGCGCGAAAGAGCACGAGGTGGCCTGCGGCGGGGGTTGGGGTGGTTGCGGCGGGGGCGGTGGCTGTTGCTGGGGCGGTGGCGGCGGCGGCGGCCCCTCGGGCTGCTCCATCCGGCACGACCGGGGCGCGTCTAGCCACAGGTCTATAGGCGCGGGCGCGTAGCTGTGCGCCCCAGGACCCAGACCCCCGCTGCCGCCGCCGCCGCCCGGCGACGCCGCCTCATTGCGCTTGCCTCCCAGAGCCGGGAAGAGCCCGCAGCTCTGCAGCCCGTAGGGCAGGTCGGCCGCCGGTGGCAGGTAGACCCCGCCGTGGGCGTAGTAGCCGCCGCCACCGCCGCCCCCGGCGCCGCTGCCACCGCCGCCAGCCTCGCCTCTGCCGGAGCTGATGAGCGAGTCGACCAAAAAAGAGTTCGCGGCGGGGCTCTCCGAGCATGACATTGTTGTGGGATAATTTGGCGAAGGGAGCAGATAGCCCTTTCTGGCTGACATTTCTTGTGCAAAACATGCTGAATACGATTAGCAATCCCCCCGCACCGCGGCGGGCGCCCGCAGCCAATCCTGAGCCAGAGTTTCCGCGCGACCACTCCCAGTTTGGTTTCGTAGGCGCGGGGCCGCTCTCCGAGGGCGCCCTCTGAGCCCACGATTGATATAAATATGTAATCTGTATTGATGGGCCAGGAGACGCACACCCAATACCTCAGCCCAAAGGCCAGGAGCTGTGGGGGCTGCCCCAACGTGGCTAGTGGGGGGCCTGGTTCCTGGGCTAGCCCCGCCCACGCTCGGACGTGAGCCCTCCTGCGGGGTCTGTTTGAAGGGCCCTTGGGCCCCCGCGCAGTTAACAAGTGGGGTGTTTATGGTGCGCACCCCGGCCCGCCTTGGGTGCTCCCCACTCTTATTTCGGAATTAGCCACTAGCCCTCCATATACTCTAAACACTAAGCGGGCCTATTGTAGGGCCTCAGACTCTTCCCATTGGGCTCCGGACCTGGAACTGTCTCCTGCAAGTGGCCGACCTGGCCGTAAGGCCACCAAGAACCTCAGAGTGTCCGAGATCCAGAGCGCACTGGAAGCCGGCTATTGCCACTTCTTTCTTGATTCCCATACGTAATTTCCCCCCAAATGTATTGCCCTGGCTTCTCAACCCCCACACTCTCCCCAGCCAGTCGTTGATCCACTTAGGATCTTTGTCTCTGGTATGCTCACCTGGCTTGCTTTCTCTGAAGCTGCTGTCGGTGGACCCTGGTGAGAGCTGGAACGAGAAGGGGGGTGGGCATGGTAGAAGCGACTGGCAACCTTGGCTGAAAGACTCCCCTACCCCTATTCCGAGGTCAGAGCCAGGTCCAGGCACCCCATAGCCCCATTTCCCCGGTAGCTTCCAAGCTTAAACGCCGTTTCAGGGAAGTGAAAGAAACATTGCTCTTCTGGGTCTTGGGTTTGACTGGAGGCGACGACCTGGAGGGGTAAACTTGGAGAAGGGGCGGCGGATGAGCACCTCTGCCGTACAATTCTCAAGCTCTCCCTTTAGCCTTGGCATTCGCACGCTCTCGGAGGTTATGACTAGAACCAGTGTCACCACACTCCTGCCTCTTCGTCCCCTCCCCTCTTCCCCCCTCCCCTCCAAACCCGCGGCTGGGGCAGCCCTCACTCCCGCGGTGTGCGCATTTTAACGAGGCCCGCGGTGAGGAAATCCGTTCCCGGCAAGCCCGGGCTGGGCTCGTGGCCCAGTTATAGCAGCATTTGGAGGCCAGGCCCTTTGCTCAGCAGACACCGGGGCCTCCTTTTTCTCTGGCCGTAGGAACGCTCTCTCAGTCAATGGAAACTGCTGTCCCAGGGCGCTAGCCCCTGTGTGGGCCTCTTGCATATCTCAGGAAATGCGACCTTTTCCGGCCCGGATCCAGTAGAGTCCAGGAGGTCTCTGCCTTGCCCCTTGCCGGTGGGCTACAGCTCTCCAGGATGCCCCAGGCCTGCCTGCCGCACCAGCTCCAGCCCCTGCAGAGGCCTAGACTGGGGCTGCTAAATGCCGGGATCCCAGGAAGCAGACCGCTCAGGCCTCAGCCTGCAGCGGGGAAAGACCCTTGCATCCCGGGTGATTTGCCAGGCACTTGGCCTTGTTCCTCCCGGTGTGAACCCAGACCGAGAAGGAAGCCGAGCCTGAGAAGACCCAGAGAGGGTGCACGGGAGAGCTGGCGGAAGAGCCCTGACGCTGGCTTCTGAGATGCAAGCAGTTGCGGAATCTGCCTGTTGTGGCTGCTCTCCGCCCGCCCGCAGCGCGGGCGGCCGCGCCACAGTTTGCGCTGCGCTCTAGCCGCTTCCACCCAACTGGCCTGCGCCTGGCGGTGACCGGATCCGCAGGCTGGGCATCGGGGGTACAGAGGAGGGGGATAGGGAAAGACAGAGAGACACAGAAGGAGAGAAGGCCAGAGGGAGAGAAAAGAGAGGGGGAGAGAAGGGGAGAGTGTCTGAGAACTAATTCTTTCCAGTCCACAAGCTCCTGAGGCCGAAGTAGCAGCCGCAGCCGAATCAAGTATGTGTGGAGAGATCAGGAGCTGTCCTTCACTGCCCACCTCCTTCCCACGAATAAGGCCAAGGCAATTTCTAATCCGGCTAGGCCCACGAGATCGACAAACTTCCACATGGAAAGCTTCAGAGCTCGGAAACCTAGGACCCTTCCCTGGACGGGCTTGGTCCTTATCCCACTCACCAGGAGGGTGTAACGCATTGGGACTGTGGCGCTCAGCAGTGCTACTGGGAAATGCCACAAAACTGAGGACTGCTTGAGAAGGGGCTTTGCCTCTTAGCACTGCTCATGCCAATCAAGAAAGCTCTGCAGAGTGTGAAGTAGGTCCCAAGAACAGGAGAGGGTTCCTTGAAAAGAACGCGTCCCAGCAGGCCAATGGGCCAGGACTTGGTTACTCTCCCCACTAAATGCACAAAGCAACTTCCCAAGGCTGTAGATTGGAAAGGGTCAGTGGCCATGGGAGAGGATGCTTGAGATGGCAGAGGCTAAGAAAATAAAGTGAAAAGTCAATGATCTAAACCCGTCTTTCTCTTTGAAAGTTAAGGCCCCTTTGGAAAAGCTAAGGGCAAGCTCTGATTCTTATCCTGTGAAAAATGCACATCTGGGCATTCCCACAATTTGACCCATCATTCTCAAGGAGTTCACAGACTCCTCACAGTCTTCTCCTTGGGCCCTCCAGAATGTTCCAGGACCCTCCGGAATCCAGCGGCCCTGCCAGTTTGACTGGTAAGACAAGCCGGTTGCCCCGGCCGTAGGCAGTTCAGGCTTAGTCTGGTCAGGGCTCCGTAGGGTGACCAAATGGGCTTCTAGGCTGGATAAGATCCAAGAGCATGCAGGTGCCAACCAAGGTTACAAAAGTCAGCTTGGTGCTGCATCTGCTATATGAAGGTCCCCTTGGCTGCTGACTCAGAGGAGGTGGAAGGCTTGCTGCAGCCTCTCAGACCATGGCATTGGCACTTGGGTCTTCACTGACCTTTGGGAGAGCTGGATGTTTTTCTCCAGTGTCTTTTCTCCCCTTGCAATAAACCAAACGGGATGTTGAGTTTCTTGCTTAAAAAAAAAAAAAAAAAGGATGACGATGATGAAGAGTGTGTAAGCCCATGTGAGAGTTCTTCTCTGGCCCAGGACCGCCACCCCACCCCCACCGGGGCTTGCTGGGCCTGAAGCCGAGCGAATGGACAGCCTTGCCGACGCGCCGGGGCGCCGACTGGCCTGCTGCCGCTGGTTCGGATGAGAAGATATCCACGCAGCAGAAACTCAAGTTAGAGGCTACTGCCCTTTCAGCTGGTCTTGGAGCTCCCAGCATCCCCGACTGCCCCCGAGCCTCTGCACTCCCCAGACTGTAACACTGAGGTGTTAACTTTCTCAATAGAATATTCCGTTTATCGATTGCCTGGGCTTTCCCAAGGTTCTCCATTCCCGAGAGAGATTAAGAAAAGCGATTTAGTTGCAGCATGTGTAGGCTTCTGGACACTCTCTTCCCTCTAACCCATTTGCCTTCTTTTCTTCTCTCCTCTTCTCCCTCCCTCCCAGCTGCTGAATTTCTCTCTCTCGCCCTCAGGATGCTTTTGACCTAAAACTCTCGGTGCCTGCTTCCTTCAGCCAGGCCTGTGTAGTGGTTATATGGCAGCCCCTAAAGCCCACATTTTATTTAGGAGTAAATATTGTCCGTTTCTACCTGGGTAATAATGCTTCCCCTCCCCGTGGCCATGGAGCCGAAGTAATCGCCAGGCCGGTGGAAAAAGCCCTTTGGCGAGGATTACGATGCATTTCACCAGAGAGCGGATTCCTACTCTTCCTGAGTAGGCCCTCGCAAATGACCAGAAATAACAAACTGTTATTACCAAAAAACACCTCTTTTTAAAAATACTGGGTACTGAGATTGAGATAGCCAGTAAACAATCTGTATCTGTAAATTGTTCTCAGGGCTTTCCGGGGTCAGAATTATCTGACCCGTTGTGGAGTTGGGCTGTAGCATCACAGAGGAAAAACAAACGCTACTTTCACATATCTGTTTTAACAAAAATTATGGACTTCTCTGATTCTCTCCTTTACTGTATAGTTAAAATGTTTTTTATTGTAAGCGATGACATTCTTTTCTCGTTCATCTTTAAGAATGTCAGCATTTCCAGGGATATTTGCTGTGTCTGCTTTGAATTAATCAGGTGCAATCTATCCCTCAACAACGCACTTTAAACTTTTCTCTAAATCCAGCCATTAAACTGGCCCTTCTCTCGTGATGGGGGAGTGTTGGGGCCTTTTCTCATGCTCCCTAAGTTACAGTATCCTTAATTTTGTCCGTAATAAACTGCTTCTGGCCTTGAAACTAGAAGCGGTTCTGGGATTTTAGGGAAGGCTCAGGCTGCAGACAGCATGGTGCGGGTGCCCACTCGGTGTGGTTCCTGTGGCTGCCTTATTCTGACAGAATTTGGAATCCCGAGCTCAACAAAGACTAGTGACTTTTGATAGGCAAATTTATGAACACACACACAGGCACACAGGCAGCGCCTATTTTTGAGATTCCTGCCCCCACTCACCCATGCACTGTATGTTTGTAAAAATAAAAAAACCATTTCAAGAAACTAATGAGAACATCGGAATAAAAACTTAAATATAAGAAAAGAGGACATTTGAATCTAGCCTCTGAAATCTTAAGTCAAACGATTGTTTTAAAATGTGTTTTATGACAACGCTGATGGACAGATTGTGATCAGAGTTGATTCTCAGTGCGAGCTTTTGAAAACGTATAGGTATTTACCAATACCATTTTTGCATATTTTGCAAAATATGCAAAAGATATCATTTTTACATCTAAGAAATCACCACAAAACCCCAGCCCGGTTTATAATGGTACATTTCGAATAAGCAAATACAGACTTCTCTGGAAGCTTCAAAAATCATATGTGACTTTTTTGAATTGGCCTTCTTCAGAACAAAGGTTTTCCCGGGGCACCTAGTAGGAAACCAGCGGCCTCCTGGATGTCTGCCCCAGGGAATAAGCCAGCCCCAGCGGCCACGGTTGCTGACCACCTCATTGTTTGGAGTAGAAACTTTATTTTTCCCAGCCCCGCCATCTCTCTCTCTCTCTCTCTCTCTCCCTTTTTCTCTCTCTTTTCCTCTCTCTCTTTTCCCCTCTCTCTGCCCCCCCCCCTCTCTTTTTGTTGCCACCACAATCCCGATCCCAGTAGAAGCAGAACTCTTTCGCTTGGATGCCCCCCATCCTTGGCTCGTCCCATTCTGAACATTTCTAGAAAACTGAAAGATCGCCTTGGGTGAATTGATGGCGCAGGGAGCTTAAATCGTCAACTTTTCCACTTAGGCCTCCCCCTGCTTTCCAACCTTAGTGAGCGATGGGAGAAAGGGGGGGGGTGGGCTGAGCGCCTATAGCGTCACCCAGAGCGCACAAACCCAGCCACTTTTCCCAGTCCTGCTCTGACATCGGCCACTTCCCCACTCCCGCCTCAGCCAGATTAAAATAGCTAAACTTGTGGCCTCTTACCTTGACACATTTCCGAAATCACTGCCAAGGGACAGCAGGCTTCTCCGTGCCGCGACGCCTGCGAGGCCTAAAGAAGGCGCGTTGCTTTAAATTACACCAATTACTTCTCGAAGGTGACCCCCCCTTTTTTTGATACTAAGGGGAGCGGGACAAGTGAAATAATGTAACGTGCTGCTCTTAGTATCAGAAGCGAACAAAGGCCGAGAATCGCGCTGGGGTTCCCGGCTCCCCGGCGGCTTTGACATTGATCGGACGTGCGCCATCTCGTGGCGGCTGAGCGACTAGGCCTAGCCCGAACTTCAGCACGGAGCCCGGGAAAGGGAAGCAGGCTCTAGGCATAGACTGAGGGAAAGAATGTGCCCAGCCCGCTGCTAAAGAGATCTCATTTTTACATCTAAGAAATTGCTGCAAAACCCCAGCCGGGTTTATAGCGGCGCATTCCAAATATGCAAATTGGCCGGCCCCGGACGGGTTTACGACCACATTGTCACAGCCATCGGAGGATGGGCTTTTATAGGGCTCAGAAATCAAACCCGCGCCCGCTCGCCGCCCGCCCGCGAACAGTCCTCCTGGCTAGACTCTCTAGCAACTTGCAAGACTTTGGTTAATCTTTAACCGTCCCAAAGGAAGTCTTTCCTTAAACCCTGGGTTTCCCTGCCCACCCCTCACTGCCCCCCAAGAGAGTCGTTGTTCACCTCCGTGTCTGTTCATCAACCTAGACATTCATCTAGGGGGTCTGTCCCATTCCCTTTTGAGCTCGATTTCCCCAGTCGCGCCAGTTAGACAAACACACAAACAAATAAACAAAGCGCGGTCTGGGGGCTGAGGCCTCTCTCCAAATTCCACCTTCTCTGCAGTTCTGGCCCTGCCTGGGTGGCTAGGGAGAGGGTGGGGGTAGAGGTGGGGGGTGGGCAACAAAAGGCTCTGGCCTTTCCGCTCTGCCCCTCAAGGTTATGGGTGATGTCCAAATTTAAGGCAGAAGTTCAAAGGCAGGAAACAAAGAGGAAACCGGCATCTTTCTTTCCCCAAAGGGAAAAGGCAGCCTCAGCTGGGAGCTTGGGACAAAGTGCCCATAGAGGCTCCTGAGAGTCTACTCTTTGTACCCAGACCAGTCTCTGTCTTCCTAAGGAGATCCCCAGGGCACCCTACAGTGCTTCTACTTCAGGCCTCCTAGTCCTGAGGTGAGCAAACCCAGCTTGGGATCAAACTAATCGGCCACTTCAAAGCCCAGGGCTTTCTCCCAAGCCTCTCTCCAGTCTGAAAGGATGAAACCCCCAATTCCAGGTCCTGAGATACTCCATTCCTGGGACCCCGCCCCCCACCCTTCCCAAAAGGACCTGGCCAGCCACCTTGGCTTCCCAAGCCTGGCTTCCAGTGGAGTTAAATCCCGACTAAGTCACCTCCCCACCCCTGCAGGGGTCTGATAACTTGCCCCTTTTTGGGGGTGGGGGGGTGGGGGGGCAAACATTTGGCAGTAAAAGGCAAACAGGAAGAGGACTGTCACACCAGGACCCAATACTCAAGTTTCCACAGTCTTTATTTTCCTTGTGCCCTGTCGCCTGTGTACATGCTGCGACATACGTGGTGGGTGAGAACGGAGGACAGGCCAACACTCCCATTACAAACAGAGCCACCAAACACTTCTTAAAACAGGGAGGCAGAGGAAATTCAATGGGAGGGTACCTGGCTTTCTCAGCTGAGGTCCCCAGAGCCTGTAGGGCCAGACTACCTTAGAGCTTACCCCTATGCTTTCCAAACATTCCAAGAAATCAAAAAGATCATTCCCATACCCTTCCCGCCCCTCCAATCCCCCAAGGAAGTCAACGAATGGCAAAATTTAAAAAGTATTCAAACAAAATAGGTTATGGTTCTTTTATTTACAAGTCTTTTGAACACCATCCCTGTATGAAGCGTACATTCAAATATTTTTTAGCAGTGAGTGAGTTTAATCGTGGAACACTGTAAACAGATAGAGCCTTTAAATATTCTCTTCATCATCTTTTTCCCCCTCTACGTTGCATCTTTTAAAATTCGCTTTGGTTCCTGCAGGGAAATATATATATATATATATATATAATATAATATTTATTTTTTAAAATAATTCCAAACTCCCTTGAGCTCTTGGAAGGTCGCCGGAAGCTTCCAAGCTCAGTTCTGGGGCGGTGAAGGGCAGAGTGCGGTGCCAGAACTGGGTATTTTGGGGACTCAAGCCCCTCATAGCTGGGGACCGCTGGCCCGGCCCACTGTGTCGCTGAGCAAATCCAAGCCTCAATTAAGTGTGGTGGAAACTTTGCCAGGCTGCCGCACTCCACAGGCATTTCCTGCAGAGATCTTGGGGCCAGCGGCCTGGATGCAGCCTCTTAGCTTTTTGATGTTTTCCACCTCGGGAAAGGTCTGCTCTGTGACCAGGCTTTAGGCCTGAGTGGCAGGCCAGGAAGAAAACCCTCACCGGTAGGAAAAACTAGGTGGGCTGCAGGAGACAACTGCTAGAAGCCCAGGCCTCAAGACAGTGCATTGAGTGGCTAGGAGGGGTGGAGAGCTGCTAATGCCACCTGGAATAGATTTTTTTTCCCCCTCCAGGATCAGCAGCCCTCTCCCACCTCACAGTCACCTTTTAGTCCAGCCGCCGTCTTTCACATTGGCTTTGGAAAGCAGCCCCACTCGGAACATCTAGGAATCCTCCCCCCTTCCTCCTGTTCCTGTCCCCAAGCTGAACTGTGTTTAAAGACAGAATAGCTTCTTGACGCAGGGGTCCTGGGGGTGGGCAGGCTCCATGTGGAGGGTCCTGGGCCCAGGTCGTTCTCCAGGGCGCTTGGCAGGGGGCCCAGTCCTGATGGAGACCACACCCAGCCCAAAGCTCCACAGTCTCTAAGAATGAACCACCAGGGGTCCCAAACCATTTATTCTAGTTGATGCACAACTCTCCAAATCCAATTTTTGTTAGGAATCTTAACCACAGATGCCCAAGAGAGTCCTGGGCCGCCTCCTTAGAGGCTGTCTCCGTGTAGCCTCCTCTCTTTTGCACATCTCTTTTCTTCGAAAGTCACCACGTGCCTTGACCTTGTCAAGGGCAAAATCTGCATATAATCTCACGTGTATGAAACCCCCCACCCAATTCCAGCAGGCTGGAGCCTTAGAGGAGCGGGTTGGCCGAGTAGTACTGTAAACGGTCTCTGTTAATTTTTTTTTCCTTCATTCTCCTGTTCTGAAACCAGATTTTGACTTGACGGTCAGTGAGGTTGAGCATGCGAGACAGCTGCAGGCGCTTCTCTTTGTTGATGTACACACTGAAGAAGAATTCCCGCTCCAGCTCCCGGATCTGGTACTTGGTATAGGGGCAGCGCTTTTTTCTGGTGCGTTGGCCACCTGTGGAGGGAGAAAGAAGCAGGGAGTGAGTCAGGTATGGGGGCTGCAGTCCGTCCTTGAGCCCCGAGTGGAGGAAAAGGGCTGGCCCAAGGGACTGCAAACCCCATCAAGGTCTCCTCAGTCCCCTGCCTTCAGACTCCTACTGCCAGCTGGGGACAGGCTGCAGGCGGAGACTCAGCCCCAGATAAAAGCCAGCTTCCTAGATAGGCCCCCAGGGAAGCTGCTCACGCTGCCCCCAGAGCAGAAAGGAGGGTTCCTTACAGCAACAGGCTAGTTTGTGCCGCAGAGGCGGCTTTCAAAGCTGCCGAGTGGGGGTTGCCTGGCTGCCTCCAGCCCCGCCAGACTAAACAAACAGCCGCCCGCGGACATTTCACCTTCAAGCACCTGGGCTGCTGGTTCCTGAGGCAGTAAAGTCGGCCCCAGCCCCAGTCTTTCCCGGCTGCGGCCCTGACTCGGCCCTTGTTAGCATCTGAGTCAGCTGCCGGGTCTTTGTCAGCCTGCGTTCTGGCCACCAACTCCTGCCTCCTGGACCAGCCTCCTGGCTTCCACGAGGTGAGGGGGTGGCAGCGGAAGCCCCCTACCCTGGGCCTTCCCTGAGCACCAAGGCCACAGAGCCACCCAGGTCCCCAGCAGGGCAGGGGTGCTGATTTAGATAGGGTGGAGGGAACAGGGGCTTCCCAAAAGCTGCCGGCAGGCTTCACTTGCTCCCCTTTTCAATAAAACTTCACAGGACGGAAAGGAAAAACCCCGCTTTTGACAGATTGAATAACAATTGTTAGTAACATGCAGTTGGACAGAAGGCGGCACGTAATTGCCACCGCGCCAGAGGAAAATGGCTTCCTTTTGGATAAAAAGGCCAACTTTGGCTTAATTTGTTCCTTTTAATGTGTTGCTCGAGCTACAGCGGGCTATTTTATCTGTAAAACACGCTCCTAGCGCCGTCGTTAAACAGGGATGCCTTTGAATCCCGGCTGGGACTGGAGTCCCGGCGCAACACATGGCTTTTATAAAAATCTCCGGATTACCTCGCTATCAAAGGCTCCCGGAGCCTTTGCAGGGGGAATTTACAGGCGCCCACCTCCGGCTCCCCAGCCCGATCTGGCCCTGAGCGGGGTCGAGCTGCCGGGCTTGGGACTGAGAAGGGAAAAAAGGGGAAAAGGGAGTTGTGTGTGTGTGTGTGTGTGTGTGTGTGTGTGTGTGTGTGTGTTGTGGTTTTTTTTTTTTTTTTTTTTTTTTTTTTTTGCAGGCATGCCTTGGCCGGTGGGTATTTCACGGCCAATTTCAGCACTCGCCACGTGATCCCGCCTTTTATAACAAAGTTTTGTTGGGGGAAACCTAAAGGCCCTTCATAAACCTTATATGCTTATAAAACAGCATATAAAAATTTAACAGCGGTGCTGCGCTAGATTTCCAACTCCCCTTTCATAAAGCGCAGGGCGCTTGCCTTTATACGTACTGGAGCCGCTGGCCTTGTCCTCAGTGTGGCCGGAAGACGACTCGGGGCTGCTGCTGCTGTCAGGGCGCCGTCGCCGCTCCTTCTCCTCCGCCGCTGCCGCCGCCGCCTCCCGGCAGCCGCCGCCGCCGCCGCCGCCGCCGTCCGAACTTGAAGTTGCCGGCGTGCCCGTGCCCGTGGCCGCTGCCGCTGCCGCCGCCGCCGCCGCCGCCGCCGCCGCGGAGGTCGCTGCGGCCGCCGGGGGCCCTTTCTCGGCGCTCTTGTCCCCGGGGTAGTCGGAGGAGGCGAGGTTTTCCGGGGTGCCGTAGGCCGTCTCGAAAAACTGGTCGAAAGCCTGTGGCAGAACGCCGTTCCTGCCCACGGTGCTATAGAAATTGGACGAGACGGCGGGGGTGGGGTGGTGGTAGACGTTGGCCGAGCTCTTGGCCAGCACGTCGCCAGGCACGCCGGCCGCGCTGGGCGCCTGCAGGCAGTCTCTGTGCACGAGCTCCTCCGCGGAGTAGCAGTGAGCCAGATTGCCGCGGGGGTGCCATTTAGTGGCGGGCTCAATGGCGTACTCTCTGAAGGTCACTTCGCGTACGGGTTGGACCTGGGGCAGGTTGGAAGAGTAGGAGTATGTCATTGGGCGCGAAGACGGGGTCTGGGGCAGAAAAGAAGGGAGGCTGGAGAAATCTGGACCCGAGACGTAGTAAGTACAACTTGGCAAATACATGTTAGAGGAGCAGGGACCACGCTCATCAAAATCCATCATTGGGCTACCTTGGGCTCTCCGCAGTAGCCGAGCTTAACATGATTCTCCACTGCAGCTGCCTCTTTGAAGCGGATCCGTGAAGTAGAAATTTGGAGACGTAAGCTGACGTGGAAATCTATCCCCATCCTTAGCAGGGAGGTGCTGGTCATGTGACCCGATGTTGAAATTGACAAGCTGCGAGCTGGTCCGGGCCTTTTTTTTTTTTTTTTTTCCCCTTTCCTTTCCCCCCCTCCCCTCCCTCCCCGGCTTCCTTTCTTTGTAGCCACCTCAGGGGAAGCAACAGATCGTCACTCGGTGTTCTCACCGAAAGCACGTAATCGCCGGTGTAACTCATGTTGGCTGGGGGGCCTCCCGGCGCGCGGCGAGGCTGGGGTGCGTCCCATGCCACTCGCTTGTGCTCAGCTGCACGGTCCTGGCCCTCAAGTGCGCCGAGGGCGGTGAGAGAGCTCAACTCCTGCCACCCATCACTCCCCGGGTGAGGGATGCCCCAGGCTGGGGGTGGCCGGGTGGGAGCTCGTCGCTGCGTGGCCCGTGCGCGGTCCTGGAATCTATTCTCCTGGAGGCTCGCGTTCGCACCTCCTTCTTCGCTATCCCCCTCCCACAGGCTTGCTCTGGAAACCACCTCTGCCTCCGACTCTGGCCGGACCCCCTTCGGGGCCAGGGTTCGCAGCCGTGGATGTGCCTGCCTCGTGGCTTGCCCGATTTGCACGGTGACTTGATTACACGCTCGCATTCATGGTCACTTCCGAAGCGCTTTAGTGCCTTCCGTCCCTAAACCGCCAACAACCAGGGCGGCTTCCCCCGCGGTTTGTCAGGCATCTGCAGGTCCCGGAAGGGCCTTCGTCTTACCCGGGATCCACCTCCACTTCATTCTCCCCGCCGGCCTCCTCACTCCACCCCCTGCCCTTGAAGAACCCCCCACCCCCTCCTCCCCGCTGCCTGCCGGGGTTCGGAGTCGCCCGGCAGAGCCGGGGGCTGTGGGGGCTGCGCCACGGTGCACCGGTCCGCTCGCCTGCCTGGTCTCATGGAGCTGAGGACCCGGGAAGCCGTGCGGTTGAGGCGAGCCTTGGGCTGCTTTAGGGGCGCTGACAGCCGAGGAGCGTTTTCCTGGGTATGCTGCACCTTCCGCGGGCTCAGCAGGCTGCCAGCGGAGCTTCAGAGCTGAGTGGGGGCAGTGAGGAGACGGCTAGGGACAGGGAGCCGTGGCTGAGAAAAGGGTAACGTGCTTCCTCTCCTTCCTGGCGAAGCGTGAGAGCCAGTGATGTGCAGGGAGAAACTCAGAAGGCTCGGCGCCCTTTCTGCTACTCATCCCACAGAAGAAACACAATGCCAGAGGAAAGAGCGCTGCTTCCCAAACTCGCGGGACCGGGGGTGACAAGAACGCCTCGGAAAGGCTAGATTTGAGCCCAAGGTAGAGACATAGCTGCTAGTCTAGGGGCCATAGCTGCTAGTAGGAGTCTTAGCTTTCTTGGGAAAAAGAAAGAAAAAAATTAAGATGGTGAAAAATGCTTGCCATCCTGCAGGATTGAATTATCAACGTTTGGGAGAAGTGAAAGAGGGCATAGGGCTGCCAGGCAGGACCGCAGCTGGGAGGGGCCCAGCCCTGGGGCCTCCCCACACCTATCTTCTTGGAAGGAGCTGGATGTCGCTGAAGCAAAGTTGAAAAATGAAAAAGGATAACCTTTTCCCTTTCCCCATCCAGGAAATAGCTGAAGGTATTTATATATCTCGGGGAGATTTAGAGTATAAACTCTAAGATCTTTGGTATTTAAGTGTCAACATCGATTTATTTATTTATTGCTGAGCTGACTGTAACTGACTCAATAACAAATCTAATCATGTATTGCACTGGAAAAGAACTATTCTCATTATGTGTTTTCTCCAAATGATGGCCCACCGTTGCATTTGAATACCTGCTGTAAATATCAATAATATCGAGTAATTACTCTGCAGTGGAGTAAACTAATTTATTGGCATTAATGTTTATGTGGCTCCTACCCCCTTCCTTTACAAGGGTTGCTTATCACAAATCAAACTGGTCGGACACATTGGTTTAATGAACTCTTTATTCAGGATTTGCTGCAAGAACTTTCATACCCCTTGAATCCCTAAGAGGTGAACTTGAAATTATTTGTGCATCTTCAGCTTGACATATTTGTCCACTGTGGCTTGCGCACTGTGCAGAGGGCAGCAGTGGTGTGAGTGAGGTCTGGTGGGAAGGAAGGTTATTGGGGAAAGGCAGCTTGAGACCTCCTAAAGCTGGGAATCGCAGTTACGGGATTGCCCTGCAGCGAAAAAACTTCGATTTCCAGCAGTGACCAACAAGGCAAAATATTTATTTCTCCACAGCATCTCTTTCTTGGAGACAGAATATAAAAGGGAGAAGGAGAGGTTTGCGAACAGTAGTGTTTGAGCCGTTCCCGGACTTGATTTTGGCTCTCCGAAACTATCTCCCGGTAGCCCACCCAGTCCCCCGCCACCCCGACCCTCGAACAAAAGGAATGCTTGAGGGGTTTCAGTGACTTTGCTGTAACAAAGGCGCCACCATTTCAGGGCTTGCCCCGCCCCTGGGTGAAGGCAAACAAATTCTTGCACTTGTATTAGGGCTTTTAAGACTATAATTGAACCCGGGGGCGTCTAGGAGAACCGAAAACAGTTCTAGACAGACCTGGGGTTTTATAGCAGTTTTGGCAGTCAACTTCAGCTTGTGCCTGAGCAGACCGGCTGCGGTGGCCCGCCAGCCGGGGACGCCAGGCTACCTCCCCCAGCTGCACGCAGCCCCTCTCCTAATTAGATCGGCTTTCCCCTTAGTGCCAGGGAGAGGGGGTACCGGCAGAAAGGTCAGTATGGGGATATACACTGTTCTGCGTAATCAACGCCTCCCGTGTCCCCGAGAGCCAAGCCGAGAGGGTGCCAGCAGGTCTGGATCCCATGGGTATCTGTAGGAGACAAAGGCAAATTTCCGAGAAGAGGCTGGGATGGAGGAAGGCTCTCCCAAAGCAGTTGGCAGGGTAATTCAAGAAGGCTGTACCGATGCGGGGTGTCGGGAGGGACACACAGCCCGGAAGAGGGTATGTTGGGGTGCTGCAGCAAAAATGGATGAGGGGAAAGGCTTTTGATGCCAGGAGAAGAGAAAATGCCTGGAGTGGCGAATGTTTTTACTTCCCCAGCAGCGACAGGAGGGGGTGCTCAGATCCCCAAGGCTTCGGACTTTTCCCAGCTTCGCCCGCTCCTGCCCCTCTTGCCCAGAATACACTGGCAGTGTGAATGTTTGCGGGGGTGGGAGGGAATAGTTGGGGGTGGGCGCAGATTGGAGCATCAGACCAAATCTGGGCAAGCAGGGGAGGCACAGCTGCAGGTACTTGGTTTTGACTTTGCTTTGAGCCTAACTGACTCTTCCGCTTTGCAGGAGGCCCTACACCCGAACTGAGCCCACCCTGCTCAGGGGAAGACCTGACGGGTGCTAAGGCCACCTGGAATGCCAAGTCCGAGTTGTATTTCTTAAAGAGATCGAGTGGATGAGGCTGTGACATTGGCCCCTGCCGACTGGTTTCCCACGAGCTGTTCTTTCTCAGGAGCTCCACAAAGCGGAGCCATCTCCAGAAAGCAATCTTCAGCATGTATTTCCTTTTATCCTCAACCCAGAGCCCCACGGCAGCTAATGCAAAAGGCCAAAAATGTTTTGGAGGAAGAAAAACAAAGGCAGGAAGTGGCGGCGGCCTGACGGTGCGTGTGTGTCTGCGGAGAAGGGAGGGAGCCGTTTCAATCTCTTCTTGTTGTTTTTCCAAACTTCAAGGTCTAGGCAGCCCTCGCAGGGCCGGGCCCTTTCGTTCCCCAAGCCGCGTTTGGAGATGGCCACCCGGAGAGGAGAAGGCTGGCGCCCCCGCGTCAGCGTGGTCAGGCGGAAACGGCTAACGAGGCGATTTGCTCAGCAAAGCAGACCGAGCCTTTGCAAGGCTCCCTGTGATTTGGCCTTAAATGGGGTGGGGGGTGGGGGGTGGGGGTTGAGGGGTTCGGCAGCACCTCCCGGATCCTCCTGCTGGGGCTGAATGCATCTTGGTGCAGATGATTCCTGCGTCCTACACTCCACCCACCTCCCCAGGCAGGATACTGGAATAAATTGTGTCCAGGTGCCTCTGCCCAGCACTGCCGCCTCCCTCCACTTCTTTTTGCAGCCGAAGGGTGCCTGCTGGCGGCGCCCGGCGCCCGGGCCAGGTAGCTTTGGTGCAGTCGGTGCGCACCAGGGCAACGTGAGGCTCTTTCACCGGTGTGTGTGTGGGGGGGGTTGTCATGCTGGGGATGTCTGCAGCACAGCCATTTGAGGGGCATGAGCCGAAAGGACTGTCACTTGATAGGCAGCTTAACACCTGTTCACTCAAAGGGAGAATAGAACAGTGGGCAGGGAGCAACTCTAGACTCTGGGGTTCCCAACCCCAAGTGCCGCTGCTGCTAGGGTGCCCTCTTTTCCCCTTAGTGCTAGCTTGGGCACTGAGGCCAGCTCACTGACCTCCAAATCTGAGAATCTGAAGTCCCCAGTGCCTGCACTTCAGCCCCTTCAGGCAAGTCAAGCCCCTCGGCAAGTAGCCAATAGTGGGAACGCCAATACCAGGCTGCTCGCTCACCATATTCCCTCCCTAGCTGGTCCTGTCTCCCTGCAGCTCCTGTTTGCCTGTCTCCCCATCCTCTTTCCAGCGGAGTCTCCCCTTCTCCAGCCTCCGGCCTTTTCTGATGCCCCTCCTAGGCCGAGCAAGAACTGAAGTGCCATGGGAGGGCACCCAACACTCAAGCACAGAAAAGGGGGCTGTTAGGTTCCTGACCACCCCCCACCCAAGTTTAGGACTTCACCAGGGATCTGAACGAGATCTCTTACCTCATTCTTCTGAACACTCCATTCCAAGGCCATACCGTGTTATTTTTCTTTCCTTCTCTCATCAATATTTCCTTCACTTCTTGGGACTTAGCTCCAGGATGGCAGCTAGCCTGGGAAGGGTCCAGCCCACTTGACAGACCAAACCTCACTCGCAAAGATCTACAGTCATTTACCTATGGATCACTTAGGGCACTAAAATTTTTTGCCTTTTCTTGTTGTACTGAGCCCCTAGCTACCTCGGTCCCTAAAACGTCACACTTATTTCTAGAAAAGCTACACAGAAGACTATTTCAACCCCAGTGACCACACTGCATACAGGTGCAAAAGCCAACTGGTGGCCCGGTGTGGAAACAGCCACCGAGCCCTTCCTGGGTTTGGAGGCCAGGCTTTTATTTGAGGGCCGTCTCCTTCTAAATGGGAGGTGTCTGGAGGTGCGTTGTCCTCCATGGTGATTCTGGATAATGGGTTGTCTGGGGAAGCCCAGGGGATCTCCCAGGATTTGTTCTCAGGAAACAGTTTATCGGCAGATTTTGGCCAATCTATATCACATTTCGAGGTGTTGTCCAGAGGTGGCACTGAGGCTGCCATGAAATATTTGGAGACCCTCTCTATCACTAGTAGGTGGAGGCAGCAGTTAACTTCTCTCCTTGCCTTGGCAAGGCACCCGCCTGTCCACAAGCTCTTCTACCGTTGCCTATAGCACAAGAACAGGTAATGCCTTGAACTTGACCTTACAGTTGGTTCTCATCTGACTCACAGGTTCAATCTTCCAAGGTCCCTAAACATCTGAAGAAGTCCACATCCTTCCTCTGGTTGCTAAAGAGTGGGGCATAGGGCTCAGCTGAGGGTCCCAGACACTCAAGCAATCTGGTTATATTTAGTTTAGTGGGTCCCAAATTGATGGGAGAGAGTTACTTCCTTTGAGAATAACTATTTTTACTTTTATTGTTGTGGATTCATTATTAAAAAAAAATCACCCCCCTCATCTTATCAAGTGGGAACAAATGGAGTAGGGGAAACTTTCAAGGACAAAGCCCTGGTTCTCAGCATCTGCTTTCTATTCTCCCTGAAACTTCGGCCCAAACGGGTTTCTCCAGCAGAGGGTATCGGCAATAAAGTGGACAAAAGAGGGCGGCCCAAACAGAAGGCTAGCCCTGGCCCTCAGGGTCTTGTCCCTACAGCTGTGGTTCACAGGAAGCCTCCAAGGCCCCAAGCTCCAGCTGCCTCCTAGGTCAATTCCCCAGGCTCCTTCACGTCTACTCCGGCAGCAATCCGTGGTTCACATTGCAGACTTAAAAAGAGCGAGCCCATGCCCAGCCCATGGCTACCCTAGGAGTCTCTCCCACATGCCCTTCCAGGCAGTTCTGTGACCATACCTATTCATGGGCAATTCCTCCAGCTAGTGTCCCTTCAAAGGCCCTACTTCACCCGTGCAGCTTTAGGTATAAAGCCCAGCTATTCTGTCCTCTGTGGAGGTGTGTGTGTGGGGGGGGGGGAGATGAAATCCTTTACAGGGCCTCTTTGATTCACCTGGAGCCTAAGCTCAGGGCTGACTCTGCCTAAGCTATTTGTTTACCACTGGGCCTGATGGGTGACCCTGTGCAGGCAGGCTACGGGGCAGAGGGCAAGGCTCCCACCCCTCCAGAGCACAGTGAGTGGGTTTGGGGGCCCCGGGAGTCAGGGATTTTTACCTTTGGCAGAGTGCACCTCACTTCTTGGCACAGATTTTAGGCAGGAGAAGAAGAGCATCAAAGTGCACAAAGCATCAGCATGCACTTCAAGGAGCAGACCTGGACTAGAGGACCTTAAGAGAGGTTCCCAGCAGGGTCCTTGCTCCCCTATCCTATTCCTGGCTCTGCTGGCCCACAGGCCCTGCGGGTCCCCTGTTTCTGCCGGAGCCCAGAACTCTGATCCAGCCACATTCGCTCTCCAGAGCTTGCAGGCGCTGCCTCTCGCCGGGGCTAGGCCTCCGCGGGCTCCGAAGTGTCCTGGACCAGCTTTTCCAGGACTCGACGGGGACATAGCCTGGGCCACATCTGGCTGCGGGAACTCCTTTTCAGTAGCCAGGAAAGAACCCTCGCCTCCAGTCCGCGAGTCCAGGCCATCAGAACCCGCTAGCAGTCGGCCAAGTGTGGGTCCCGGGCCTTCCTGAGTCCGCCGCGGCCCTGACCGTGGAGGCGGCCATCCTGCCGAGGACTTGACCTTTGCGGCTCGGCGAGGGGAGGGCGCTCTCTGAGCTGCCGGGAGGGGGATTCTGCTTTCTCCAGCTTCTCCCACCCAATGGCAGCCTGGACAACCCACGCATGCAGCGCCGCTCACCTCCATCCCCCCTCCATTTTGTGCAGTGTCCGCAGGCCCGCGGCCGAAACAAAGCCCCCAGCAGTGCTCTCACCACCTCCTTTGCGAGCTCTTGTCCCCAACTCCCCTTGGCTAAAAGGTTCAGAGCTAAAGCCAAGCGGTCCAAGGCCCTCCCCAGCGTCCTCTTCTCTCGCTGGACCCCAGCCGCCCGCAGCCAATGCCAGGGTACTACTGAGGGTGCCAACCGGGCCCCTGCCGGTGCCATCTTCCCGGGAGAGGGGTCCTGGCCTCGGGCTGCGGGCGGCGCCGGGCCTACCGAGCAGAGCCACAGAGGCGCTGGGCGCAGCGAGGCCGGAGGCCGCTTCCCGGCCCAAGCCCAGGCCCAGGCCCAGGCGGAGACCCGGGGCTGCTCGGAGGGCCCGGATTCGGGTCCACAGCGTGCTCCCGCGTGCCCAGCTCGCTCTCCGCTCCCTCGGATGTCACCCCACCCCTCGGCCCGGGGCTCAGAAAGCGGAAGTATTTGGTAGAGAAAAAACACGGTTTCTTTTCAGTCCGTCCTCAGAACCCCTTTTAGAGAAAATGCTCCTGTCAAGTTTTATTTCCCGTGCAAACCACCTTCCACGCTGCCAAGAATTAAGACCGGGAGAGATTAAATACCCGATTATTCTCTTGGGGAGGGCGGGGCGGGGCGGAGAAGCGGGCACCCGCACAAAACATTCGTTTCAATCGGCTTGTCCTCATCAAATCACGCCTGGAGAGGCCCGCTAAGGCCCCGCTCTCGGGCGACCGTGACGTCAGCCTGCAGCTGCGGGGCGACTCCCCGGCGCGGGTGCCCGGCCCTCGGAGGAGCCCGCCAGGCGCGGGCCTCGGGGCTCCAGCGCCCTGACCTCGGCCAAGCGTGCTGCTGCGTGCCTCCTGCGACACACAAGCCTTGCAGGCAAGGCCGGCTCTGGCAGGGTCGGAGCCTCCATTTTGAGCAAAGGGTTCGCTCGGAAGCAGGGAGGATTTGGAGCGTCGCCTCTGCCCCGGGGGCGCGACATCAGGCGGCGCTCTGAGTCCGCGGCTGGCGCTTCTGCGGCTCGTCCACACGCCCGCACCTGGGCCGAGCCCCGCGCCGCCGCGCCGCCGCCCGCCGACGTTCCAGCGTCTCTAAGGGGCCGTGCTCATGCTTTCTGCCGGGGTCCCGGCTCTTCAGTTGCGCGACGGAGCCGGGCAGAAATGAAATCAACTGTGACAAGGCCGTAGCTGCTTTCATGGAGGGATTTTTCCGTGCCGGCGTCTTTCTTCCTTCCTTCCTTTCTTTTTTTCCCCCCTTCCTTTTGAAATCAAATTAAAAATAGCAGACACCTCTCAGGCATTCGGCGGTGCTAGGTAGAGGTTGGAGGATGGAAGCAGCCGATCAGAAAGTGGGTGTTTTCATAAAGAATGAGGCCGGCTGCTATTTACCCGGCGGCCTAGCCGATGAAAACTTAATTGTTGTGTGCGGTTCCTAAAACCTAGGCATAAATCTCCCCGGGCCGCTCGGATAACGCCACATCGTTGTTTATGAAAACTGGGATGTGAGCTACTTCGCTGCACGTTTCTCTGATTCACCAGGTCTTGGGCTGCTGACACGCATTCGATCAACTTTAAAGGAACGCGCATAAATCAGGAAGCCCCTAGCGTCTCCTCCGTAGAGGTCCGCAAATCCGGAAGGGCGCCTCTGAACCCTCCCGGTCGGGGGGCTTAGCAGTGCTGGACAGCCCCCGTCTCCCCTCCGAAACTCCGGAATCCGTAGAGAGGAAGCGAGAAGCCGCATCTTCACCAGACCCTCCAAACACACGCAGCAGGGTGTAATCTGCACAGACATTAGGCGGTGAAATCTGTGTCATTTCCCGCACGCATACGTATGACCCTCCGCTGAATTTCACTGACTCGTGAATTTTTCAGAAAGCACTTCCATTAGGTTGAGTTTTAAAAAAGAATAGTTTTCTTTCCCCCTTTCTTTAAAAATTATTGCTTCTCTCTCTCTCTGTGTCTCTTAACAATTTAAACGGATGGCTTCAGTTCTGCATCAGGCATAAATAGTAGTTAAATGCAAAGTGACATTTTACAATCATCCACTTAAAATACCTTAATAAATTTGACAGTATTAAGAGCATATGGAAAAAGTGGTTGTTTTTTTTTTTTTTTTAAAGTCCCATATTTACAGTTTTGTAAAGGGCAGGCCATTACAGGATTCAAAATCTTTGCTAATAGATGAAAACAGTGTCTAGCTGTTTTCATATTTACAATTTCTTGTTCAGAAGAGGCTTCCCTTTTAGGAAAAAAGAAAACACATTTGAATCAGCTATCCATCCAGCTGTACTATCCTGGTGTCTGGTGTTATTATTGCTATATGGTGGCTGGAGTCCTTCTGGATGTCTTTTTTCTAAAGGTTTAGACTAATTGCTATTTGGGTATTAGGGATCATAATCCATGCTTGCTTTCGGTTATCTGGTAGATCCATAAGAATTTTAAATAAGAGGGGAGCTACGTCGGGTCGACTATCACCAACCATTTAGAACGGGGGAAAAAAACCCTGAAATATCTTCCGTCATTAGTTTCAAAAATTGAAGGGGGTGGGGGGAAAGAAAACTACTACTTTACCCAGAGTTCCTGCGATGGGTTTTGAAAGGGGCGGTATTCGGGCTTCAGAGCGGCTGTTGGCCTCCTTCCTAGGCCTGAGGCTCAGAATATTTCTTACATCTAAAGAAAAATATCCCCCGTCAACAGAAGAGTCCCCTTTGGAGCTGTTCGTAAACACACAGTATGATCCAGCTTCGAGGGGATTTTCCACCACTTTAAACATTTTGGGGAGAAAGTTGTTCCTTTGGCTTGATGGCAGCTTGTTTAGAAAGGGAGAGCTGTGGAACACGATGTGGGGCGCTTGAACTGGACCATCATTTTCATTTGTTTCCACCAGTGGAGTTAAAATCCATGTTCGGGGCAGCAAAACTGGATTGCACGTCTCAAGACCAGCCCACACGTATGCTTCAAGACCATGCTGTTTCTGAGACAGCTTTAAAGATTCTAGAATTCTCCGTCTGTAAAGAAGCTCTAAGTCCAGGTTGGAGAGGTTTCCGTCAGCCAGGTTTCTCAGCAACCAATGTTGTTTTCCATAAATCAATGAATATGGTTTTTTAATTCACAATGACTTTCCTCTAACATAAAGATAAAATTAACCTCATCTCAAAATTCTGCATCCTAAGGCTCCTGGTTCCACCAACATTTCAATATATATATATATATATATATATATATATATATATATATATGCATAGCACGGATTTGACAAAAACACATTATCTTGTGTGTATATTAAATAGAAAACATACATGCGTGTTATTTATGACTCTAAACACAGCACCTGATGTGTTGTTGGGGGGTCAACAAGTAGTAGATATACTTGGTATTATTGTTATTGTTTTGATGGTGATCGTTAATATTAATTGTGTCTATTTCTTCCACAAATCAAATGGCAGTTTCTGCAAACAGCAGTATAAGATTGCACACCACCCACGAGCAGTAATCGGCTCTGAGAGATCCAGGATAACTCTCCTTCTGCATCCATAATATGGTCATTTTGTAGATATGAGATCTTTCAGCTCTCCATACTGACCTCCTAAGAGGTTTCTTTGAGTTTCTGAAATGTAACTCTAGAACCCTAGAGTTAGCGAGGCATCTGAAACTTTTTATTTGCCATATAGACTCCCCTATAGCTCTAATTAGGACGGTAGACCACCTTGGAGGGTGAGGGCCAGGAAAGAATGGTTATTTAAGAACACCTTTTAGACTGTAACAAAAACGTACAGCTTTGAAGCAGATCTGCAGAAATCTGAGGCAGAGCGGGCACTGGGAAGACAAATCAAACTTGGCCATTAAAGAAAAGGAGCAAAACTTCATCATGTAAAGTACATTTTGTACCTCAACTCTAGAAATCACCTTAAGTTACAACATCTTGGGTCATCAGTAATTAGTGATATTGGATCTGTACAGACTCTACAAATATATATATATATATATATATATATATACAAGCACACACAAGCACTGATATGCAAATGTATACATGTATACACACAAATAATATATATTCACATATATACAGGCACATGTATAACTTACATATATTCAAATTTGTTCCATCTGGAGCCAAAGAAATGAGTACTAAATCTCTAAAACAAGGAGTCAAGGAGGTAAGACCTTTTGATTCCCTTGAAGCTGAAGAATTACAAGGAAGCTTGTCAACGCGAGGTGGCGCCCTTGATCTACTAATCCAGCCGAGGCCAATTCATGAGCTGTCAAAAGTCAAGGTCACAAATTGTCTTTTTTCGTCAAGGTCAAGGTTTAAGGCCTTTCCTAGTCCTGTCATTTCAACAAATATCAAAACCTGCCCTTTCAGACACATGCAGACCCAACAGTATATTTGAAAATACGATATAGCCTGGGCATCACTGATACTCAACAACTGGTTTTCATTTTCCACAGTGAGCCTGGGAATTTATACTATCTCTTCCTCCTTTCTTTTTTCTCCTTCTCAGAATGTCTAATGCTTTAACTTTCTTGGAGCACTTATCTAAATTTTCAGGATTTTAGTTATGAGGGAGTTCTCCTTTTGCTTAAAAAATTTGTAGTGAAAAAAAAAAAAAGACTGAATTAATAATAGAAAAGAATGGTCCTTGGTTTGTATAGGACAAACCCGCTCCATTTTTCCTTTCTGTGCAGTGCATATTTAGTATAGGAAAATAATGAGTATTTCCTTTAGATTTTAATGGCAGTGACTATTTTATTACCATAATTAATACCACTATATCATTATCTACAGGTCTAAGGTTTTTTAATTCTTATTTTTAGTAGAAATGTTTGAAAAGCAGGTGCACAAATACATTTTCACAGTGTGCTGAATGTCTTTATTTACAAGATAGCATTTTATAGTGAATGTGAACAAAATGAATGTGCTGGTCGAAATAACTGCTTGATTAAAAATGTGCTGTAAAGATGAATCCTTAAACTTCCTAATGCAGTCTTATAACACAATAAACAAGGAAAAAATACTAATCCCTTAATAGATCAAAGTATAGAATTGTAAACATCTAAATGTTTCAGGGGAATGGATTTCCGTTCTGAGTTTTCTAAAAAAATAAAAAAGCAAAATTATTCTCCAGCAAATGTTTAGTAAATTCTGGGGGAAATACCAGTTTAAATGAAACATGAACTCTGTTCAATCCAAAGCCCACCTTGTCCCGATGGACCTCTCAGGATAGCTGATAAAGTGAATTCTATGAAACATCTGATGCTTGAAACATTTTTTTTTGAAAAGTTATCAAATCCTTTGGAAAGTAAATGGTATCAGGCAGAGCATATAATCCAAATGGCACAAAATATGCTTGTTATGAGCAATTTAAAATTATTGTCAGAAAGACGTTCCCAACCTGGGGTTCCCTTGTAGCCTCAAAGGCTCAGCTGGTTGTATTTACTACCAAGACAAATGATCCTCAGAAAAGCTCTCTCTCCCTTTCTTCCTTCATTGTAAATAGCCCAAGATCATTATTTCAGTACCTTCTCCTCTCTCCCCTTCTCAATCTATACATGTTTTGCAGAATATACAACAATGGTAGGCATTTCACTGAGATTTACCTGAGCAGTCACTTAACATGCAAAGGAGATGTCAATGGCGACCCAAAGACAAGCAGATGTTTACAACAGCCTCTTACTTTTGTAACCAAGTTTTGGATTATTACCATATAACACAGTATCCTGAAATAGTATGGTCACATAAATACTTACAAGATTTCAGTAAATGCGTAACTTATCTGAAATTGCATATTTGGGGGTTGACGTTCAACTCTAGAGTTTGTCATTTAACGGTCTGGTGGGGTTGGCGGGAGAACTGGAAGTCTTTACCTTTTCTTAAAGTTTTAAAAGAGTTGTAGATTCCACCAAGGAGAAAGAGATCTCCCTTAGGAAAGCAAAATGCCAGTGTCTTTCTCTTTCTCTTTCCCATTCTTCAGTTATTATTATTAAGCATTATGTTCATTCTATCTGGGCAAAGCAACGAGTTCTGAAGCATTTCTTCAAGTTGCTCTCTCGCTCCACTTTTAATCCATTAACTAGTGGTCTTCAGTTTGTTGATGACTTTTTTCTCTTTGACCCTCCTGTTCTGGAACCAGATTGTAACCTGCCGCTCGGAGAGATTTGTCGTGGCTGATATCCTCCTCCGTTTGTCCTTGGTAATGAATTTGTTTGTAGCATATTCCCGTTCGAGTTCTTTTAATTGCACCTTGGTGTAAGGGACCCGCTTCTTTCTCCCTCGCCTGTAGGAGCTGGCGTCTGAGGGATGAGAAACCACGTCTGGAAGATAGGGAAGAAGGCAAGTTACACAGGGAGCAGACCCAGACCAGGACAGGCGACAGACAGCTCGATCTGAGCCACCCGCCTTGCATCGCCCAGCTGCCTTTTGCCATGCGTGGGTACAATCCAGCCTTCCGCTAAGACCTGAAGGGTCGGTGGGGTGGGGGGTGGGGGGTGGTTAGCCCTGCACTGAAATGAAATAGCCTATGGCTCCATTGGCCACCCAGCCGAGCCATCCAGTCCACACAGCGCGCTGGGTTCGCTTGACCGCCTGGCCCAGCGGCCCACACCTTAGCCCCAGACGCAGGGGATAACACTTCTATGCCTGGCTCCTCTCTGTATACCCCAATCCCCAACACTTGATGCTTCTACACTGAAGCCCTTTTTTGAGAGAACGAATAGGGGCAATTTTGTAAACCGTTTCCAGGTCAACTTTCCATCCTTAAGTCGATGTCAAGGGCTAAGGAGGGCGGGGCACAGAGGGAGAAGGGAGCCAGCCAGGGTCCGCACAAGCTTCTTCCCAGCCATCCCTCCTCACCCAGAGAGAGCCAGGAGTGGGCCCAACTCAAGGGCAGCGCGGGCCGCGCCAGCTAGCCGGGGTCGGGCTCCCAGGGGCGCAGGCCAGGGAGAGAGCAGAGGGGCAGGAGGGTGACCCGGGAGCGAGCGGCAGAGAAGCTGGAGCAGAGCCGGAGGACCGGGGTTGAGAAGGGGGCGCCATTTACCGGGCAGAGTGGACTTCCAGAGGTGGGGAGGCTGCGCCTGCTCTTTGGGGCAGTACATTTGGCCGTTCCAGCCGTTGGGCAGCGCCCAGGGCTGGTAGCTTTCCATGGGGAGACCCAGGGGCTCGTGGCGCGACTCGCCGGGGCCCCCGAGGCCGGGCACCACCGGCATATCCAGGTAGCCAGGCACGGGCTGATGGTGGTGGTAAGGCCCGGGCGCGTAGCCCTGGTGGTAGAAGGCGAACTCCTTGGCGCGGGAGCTGAACTCCTCGGCCGCCGGGCCGGCCGTATCCATGTACTTGTCCGCGAAGGCGGCGGCAGCCGCGGCGGCCGAGGCTGGCTGCGCGCACGACTTGATGGCGTTGGGGTGCGGGCCCATGCGGGCACACGGGTAGTAGCCGCTGCCGAAATAGCCGTAGGGCAGCGCCGCGGGCCCCGACGAGCTCTGCGCCGCCGCCGAGCAGGGACTGCACTGCTTGGCGGCCTCGGCGCCCGCCGGGCCCGCCGGGCCGGGCCCTCCAGAGGACGACGCAGCCGCGGCCGCGGCCGCGGCGGCGGCGGCGGCGGCGGCGGCAGCGGCGGCCGACGGGGGCGCCTCCCCGGGCGCGCTGTTGTAGGCAGCGGCGGCGCCGGGCGCCAGGGGCGCCGGATGCGCCATCAGGTTGCGGCACTGGTTGGCTGCGGCCGCGGCGGCCGCTGCGGCCGCCGCCGCCACCGAGAAGTTGCCCCCCGCGGCCGCGGCGGCCGGGTGGGGGAAGCCCCCGCCCCCGGCCCCGGCCGCCGCCGCCGCTGCCGCCGCCGCCGCCGCCGCCGCCGCCCCTTCCATGTTCTTGTTGAGTTCGTCGGCCACCAAGCCACCGCCGTTGTCGTAGAGAAACATGACGGTGGGCTCGATCCAGCGGGGGTGGAGGAGCACGGAGGCTGTCATAGCCCGAGCCGCATGGAGAAGACCCCAGTGGCGCTGTTTTAAAAAGCCCCCAAGAAGTGAAGAGCGCGCGGCGCGGGGCCGGGGCCCGAGCGAGGGGGGCGGATCGCGCCCCGCGGGGTCGCGCCAGGCGGCCGCCCATTGGCCCGCCCCCCCCCGCTCCGCCCACGGCGTATGCAAAGCGGGCGGCTCCAACCCGGGTCTGCGCTGTGCACCCGCGGTCCCCGCCGCCGCCCGCGCCGTCCCCAGCGCCAGAGCCAGCGCCCGCCGCGCGGCCACGCACCATTCACCCAGAAGAGAGGCGGGGGACCCGGGCGGGTGGAGGCGGAGGACCGGGCGGGTGCGGTAGGGAAGGAAGGGCGGCCTCCTCCAGCTCCCCTTCTCTTCCCCTAACCCAGTGGGGCCCAGAGTAGCGTAAAGCGGGGAGGGGACAGAGGCGCGCCGTTGGGTTGAGACCTGAAGCGGTGGGAATAGATCAGGTAAATCTGCGGAAGGTTGGGGATGGGATAGTAGCGAAAACGGGGCGTAGTCCAGGCTGGGTGTTTCCTGGGGCCTCCGACGCTGTTTTCTTTCCAGGTATCCGCGAGTCTTCCTGCCGTGGGACCCCAGCGTGGACACTAGCGTTTTCGGCTTCGACAGCGTCACGATTTGGCTCTTTCCAGAGGAACAGTGGCGGGGGCATTTGCGGATGCGCCTGGCTCATGGGCCCCCAGGACGTTCCACTGTGGAAAGTTCGGACTGTGTTTAGGGGATCCCTCCCCTTGGCTGTCCACAGTGTTGGTGGGCAATTTCATACACTCGCACTTAGGCCCATAGGGTCAGAACGACCCCCTCACACCCACACTGACACACGCACACACACTCAAGTGTACCCTGTCCACATCCTCCCATTTAGGTATAGAGACTGCTCCTCAGTCTGCCCCAGTGACAACTCTCCCTCCTCCAGAGACTTTGGAGCCATCTGTGTGCACTGTTCTCTGGTGCTCCCACCTCTCCAGCCAGGCTGGCCTGTCTTGGGAATTTAAAAGGAACAGCCCCAAGTGCTGGCTGGGAGCTCCCTTTCTGGCGCCTAAGGAGGCTTCAGACTTCGTAGCTCTTGGACAGGAGCTCATTCTTCAGGCACCTGGGCACTCCCCGTTTCACTCCATTTTTCGACAGGAGAAAGAAAGGGACTCTGTAGGGCCACTTCAAGTAGAACTGGGGAGAGCGTTGTCGCTAGCCTGCAGAGGGTGTCCAGTCCTCCTCTGTCCAAGAACCAGCCCGAGAAACCTTCCCTCTGTGTCGGAAATGCAGACCCTTTCCTGAGAGCAAGGTGGGGTGTCGGTGCTGGAAGAGCCAAGCAGCCCCCATTTTTTTTGGTGAGGGATCCTGGAGGTCCTGTTGCTTTTGGGTTACATACTTCCGTTTCCAATTGTGGAGGCTGTGAGCGCGTCAGATGCCCAGGAGAGGAATATGCGTTCAAAATGAAAGTGGGTATATTATTCTATGGGAACATCAGGTTTGGAGAGAGCGTTGGACTCCCTTTGACACCAGGTGGATTGGTGAGCATCCAAGCATGGACCTGTCCTCCGGTCCTAGTTTGCAGACTCAGCCAGCAGCTCAGGGCACTGCAAATATCCCCAGTCCCTGTTCCCTGCTCTGATCTGCTCTTTAAAGCTCCTGGTCTTCCTGCAGAGTCCGGACCAATGACCCTGGGCTCTGACTTTTATCTGCCTTGATCCCCAGGTTTGCTCAGACCAATGTAAGTGTTGTTCAATAACACCTTCTATGACACCCTCCTCCCAACATAGACATACCCAGTGTGCCCTTTCCCTCCTGCCTTTTTAGTAGCTCCGGGTAAATATTGATTTGCCTCCAGTTTACCTCCTCCCTGAATGGCCGTTTGCAGACTGAGGAACTAGCCTCTGGAGCGACTCGATTTTTGTGTTACTTTCCGGCCTGTTCGCCCCCCTTTCTTCCTCCAAGTGACATTGTAAAACTCACAGTGACAAAGAAACAGGGTAGGGTTCGAGGCCCCAGTTCCTGAGGAGTTGAGGGCTGTTTTACATACAGGTCAGACACGGCTAGAGGCCAAGGTCAAGTTGAAAGTTGCAGTCTAGCCAGCGTGAGAACTGCCATGCAAGCCTGGAGACCCAGGCAGCTGCCGATAAGCCCACTGCTCACCTCCCTTGTCTCGCTCTTGACTCTTTTTTTCCTTCGGAATGATTCTTTCTCGCTCTGTTTGGTTCCTCGGCATTTTTTTTTCTTTTTTCTTTTTTTTTGCTGCCTTCGTGGAGATTTTGGGGCGGTGTTTACAGACTCTTCTTCTCTGCCTCCACCCTGCTCTCTTGGCCCGGGCTTCCAGCCTCTTCTGTTTTCCAGCCAGACCCAGAAAAACGAAAACACAGCTCGGGGAGCCCCCACCAGCCGGGGCCTGTGCCAGCTCACCTCTGGCCATGGCGCAGCTGCTGGTGCACACAGCGGCCAAGGCCGGCTCCACATTCCTCCCTCCCTCTCCCCACTTCACCGGAGACCGAGCCCTGCATGCAGAGGAAGGGCCCCAGCTCCACGGACTGCCAAGGTCGACTGGGTCCCTCCTCACCAAAAATGGTGAGACAAGATTTCATCTTGTCTGCAGAGAAGCCACAAGCAGGTTTGTCTGGGAGGGAAGGCGCTGGGGGAAGACCTTGGGTTGCATCTCGGATTAGGTTTTGCTTCCTAAACTTGGCGGCTCCTCCAAGGAAGGGCTTCAAGCCTGAATTATTTATTGAGCTTTGTGGTGGATCTTTAGTGATCAAGTAATCTGGATATTTTCTGAGTTCCCTATATCTTTCTATCAACTTTTAAATACTCTCAAGACATCATTACTTAGAAAGAGGCAGGCTGCTTGTTTCCCCCCCCCCCTTTTTTTTTGTCTTGGATCTCGATATATATGAAATGATTTTTTTTTTTTTAACCAGGCAAGTCAGTGGCGTCCTGGTGTGCCTTCACTGTTTTTTATTTTTATTTTTTTAAGTCTGCAGGTCCTATTAGATATTGAATTGCAACCTCCAACCAGTGAGGATAGTTTCTAGAATTTGAATGAGCTCTGTGAATAATTTTGGGTCTCAGTTTCTAGAATTTCGACTCAACTTTGAAGCAGGAAAGTCTCTCCACCTTCTTTTTTTTTTTTTCCCCAAGACATAAGAGGTTCTTTAATGGTTCCTAATACTATTTCTTAGCCTCTTACCCCTCCAGGCAGCTACCAAACTGACTTTTTGTGGGAAAAGAAAGGATTGAGAACAGCGAAGAACTGGAGTATGCCTTAGGAAGCAAGCAAAGGCTCTCCCAGTGCTCTTCCTCTTTCCCTAAAGGCAAGATCAAGATTCACTTGCCTGCCCAGCTAGTTGCATCTGACCCTGAGCCATTGCTTTGCTTTTTTTTTTTTTTTTTTTTTTTTGTCTACTAGGCTCAGGAATTCCTATGGGATTGCAGGGAGGCACCATCAACATGAATCCTGGAGATGACAGTTTTACCCTCAGACCCTTTGTGGGCTAGGCTGGGGAAGTCAGAGGACCCAAAGGGATCTGCAGGCAGCGGTCGCCCTTTAGCAAGAGGGCAGCAGGGGTCGAGGTGGGCTCTGTCTGGTGCTCCTTGATTTCCCCCTGGAGGAGCCCTGAGTGGGCAGCATGGGCAAGATTAGAAGGCGGCAGCTTAGTGGCTTGGCCTTTGTTCCAGAGGCTGCCAGACCCTTTCTCTTGCCAGATTCTTGGCAGGCATGGCTTCTTACCTCCTAGTGCAGGCCAAGGTGCCCTGCGGGGCTTTGGCTGCCCTGGAACCTCCTGCTGAAGAAAGAGACCTTGGCTGGGTTTTTTTTTGGGGGGGGGGGGCAGGCGGGGTATTTGTTGCCAGCCTGGGTCACGGGGCCCTGGGATTTCAGGGTTGGAAGGAAAAAGGACAAAAGGAAACCAGGTTCTAATCGGGTTTGATTTTCACTAGCAAATGAAATTTACCTGCTCTCACTTTAACTTGAGGAGGCTGTCAGCACTGCTCCTTGGCACTGTTTCTCTGCATCTATCCAGCATTAGGATAAACATTCCTCAGTTGGTTTAAAGACACTTTGTATTTCAGGATATTCATGTGTTTCTAATGTATCCAAGCAGCTTTACGAGCTGCGTTTGCAGAACATCTTAACCCTCTCTCTCCCACCGCAGGAGGGGTAGGGGGGCACAGAGATAATGGCAAAGGAAGAAAGATCCAGGGGCGGGGGTGGGGGGGGGATGGCTGAGGAGCTGAGGCTAGCTAAGAGAGAAAGAGAAAGAAAAGGAAAAACACCCAGATAACATCTCAGAGTCTGCACTCAACCAGACCATTTAGGAAGAGAGAAGTGAGGCACTGCTCTATTCACCACGGGCTTCGAGGCTTCCCTACCCTCATCCCAACCAGGGCAGAAGCTTCTGAAGAAACTTGGGCCGAAGCTGGCCAATAGGCAAAGAAATAGCGCATCCTGAGTCACTTTTGGTCCAGCTCTCACTCTAGATTTTTGTGCATTTTGAGGCGTTAATGAGGCAGCAAAAGACCCTACAGCAAAAGGCTGTAGGGATAGTTCTGGACTGTGGGAAGCCACTTGGCACTGTGCTGACCAAATGCTAACACGGTGAAAATGGGAGGAAGAGCAAGTTCCAGAAAAACCTACGTAGACCCCACCTTGCCTTTAAGATCTCACTCCACGGAACTTCGAGGAAGGCGAGGTTTTGGAGGAGCGGCTCTCCCGCTGCCTGGTGGGTTCCTTCCAGTACCAGGCCTTCAAGGTCACCGGTGCACAGCGCCTGGGAAGAGCAGGCGCCCAGGGAGCATCCCAGTTCCAGCGCTGCCCTGTAGTGTTTTCCCCAGAAAGTCCCTGAGCGGGGACGGCCTCCCTCCCCCTTCAGAACCACCAGCCCCAGGTCCCAGGCTCCCTGAAAGAGCAATTTCTTCCGCACAGTGCCTGTCACGGGAGCCCAGACTCCCCAGGTTGGCGCAAACTTGGAGTGAAGGGCACGGTGCCGCCCTGGCCCTGGGGGAGGTCGGGGTGATTCCGCCAGCGGTGGTGGTGGTGGTGGTGGTGGTGGTGGTGGTGGTGGAGGGGACGCAGCCTGGCCCTACGGTGCGGGTGCCGAGGCTCTGCCCTTGACCGGACCTGGAAACTCAGCATTCGCTTAAAAGAGGTAGCACGCGTTAGAAGCAGGGAGAACTCAGAGAAGCGCTCAGCCGGAAGGAGGAAACGCCTTCTCGCAGTCCTCAGCTGGCGGCGGGGCTACGGGCCCGCTGGACTGTGGGGCCCATGCCACCCAGAGAGTGAGCTCCCCGTCACTCGGGGAGCGCAGGGCGGCCCCAGGGCGTCTGGGCGGCTGCGACGTGAAAAGGGCGAGAGGTCTCTGGCCCCGCCGCGGTCTGCCCCTGCTACTGCCTCCGAAAGCAGTCCCACCCGCCAACCTCCACCCCCACCGTAGCTGGATGCTCAGGGCCCCGCAACAAAGCAGGAAACCAGCGCGGGGCTGCGGATTCATTAGGTCAACAAATACAGTGAAGACGTTCGAGCGGTCGAAGGAAGCAGGGGTTTGGGATGTAAGCCAGGCCCCGCGCAGCCCCGGCTTTCTCGCGGAGAAACCGGTGCAGGCAGCCAGGCGGCCACGCGGCCTGGGCCCGCGGGAGTCCGTCGCTGCTCAGAACCCTGAAGACTCCCGCGTCCCCGACCCGGGCTGCGCATTCTTAACGCACAGAGCAAGCGAGGGAAGGAAACTCACCAGCGCAGCCACGAGCAGGGGGGACAGAGCAGAGGATGCGAGGTGTGAGCAGACTTTTACGGCACGTTGTCTGCCGCAAGCATCGTAACGATGCGTGCGCCTCCATAGGCACGCAGATTCGCACGCGAAATGCGCACACACACGCAGTAAAGGAGGACATCCAACGTCGTGGGGGTGAAATACAGGCGTCATACCGAGCCCCGAGGAAAACTATTCCACCCAGTCGGACCAGCCTGGTGACATGCTTTGGGGTGGCTGGTGTCTCCCTACCCGGTCTGATTTTTTCCGGCCACTCTCCATTCCGTCCCTCGTGGCTTTGTAAAAACACCTGTCCCCAGTGGGAGGCGAGCCCCTGCCTGGCGTTTACCTGGTTGGGGCGTTCTCCCCAGAAACTCCGGCTGGCTCTGGGAACCCGCGCGGAGCCCGACAGGAGCACCGACGCTGCTCGTGGCGCCCCAGCCGCTCCTTTGTCCCGCTGCTCCAGCCCCACTCAGCCCAACGCTCAGGGAAACGAAGCAGCTCAATAAAAACTTTTGATATTAGTTTTTATGGGTATTTACACTCTAGTCAGGGGAGCTGAGTACGGAAGCTCCATTAATCAGCCCCCAACCTTGGGTTTGGATGCTCAGTTTATGGGTTGGGAAAGGGAGCCTGCCGGAAAGAAAGCCTAAGGATGGCCGGCTGATTCCGGAGAAATGAAAAGGGAGTCAGGTCATTTTCCGTTCTTGGAAAAAGAAGATTAAGTGGGTAAACTCCAGGTGCTACCTAACTGACTGAGTTTTTGTTCGAAACCCCTGGCAGGGATAATTTTTTCACCTTTGCTTAATACAACATTTCAAAAAATCTTTTTATTGTGGAACTTTCCGAACACACACAGAAGTATAATGAACCCCTGTATACCCAATTCCTAATTTCAACCACAAATTATCATTTTATTTTTTATGTTTCATCATCCACTTCCACTCTTTTTCTGCCAACCCCCCCCCCCCCCCCCGGAGCATTTTAAAGTAAATCCCAGATATCGAATCATTCCACTCCCAACAGGATTCTGAGGATAAATTTCAAGGTTGAGCAATATTACTCAATAAAAAGAAATTCTTCCTATGTCTGAGGGTAAGCGGTCAGTGCGTTTGAACTTGAACTGGTCCGGTTACAATCTAGAAAAAACTTGAGGATCCACCCAAGAGAAATCTGGGCAAAAAAGGAGTTTGGGAATGTGAGTGCCTTTTGCCTGAAATTTTATATGTCTCTTCTTGATCGAAAATATCTATGCATGAGGGAGACTTATATTACCTTTTCTCATGAGTTTGTTATCCTTTAATAGAAGATTTGGATTGCTGCATTAGGATCTGGAGAGCGATGATAACCATGCCTCAGTCCTTTCTATGTTCCAAGTTAACTTATATCCCCTTCTGATTGGACAAATGACCATTTCTCATTTCAACACACCTCTTTCCCCGGTAGAAATCACAAAGGGATTTCTCCTGATTGAGCTAGTAAGGAAATGTTTGTACTGGGTCTGCAGTTCATCTCAGCAGCCATAGTTTTCAGGGAAAAAAAAATGCAACTCTATGTATTTTTAAACTCTCCTCAGCAGTAAAACATTTTTCTTTAATTAATAAAAGCATTGTGGTTTGTTTTGCTTTGTTTTAAGTGAGTGGTCTAATTGACAATCAGCATGATCCTCCCCAGCAAGCTATGAGGGTGATCTAACTAACAGCCTTGGCGACTTTAGAAAGCAAAGACGCAAAAATAGAAAATTGTGAGCCGTTGAATTCGACAAGTCCTATACCAGACAGCTACTTAAGTTCTAAGACCACTTGTCTCAGTGAATGTTGGTCCTCCTTTCTGTGGCAGAGTGTTGAGTTATTTTACATTTACATTGTTGATGGTTCCTTAATGATCTTTTGTTTTGTTTTTTTTTGTTTTTTTTTTTTTTTTTTTTTTTAAATTTTTTTTTTTTCAACATTTATTTATTTTTGGGACAGAGAGAGACAGAGCATGAACGGGGGAGGGGCAGAGAGAGAGGGAGACACAGAATCGGAAACAGGCTCCAGGCTCCGAGCCATCAGCCCAGAGCCTGACGCGGGGCTCGAACTCACGGACCGCGAGATCGTGACCTGGCTGAAGTCGGACGCTTAACCGACTGCGCCACCCAGGCGCCCCTGTTTTGTTTTGTTTTTGAGGAGTTCTTAAATACCTAAGAGCTTTTACTCTGGGATGCTTCTACGCTAATAATATATGCTAAAATAACTGCTCATTGAATTAGAAAAGAGCTATTTGTCTAAACTCATAAGGGATGTGTAATTTAAACAGGAGGAGAAATTACACGCACAGATTTTATATAACTCTCGGACAGCTCCAACTGTACCCAGCAAAAGTCCCTGGGGACATTGGTCATGAGTCCCTTCCTTGCAGGCGGTGGGGCATTACAACAAGATCGAATCCTACTGGTGCTTTGGGAACAGCCCCTCATTTTTGAGGGTCCCTGGCCTCCTGGCTCTAGGATGGAGTTCACCAGAGGGTTAGGGTTTGGGTCAGGGTCAGGTTGGGGACTGCAGAAATGAGAAGATTCTGAGGAAGAGGGAGAGAGAAGAGAGATGCCCCAGAAAAGCTGGGGGCGGGGGGCGGGGGGAGGAAGGGAGAGATGGGAAGGCAAAAAACAAGGAGCAAAGGAAACCAAAATTTCCAGCAAAAAGTCAAGCTACAGCCACCCAAAGCAGGCCTGTGTTTTTAAAGATCTGTAGAAACCTGTTCTCTCAGGAAGCCTAGTCTCTGAACCCTGGCAGGGGGCCCCCCACTGGTGGCGAGGAGGGGACGCTTAGGCTGCAAGCCTCCCTGAGATTTCTTTAGCTGCACAAAAATAATCTGGGTCTTGAGAAACTGATTGGGGTTCAGAGTTAAATACAGGCATGAACTTCTCTCCACAGGAGAGCCCAAGCAAGGGTTTCTGGCTGGTATCAGCTGCCCCAGCATAGGTTATGAGCCAGACTTGGGACAATCCCTCAAGCCTGCTAGCAATTACATGCTCTCAACCACTTTTAAAAAGGCCATATTTCTTTACATTTCTAGGACCTAATGTGGGGTTATGTCAGGTCATGGGACCCTTGGCTAGTGCAAAGTAATTTGATGTCACCGAGAGCAAGCGCACTCGTTTGTCACCCCGAGGAAAAGACGTCGCCACGGGTCTGAGCTGGGAGCAGAGCAGAGCAAGGTTGGCTGGGACTGTGGGAGGGACCCAGCCTCGGTCTGGTGCTGGCTTAGCCAGGTGGGCTGGGAAGGAGCTTTCACGGTCATGTGCGGCAGTGCAGGGAATGAGGGGCCAGCTCTGTTCCAAGCACACATACTGGCCCACTGAACTCATGTGGAATCTTGACCGCTCCAGGCCCTTGGATCCTAGGCTCATTTGCTACAGGACCCAAGTCTTAGTTTTTCAGTTCCCTGAAAGTAAAGCTGGTTAATCCAGCCACAGTCCTTCCTCCCACCTCCCACCCGCCGCTGCTCCAATGCTCTGTATCAGATTCAATAAAACCCAAGGGAGTCTCCCTATCTGAGGAGCAAGATTCATCCACCTGAGAGGTGATGAAGAGGGGAGGGCAAAAGGGGCCATAACCCTTTACCATCCTTCGGAGATGCACTTCAGTGTATGCTGGGGCTGGCTAACATCTTGGTGGAGGGCTTTAAGGCATTTGCCCAGAAAAATCTCATTCACAATTTCCAGTTACTTTCAGATTTTGAGGTGGTGGGAGGGTAACACGAAGCCAAAGAAATGGGGTTCCCGAGCCTTCCTTTGAGAGTCGGGGGGGGGGATCCAAGCCCTGAGTATGGGCAGGTGTGGGGAAGGCACCTTGATGGGCAAGAGGAGGTGGGGGAGGGGGAGGCCACTCCTGACAACTGTGGACTGAGAGGGCAACTCTTAGCAGCCATCACTGTCCCCTGTAAGGTCTGGAAAGCCTCAGTGGAGCCCCCCTGCAGGGTGCCTAATTGTGGCTCCATAAAATCCTGGGATTCACATACTGAAATGTGGTGCGTACATATCCCTCGATGATACAGAAGGCATCCTGGCTATGCTTCTCCTCCCTGACAATTGTAAGATGATGTAATGCCACCATAAATAGAACCAGAGGGGAGAACTTAGATCCAGCCCAAATGGTCTGCCAGGAGGCCCTGAGGAGGGATACCCTGCTTTAAATAGGTGACGTGGGCCAACAGAAGAGCTTCAGTTGGCATCTGTGAGGCAGATGGCACAGAGTCTATCGTGCTGCCTGCCTTCAGGTTACACAGGCATTGGTGAGGTGGCGAGACCCAAGGTAAGAGACAGTATTCCACATGTGGGGCTCATTCCCCCAAGGCTGTGAGAGAACACCCAGTCCCCCACAGAAATTAGACAGCCTGGGTGAGAGGAAGCAGACAGGCAAAGTTCAATGGCCCCATGAAAGAGCTGGGGCGAAAATACTGCCTGCACAGCTAGGAAGCTGGGTTCCTATCGCTCTGCAATGTGTCTGGCGATCAGCAGCCTGCAGGCTGCTAGATGTCAAGGGCAACTGCTGGGTGGGATGCCTCCGGCCTCACTTGGATTCTGTGATGATCCGTTGGTCCCCAGGGTCACGCAGGACCCTTGAGAAGATCGTATACATGGTCGCTCCAGGACTCCACCCTCCCTGGGTTCTGGAGTCCCAGGAAGAGATCGATGGGAATCCAGGTATCCTGGGCCCCATGAGCCCTCACCTCGCTGACCAGGACCTCAACCTGGAGAGAGGAAAGCCAATGAGAGCTGGACCTTTCCTGGCCGAGTTGGACAAAGCGTCTGGGGCCCTGACTAGGGATCTTCAAGACCAGGGATGCTTCTAGGGGGGGCGGAGGAGAGAGGGTTTTCTCTTTTCTGCCCTCCCACGCCCACCTAATCCAGGGGCAGTCAAGTAGCTAGGGGCTGAGGCAGAGGATGCGCGCAAGGCGGGCTGCAGTTGCGACCTCTTCCCACTAGATGTCTTCCCAGTTAATCGGAATTGAAGGGCGCTGTCTGCTCCCGGGGCCGAGACTGGGTTCCCCCTTCCCCGCCCCCCTGCCCCGCCACTTTTTGAAGTCGCGTTCCATGGGGAAAGCAAAGCTTTTTCTTTCTTCTTAAGGCGCCCTCCCCGCCCCGCGCTCCAAATCCTGGCTCTGGAAATCCACCAGAATCAAATGCTGGCTCCCGGCGGGCTCGCGTCGGGACCTGCTCACGCCTTTGGAATCTTTATGACCTTTGATGTGTTTAAATAACATGGCAAGGCTGAGTACACACCTCGGATTAAACTTTAATCGGCTGCAGTCAAGGTCGCCCAGGTGGTAAACGCTGTTTCCTCCGTCGTCTCGGCTCCCACTGTGGGGTGCAAGGTCTGGGGCTGAGGGCCTCACTTGTGCCCTCCCTCCTCTGCCCAGGCCTGGATGGGAGTCAGGATGAGGGCCATCCCATGGGGTTCCAAAGAGGACTGAGGAAATAGGATCGGAGGCAGACATCCAGGATGGGCTAATGACCCCCCGCGCTATTTTTACAGCCACTAGACAGAAGAGTTAAAAATTCCAATTTCTCCCAACTGCAGAGAATTGTGGGTCCAAAGTCATAGCCAGTGCCTGGATTGTTTCCCCCAGCACGGTTCTGGTTACCCAAGAGAGGTTGGGGGGCTGTGGGTAATAATGGTGCAGCTAAATTAGCTGACCATTTTGAAGGTTGCCAACCCAGGTGGAAGTACATCAGAATCTACCCAGCCTCTAGTGGCACTTACCCTTGCCAGGCTACAGAGAGTTAGCTTGTCTTTTAGCTAAGCTGGGTCAGCAAGTCTGAATATATATATATATATATATATATATATATGTGTGTGTGTGTGTGTATACATATATTATATATATAATATATATTATATATATATTAGGTAATCCCTACACCGAACATGGGGCTCGAACTCATGACTCTGAGATCAAGAATTGCATGCTGTTCCCACTGAGCCAGCTAGGTGCTCCTGAACATAACTTTCTGAGCTAATCATGGAGAATTGTCTTGGGCAGTTATCTAGGAAGAAAATTCAAAGCCAGAACAGTATGTACAGTGAGGGCTACCATGGTGCTTTCAAAAGTGGGGGTGTGGGCGTGCCTGGGTGGCTCAGTCAGTTAAGTGTCCAACTTCAGCTCAGGTCATGATCTGGCGCTGTTTAGTGAGTTCAGGCCCCATGTGGGGCTCTGTGCTGACAGCTCGGAGCCTGGAGCCTGTTTTGGATTCCGTCTGTCTGTCTGTCTCTCGCTCTCTCAAAAATAAATAAACATTAAAACATTTTTAATAAATAAAAAAATAAAAAGGGGGTGTGTGTATAAGAGCTGGAAGGTTAGACAAGTAATCAGTAGCAATGGCTTCCTCTGGGGAGAACTTGGGTCAGAGGGTCTGGTAGAGAATTCACTTTTTGCTGTACAAGTTTTTAATATTATTTGTAACGTGGGCCAGTGTTATGTGTTATCCACTGGGGTAAACTCTTCAGAAAACGGAGTGCCCCAATTGATTATTTCATGGCCAAACATTCCTCTGGGGGATTCCCTCCACACATCAGACCCAGACTTGGATTGGGGGGAGACATTGAAATAAGTCACTAAGCACCTCAGAGCTTAGAACGTAGCGTCATAGACATCCACTCAGATTTCCATCTTCTGGAAAGAAGCTAGTTTCACCCTAACCTGGAAATGAATATGCCAACCCAGTATATAAAGTCCAGCTAGTCATAGCAAGAGAACTCCATTGTCTCAAAGTGAATTAAAGCCTGGTCATAAATTTTTCCCCAACCCTTGAGTGTCTGAGTACAAGGGCCCTACGTGCTCCTTTGGGCTAGAGATTTATTCCCACAGCTCCTGGTCATGTTGTGAATTGCAAATATCCTGTATATGTATATTTGGTTTGTCAATTCCCGTCCTCAAGTACCAAGAAGCCCCACATAGTCTACTGGGGTGTTGACTTCTTGAGTTAGGGATAGTAATATTATCACTAACTAAAGTTCGTTTTAAAAGTACTTCTTCATGGAGCCTTTTGGGGGCTACTAATGCTCTGTATCTTGATCTGGGTAGTAGTTACACAAGTGTATACACATATAAAAATTCAGCGAGCTAGGTGCTTAAGATTTTTATGCTTTGCTATATGTAAGTTATATGGCAATAAAAAAAATTTTTTTAAGTGCTTCCTCATAACGACCTGTGAAGTAGGTCCCGGGGTTATTATAATCTCTCCATTTTACAGACAAGGCAAGTAAGACTCAAGGGAAGGTAGAGCGTCCCAGGCCTCCATGGGAGAACATAACCGCTCCCAGTTTCCTCCTCCTGGTCTTGTGGCTTCCGTAGAAAGCCATTTCTTTTCCAGCACGTTTCTCAGGTATCAGTCTAGAGATGCTCTCCTCAGGGTGGTGAGACGGGAATACCCGCAATCTGTGCCTTCTTCAAATTCTTTAGCTTTTGAGTAAGTAGGGAGAGACGGGGAGGGCACTGTGCTCAGAGGCTGTGAGGCCTAGATGGCCCCGCTCGCATCCCTCTAATGAGGAAGGCGGCCTCCGGGGGGCTCGGAATATATTTTCTTTCCCTTATTCCAGTCACCCCTGCCCAGGCGCACCCCGCAGCAGACCCCGAGGCCCGGGAGACTTCTCCAGGTGGCCATATCCTCCCGCCTGGCCCCCCTCTACCACCTCCCCCCCCAAAAGCTCAAAAACAGGCGGGGGTGGAGCAGGGGTGTTCTGAAATAACGGTGGCTGTAGTTAGATGGCCGAGGACATAGAAAGCGATTATTTATTCCAGGCACAGTCGCAAAAGGCTTCCAAAAATATCGAGCCGAGATATTTTATTGTCCCGCCTGTCTGCAGCCTGTAATTATGCGTTCAAGATGTTTAATGCGTGCAAATGCATTAGCCGCTTTCGCTGGTGAAAACCGTAGCTGCGAGCGGGGGAGAGGCAAATCTGGAGATAATTATGTCGCACAGTCACAAACATTATTCTGCTCTTACTGTAAACGGCCCCGGCCACCTTTACGGGCCACCTTTACGAGAAGCCAGGAAAAGTTTCAGAGTCACTCGTAGAGCTTAGGCGGACAAACCGCCTTCTAGCTTGCTTTCTCTCTCTCTGTCTCTGATTTCCCTCCCGTATTGTTCGAAGTGTCTATGGGGCCACTTGTGTGCCAGGTTCGCGGGCGCGCCAGAGAGAAGGCGCCGGCGGAGGAGCGCAGCACAACTGCCACCCCCCACCCCCCCGCGGGTCCGCAGAGCCCGTGGTCCTCCAAGGCCGGGCCTGGCGCTGGGAGGCGGCTGGGGCTGGTGGCCTGGGGCCGTCGCTGCTTCGGGCAGCCCGCACCTCGGGCAGAGTCTGGCCCTCCCACCCTTTGCGGCCGCTCAGGTCTTTCGGCACCCTCCCCACCTACCCATCAGGGCGCCGGTCCGCGCACCCGCAGTCCCCACTCCGAGTTTGCTCCGGGTTGAAATGCCACCGCTAGGCCGAGGCCCTGGGCCTTGGAGCAGTTCTCGAAAGGCGAACGGCGGCGCAGGCCGAGCCTTTACTGGGGCGGGCTGCAGGGTCGGCTCTCACTGGACTGACCCGGGGTGAACTTGCTATTTTGAGTCTCATGTGCTAAGGGGCCAGAAGAACAGCTGGGACCGGGGTGGGGGGGGGGACCTCCCGCCTCCACCCCCGGGCCAGCACGTCCGCGCCCAGGGGCAGGTCCAGCGCTCCCCGCCCCCACCGGGGCGAAGGCCTGCGACAGGGGCTCTCTGGGAACCTTGTAAGGTCTTGTGCTGGCACCTCCCACTCCCACCCTGAGACGCATACACCTCGGTCCCGAATTCGGGCAGCGGCTGCGCCCGCCGAGTGAGAGTGACCAGTGCAGGGACAGCAGTCCGGGCCGCGGCCGGCCCCCTGAGGGACAAAGCAACTCTCACCTTCCCAAATTTCCGTTTCAGCTCAGGCTTTTAGGACAACAAAAACAAGGACGCGCGGTGCGGTGCAGGGGCAACGCTCAGCCGGGGGGTGTAGGAGACGGAGGGGGACTCTGGCTCAGAGGTCTCCCCGATCCCCGATCCCCGGAAGAGAAAACCCTGCTGCGAGGCTGGTCAGGGGCTGCTGCGGGTGCCCGCCCGGGCCAGGGCTCCTTTCCTGGAGGGCCGCAGACTCCCCTACGGAAATCAGCGGGTCTGGGCTCGCGCTAGCGCGAGGTAGGCCTGTCCGCTCTCCTTTCTCCTTAGGAAATGACCACATTTGGAAACTCATTTTAGGCCACTGATAAACAAAACACGACACAACAATCTGGCGATCATTTCGCGTTGAGGGGCACTTAAGAAGATCTGTGTGGGATCCGGGGTGCATTTTCTGAAGTCTGGTAGCGCTTGTTGCCGGCTCCAGGGCATGGAGAATGGGCGGGTGTGGAAGGATCTGGGAGGATGACATAATCCCGGGGAGGGGAATACAGAGAAGAAAAACAAAACCTGCCAGACGGGATTTGTTCCTGCTCCAAGTGCATCATCCAAGGAGAATCCCTCTGGACGACAGTTACCTACCAATGGTGGGAGAGGTTCCCTGAAATGTGTGCTCCCCACCTCCTCCTTGAGGGTGCGGTCTCCGGCTGCAGGAAATGAAGGGGAGAGGGAAAGCCTAGTGGGGGTCTTGGGTGGCTTCAGCCCCAAATTAAACTCCAAGCCTTGGATGCCAAGGCTCCCAGACCTGGAGGAGGCAGCTGGTTAGCTAGCAGCAGCCAGAAATTGGGGGACAGCAACACCCTGGCAAGAGGTGCAGACTAAAGCTTTCCGACTCCCTTTCACTGTTCTTCCTCCCTTCTGTGTCTCCCTTACCCTTCTCTTACCTTCCCCACCCTCCCCCCCCCCAGCCCCCTAGGGGCTTCGGCCCCCATGCACTAGTGGCTTTGCTCCCAGGCCCTGCTTGGAGGGGAAAGAGAGACTGGGAAGTTTGAGGAAGGGTCTCACTTGGGGGTTTAGATTTCAGAGACCCCCGGGGAGTGACTACCAGCCAAAGACCCCAAAAGAACTTTTAGCCACATTCCGTGTGCCCCACGCTTGTGGCCCGGAGGACCTTAAAAAAATGCCGTTCCCTAACCCAGAGGTTCCCGGTTGCCTGAGAAGCTAAGCAGAATTTTGCAAGCTGAAGGGGATATGGGGGGAAAGGCCACTCTTTCTGCAGATGTCCTGGCTCTGTTCGAAATCAGTGCTCACAGAAGGAGGGTATGTGTCCTGTTACTGCTCTCCTGAATGTAATCTTTCCGTCTTTCTCTCATGTAGATTCAAGGGTTCTAAATGTCCTCCAAGCAGTCCTATATTTGATCCTCCCTCTGGGAAGTGAATCTGATGAGGGCCTTCCTTCTTCTCCTCCTCTTCTGTTCTCCAGGCCCCTCAAAAGAGCCCACAGAAACTCAGAAAGGTCCAGGGGGAGTCTCTTGCTGCTGGAAATGACTCTGCCTGGGACCCAGAATCCAGAAACAGTGAGTGGTTTCTCTTCAAAGTCTGCCTGGGTCCCGTGGCTGGGGGAAGGCTAGGCCGGGCTGCCAGGGGGCCTCCCTTGCAGCTGCACCCAGCCGGGGGAAAGGGGAGGGCTCTCAGGAAAATGGGTGAATAGAGCCACCTGGAAAATTTCGATTTCTCAGCTCTCTAGATTCCCTGGAGGAGGAATTCTCTGGTTGGGAGTGATTGCTGCCAATTCCAGTTTCCAGATTTGGTTTTCCGGCCCAGGAAAATTGGGGCCTCGTTTAATTCTTTTCCTAGAAGTTATATGCTCATTCTTCGACTTTCTGTTTTCTATTAGCCAACGAGAGACTTCACGTAAGATAATCTCGGTTTCTCCCTCCGACCTCTGAAACATGTAATTTGGGGGAGATATTGTATTTAAAATGCCAATCCCAGTAATGAGCCCAGTTTAGCAGTGTGAGCTCCCGCCCTTCCTTAATGAACAGAGCTGTCGAGAAATAATTTCACTTTGATCTAGTTTGTGACCTGATTTTTTGGCTTAAAGAAGACTGGGCGGCTAATTGGATTCTTCAGTTGCCTTTAATCTCCACCTCAACACTTGGAACCTGACCAAGCTGAATTAAAACGAGTCTGATAAACAAGATGTAGCTGGTTCCCAGGTTAACAGCAACGAGAAAATCCCCCCACCACTGTGGGGTTTAATGATCACAGTGTGGTTGGCACCTCACAAAAAAACATGAGGCCGTAGGCCCCCAGAACCTGCAGCACGGAAGTCTTCGGACCCTTTCCCCTTCCCTCCCGACACCCTGGATGTGGTTTAATTAGAAAGAGAAGGCCGGGTAGAGGGAGGTGGGGAAGAGCAACTTACAGTTGGTGAAAGAGGCAGGGTTGGGGGGTTCATCTCAAAGGGAGGCAGGATGTTGAGGAGATTTTTGTCCCTGGGAGAGGAAGCAGGCCAAGCCTTTGAGGGCTGGACAGTAAAGATTGCAATTTGAATTTCCAACTGTGTTCCAAGACTGAGGGGGTGCAGGAGGGAAATAGGATATGAGGGGCAGGGTTATGCAGCCTGAGGGGCTGGGAATCATGGGTTTTATTTAATCTTTTCAGATGCCAGGGTTTTGTGTTCTGGAGGCAAAGCAGAAGGAGGAAGGCTCTGCTGGGACCTCCCCATTCTTAGTGTGGGGCCTGAGAAAGGGTTCTCTGGAGCTCCCCTCCTGATGCTCTCGCTGGCTGTCTGCTTAAGAAACTGGAGGAATTCTGAGACCTTATTTCCTTTGAGGCAGTGGGAGTTTGGTTTACGTCAGGATCTCTCGACCTAGACACCACTGACATTTGGGGCTGGATAATTCTTGGCCGCGGGGGCTGTCCCGTGCACTGTAGAACCTTTAGCAGCATCTCTGGCCTCTATCCACTAGATGCCAGTAGCGCCTACCCCAGTTGTGACAATCCAAACTGTCTCGCGACATTGGCGAATGTCCCCTGAGGGCCACAACTGCCCCCGGTCGAGAACGCCCAGTTTGGGGCTCTATGGTGCAGGCATTTCTGAGGAAAAAGGGGAATGCTTTGCTGGAAATGATCTTTGTGGGGTTTCAGGGAGCTAGGGGACCAGGATGGGAGACTACTTCTTCGTCTTTGACCTCTCGGGCCATTTGGATCATGAACACCTTTTTAAGGGCTGTCTTAAACCTCCATCGCGATACCTGCATGAAGCGTTTGGACAAACATGTAGTTTCCAAGGCACATAATCCAGACCTTTAGACTCACTGACACTAGGATGTGTGTGTGTGTGTGTGTGTGTGTGTGTGTGTATTTAGCATAGATGCTGGGGGAGGGGGATCCAGGACACTCACTTTTTCCTGCAGCCTTGAGTAGAAGAAAGTTCCTTCCTTAGCATACCTAGTCTTGGAGTGGGAAATGGCTAAGCTTTTGCACAACCTGAGCTGATTTTCAGGGAATAGAGAGCCCATCTCAAATGTTGAGGTGAGAGTTGGCCTTTAGGATACTCTTAGGCTGATTCTGATCCAGTAAGTGGCCCTATAGCTCTGTAGTCATCTCTTTCCTCCAGCTCTTAGACTCGGCCAATCTGACTCTGAGCAACTTCTTCTCGCCTAGATTTTCTGGAAAGTGTAAGGTCCAGGAAAGTATGAGTTTGGCATAATTTATTGAACATTTGGCATTATTATTCCATCATGCTGATGGAAAATAATAAAAAAAGATGTTGACCACAGTCCAGCCATCTCAACCAAATCCTTCTTCCCTCCTTTTTTTCCTCCCCTCTTTCCTTCCTCCCTCCCTTTCTCTTTCCTTTGAATTTTCCTTCCAGAATGTGTCTACATACATACAACACAAATGAAGAAAAGTAAAGATTGAGGGCAATTGGTTAATTCTAAGGATAATTCTATCAGGCTTGAAAATCGATAATAAGAATAGGGTTAAATCGGGTGCTCCTGAGTGTCTCCTCTAGAACAGATTATAACCACCTAGAAGTTGCTAGGCATCTTTAGGAGTCAGGGTCTCAGATGTATTAAGCTTTAGGTGCTTGACAAAAATCATAGATTGAGCGCTTACAGAGTGCTAATCGCTCTTCAAACAATAACTCACTTAATCTGCTTAACAACTCTAGGAACTATTATTACCATCACTTCCATTGCACAGATGGGGAAACAGAGGCACAGTCAGGTTTGGTAACTTGCCCAAGATCATCCGGTTAGTAAGGGGCAACACTAGGATTGAACCCAGGCATTGGGTATTTTCAGCAGCTAATCTCTCCTGCCTCTTGTTAGAGTGCCGGGTAGAGACAGTGGTCCAGAGGACAAAAGTTGGCGAGGTGGGCATCGCTGTGCTCAGCGGATAGCCATCGCTCTAGAAGCCTCACTCTGAACTTCAGAGCCAGATTCTCTGTCAACAGTGGGTCAATTAATAGATGCCTTCTCTGAGTATTGAAAGTAAGTTATGGGTAGTGTAATGCATAACCCCAGCATTTACTACCTCGGGAACACAGGAGACATAATGAAGGAGGGAAGGTTGTAATTGTAGAAAAACATCAAGTCTAGTAACAGAAATCAGGGGCAGCCAGAGACGTTCTCCCCAGGTTTCCGGCCCTGCTGGTGGCCCCTCCACCAGACTCCATGCAGGCAGGAACCCCCCAGAGGAGGAAAGGGGCCTGTTATAGGAGTCATCAACCTGTCACCACGGCTAGGGTGAATATGGCTTCTGAGTTGGGGGGAGGGGGTGGAGGCTTAGTCTTTAGCACCAGCAGCTGCAGGAATGGGGGGAGGGGCAGTAGGGGGGGTTGGAAGGGGGAGGCTGGAGGTGGAGAGACCTTCTGCACCTACTGCCTGGGAACAGACATTTATTGAGTCAGCAAGGCCCCGTGCTAGGCAGCACTTGGCATTTAACAGGAGCGAGGCGGTACTTACCCTCAGCAGCATTAAGAGTCTGGAATTGCGTGCTCGCGTGGGTCTGTGTGTGAGAGAACGGTGGGGTGGCACAACTGAGTGATGGATGGCACTGGGGGCGGAGATGAGAACCCAGGGATGGATCAGTATGAACAGGATGCTCCAGCGTGGGGGTCCCGTGGGGGCAGACAGCAAGGAAGCTGAGGTACTCGTCCTGGTCCCACAGGATGTCCCTGACCCCGGCGGGCAGAGCCAGGGATTTCCTCCGCGGGAGATGCGAGAGAAATGTTGGGAACATAGCTTGGCTGAAGGGGAGGGGAAGGTAAGGGAAGTATTGTCCAGCACCCACTATGTTGGATGCTGTGCTTTGCAAAGCCTCTCTCATTCAGCCCTCACAACACCCCTAGGGTTGGGCAGTGTTGTTATTCTAATTTTGCAGATGAGGAAACCGAGGCACAGAATGAGTGAGTGACTTCTGCGAGGTCCCACAGCTGGGTGGCAGAGGCCAGGATCTGTGCGACTCGATCGATCGGTTACTCTGTGCCAGGTCCTCAGGCGAGCTTGTGCCTTAAGTCCAGGTAACCGGGAGCCCGGGGTGGGAGGCTTTCTTTGTGGTCCGCGTGAGAAAAGGCTGTATTGTTCTCACAGTTCTGTGCTTCCTCCCGCCGCCATCTCCAGCTGGGGAAGATATCCAGGAGCGATGGTAAATTGGGTGCTTTTTTTCCGGGGTAGGTCCCGCGGCACCGTTGCTCAGGGTAGGGGACTAGAGTGTGAAGGTCGGCGGGAGACAGTGAAGACACCGGTGGACGGATGGACGGACCCTGCCGGGAGGACAGGCGGGGCCGGGCAAGCGACCGCGAGAATGAACCTGAAGCCCCAGAGACGGCGGCGGGGACCCCGCGAGCCGGGAGGAGGCGTGGCGAGGCCTCCTCCGGGCCGATCGCGTCCCCGGAGCTCGCTCGGCCCGCCCGGCCCCCTCGGCCTCCTCGCCCAGGGCCTCGGCAGCCCGCGTGGCGGCCAAGTCGAAATGGGGCAGTGACCCACCCTCTTCTCTTCCTGTTCTGCTCCGGAGAAGAACGGAGGCTCCGGGCTCTGCGACCGCGGGACCGGGGCAGAGGCGTGGACTTGTAATCTGCTAAGAAAGGTTAATAGTGACAACAGTAACAGTACTCTAGGCGTTTGCTTGCCCCACGCGATCGGATCGAATGAGATCATTCATTCGATAAACACTCCTGTGATATCCACCTACTACATGACAGGCTCCGCACTAGGCTCTTTCATTCTAAAATATTTCTCTTTATTCGTGTCTTTTTGGATAAGTTTTGTTGTAATATTATGTACCCCAAAGTGGCTAAAATCCACAAAGTATCACAAAGTGAACACACCTGTGACATCAGCAACAGCTCAAGAAGCAGAACACAGGATCTCACTACCCCGCCAAGGGGAGCCGCTACCCTGACATCAAACAGCCACAAATTGTTCTTTTCATTCAACAAATAAATGATGCCGGAAGGGCATTGTACACGACCAGTGGAGTGCTATTAATAAGAGGCTCCATCCCCTAAGTTAGTTGCCGTTGAGCCAGAACAGGATTTGTGGGAGTGCTTGCTTTTCCTGGATCTTTTCAAGGGACTGAAAACCTGGGTTCTCACGCCCACCCCTTCCCAGACCACGTAGGCACCTCCTGTGATCCCTGGGGTCCCTTGGTGGAATGAAACCTTTCCCTCTGAGGACCCTTCCTTCTGCGACTAATGAGGGTGGTTAAATATTATTCAGAAATACTAGGACAGATTGGAAGCATGGCTGATTGCAGTATTTATTATTACTAAAACCAATGTTCTTCACGAATTTATAATAATAACAACACATGTTTGAAAGTGAATGTCTCCACTCTGAGGCTCCGCATACATGTGGGGCCTGGGATTCATCACAAAACCTCACAGAGGTTCTATGACTTTAAATAAGAATTGGAGGCTTCTTTAGAAATCTTCAGAGAAGAGTGTTTCTGCCTGTAGCAGCAGATTCTTCCTACTGAGCAGAACCTCACGTTCCACGGGATGGTAGACTAGAATGGCCCACCTTCATTGTTACCATGAGTTCCAACCTACAAACTGTTAACAGTGGGAGGCACGGATCTTAAGGAGTTTTTTCCCTGCATGTTCATTTCCTGCCAGACGGGGTGATGGGGGAGGGTCCAACCTGTTTTCCTGAGCTGCCTGGCCTGGGGATGCCTTAGGACAGTGCCCAGGAAAATCTCTTCAAACATTAGAAATCTTTATCTATAGAACTGCGATGGGGCGCCTGGGTGGCTCAGTCGGTTAAGCGTCCGACTTCGGCTCAGGTCACGATCTCGCGGTATGTGAGTTCGAGCCCCGCGTCGGGCTCTGTGCTGACAGCTCAGAGCCTGGAGCCTGTTTCCGATTCTGTGTCTCCCTCTCTCTCCGACCCTCCCCCGTTCATGCTCTGTCTCTCTCTGTCTCAAAAATAAATAAATGTTAAAAAAAATTTTAAAAAAATTATAGAACTGCGTCCTTCATGACACCAGCTCTTTCCCAAAGGAGTCAGATGTCCCCAGAACAGGAGCAGCATCCGTTATGGAGAAAATGATGGGGTAACAGTGCCTTACATACAAGTGGGGATTTACAGTTGACAAAGCAGACCATTTCTCCAACTGTTTGGTGGACTTTAACGTGAATGCTGTCCCTGGGTTCTGTTTCTGTGACGATGGACGGGTATGGAACCCCAAACCCCTCGTTAATTTTGACGGTGACTTTGGCTTTGGCCCTAGAGTCACACAGACTTAGATTTGAGTCCCCCCCCCCCCGCCACTCACTTGCTTTGTGACCTTGGGCAACTCTGTTCACATTTCTATACTTGTGTCCTCGACTTAAAAATGTATATGATAGTATCATCTCGTTAGCCCATAGGCTGTTGTGAAGTTGAAATTCTATGATGCAAATAAAGCACTTAGCCAGTGCTTAGAGCATTGCAGGTGTAATAATAGTTAGGTTTAATTATATATTACCAATATGTTCATGTAATCTAATTCTTGCAGACATGGCAGAAGTCATTCTGACTTGACGGCCGACAGAAAGTAGTGAACTATTAATATATGCTGTATCATGGGTAAATCTGAAAAATTATGCTGAGTAAAAGAAGTTAGACACGAGAGACCACCTATGGAATGATTCCATATATCTACAATGCCCAGAAAGGGCAAATTTATAAAAACAAACAGCAGATTTATGATTGCCTCAAGCTGGAGGTGGGAAGGGAGATTAACTGTAAAAGGGCATAAGAGATCCTATGGTGGGGGGGGGTATACAAATGATCTAAAACTGATTTATTTTGTGCTCGCTTTGGCAGCACATATACTAAAATTGGAATGGAAGAGAGAAAATTAGCATGGTCCCTGCACAAGGATGATGTGCAAATTCATGACATGTTCTGTATTAAAAAAAAAAAAAGGATTTATTTTGATGATTGCATCACTAGGTAAAGTAACTAAAAATCACTGATTTGTACACCTAAAACGAGTGAGGTTTTTTTTGAAGAGTTTTTTTAAATTTTTTAATGTTTATTTATATTTGAGAGAGAGAGAGAGAGAGAGGAGGGGCAGAGAAGGAGACACAGAATCCGAAGCAGGCTCCAGGCTCTGAGCTGTCAGCATAGAGCCTGACGCGGGGCTCGAACTCACAAACCGTGAGATCATGACCTGAGTCAAATTCAGACACTTAACCGACTGAGCTACCCAGGCGCCCTGTGAGTTTTATGATACATAAAATATGTGTGAATAAAGTTGTTTTAAAAACTCAGAAACTGTCACAGAAGAAGGGAAGAACAGACTCCAAGTATTCAATTAGATGTTCTTTAGACTATGGCCCAGTCTTTGCCTCCCACTGGGTAGAAGAGAGAAGGCAAAGGGGGTGGGGGGGTGGGGGGGTGGAGCTACTGTTAGAATCTTCACGAAAAAGGGATGGGACAAAGACAATTTGGAGAATGTAGAGATGGCAGTATCTTAAGGAAGGGAGAAGGAGGAAGAATAAGCTTTTTTGGGGGGGGGTGTAAAAAAGTAGTAATTGAGACTGTTACTCAACTTTTAGTATTATAAAAGGCTTTATATTCTTGGGGTGGCTGCCTCCGTGGAGCCTACAACTCTTGATATCAGGGTTGTGAGTTCGAGCCCCACATGGGGCATGGAGCCAACTTAAAATAATAAATAAATAAAAAGAACAAGCTTTATATTCTACAGCTTTCTCAGTATTCTAAAAAGCTTACTGATCTAAAAGCTGTATACACATCATCTTGTTTACACTGCATAACATATTATAAAATGAGTGTTATTATTCCCATTTCAGAGGTCATAAACTTGAAACACATAAGAGTTAAATAACTTGACCAAAGTCATAAGCTAATATATGGCAGTCAAGATCGGAACCCAGGTAGTTTGTTCCAGAACACCTGCATTTTACAATGATGCTTTTAGTGCATATGAAAGGGAGAAGGACATCAGGGTTCTGAGCAAAAGTTGAGGGGTGTGTGTGTGTGTGTGTGATTCTGGAATATTCTGAGACCTTTGCCTAAGGAAATATGATGTTGATTTATGTAAATAAATCTTACGTAAAAAAGAACCATATCACACATGTTGGTGGGAGTGGACCCTCTCAGTTTAATGCTGCTGGGTGCCATTTTTTTTTAGATGAATATTTAAAAAGGCCTGACAACTCCTTCATTTCTGCATGTTTGAAGTGTGGCTATACTTGTTTCCCATAGTATGAATTGAGCTCATGCTTCGGAGACAACATTCAGACTAAACAATCCCAGAATCCAGCCCATGGTCACATTCCCCTCTCCCAGCCTCTCACGGTGTCCTTCCTTCAACCAACAGTGCCCTTCCCACTCCAATTCCTGTCCTGTCAAATCCTGCTCAACTTTTCTTTTCTTCTCTTTTTAAATTTTTTTTTTAATGTTTATTTATTTTTGAGAGAGAGAAAGAGACAGAGTGTGAGGGGGGGAGGTGCAGATAGAGAGGGAGACACAGAATTTGAAGCAGGCTCCAGGCTCTGAGCTGTCAGCACACAGCCTGACTTGGGCTGGAACCCACTACCCGAACTGTGAGATCATGACCTGAGCCAAAGTCGGACACTCAACCGACTGAGCCACCCCGGTGCCCCCCCACCCTGCTCAACTTTTCAGTGGTATTTCCTCCACAGAGGATAACACTTTTCTGGATTAAATAGAAACAAGAACTGTGTTTTAAAGATCTCTCATGGTTGGCTGCATTGAGAGAGAATATGTGCCATATCCACACAGAACTTGAGAAGTAATGGATTCCCAACTGCAATGCTTTCAAGGGCAAACAAACAAACACACGAAAACAAAACAAAACAAAACAAAACCCCACACCTAATCTTGTTGTTTGAAAAGTACGGGTAGCTAAAGTGGAAGTAATAGTCTCACTTCTTTCAACTTAAAAGATTTTAAAAACTGCACACATGAAACGGGCAATTTGTAAGTTGAAATGAAAGGAATTCAAGTCTCTTGGATGCTGTACAGGGATGAGAGGAGGTTGAAGGGAAAGTTAACATAGTAATGAAAAGATCAGGGAGGACTGGACAAGTGATAACAATCTGGTAGTCTGACTGTGGGAAGGGGTATGATTTTTAAAAATCTTTATTGTTTTCAGCGTGTGGGAAATACAAAACTAATGCATGTTTGTTTTAAAAGAAATCAAACTTTCTTTTAAATATATAATATGGGAAGTTAATGTTCCACATACCTCCCTCTCAGGATCACCCCAAAGATAAGCCATAACAGTTGGGTATATATTTCTCCAAATATATATATATATCTCCTATATAACCATCTATGAAATAAGAAGTCATTAATCATATCCAAGTGAGCTGTAGACATTTACTTACAATCTCTTTCTGCATTTTAATGAATGTGGAATCATAGCACATTTACTTTCATAACTTACTTTTTTTCATTTAACATAAGCTTAGACTCATTTGCCTGTGAACACAGATCTCTTCTATAGAGTATTTCTGGGTATGTAAACGCACTATATATTCAACCATTTTATCTCTATATATTGATGAACAGTTGGGTTGTTCCCACTTTTTCATCGTCACAAAAATGACGTAGTAAACATTTTTTTAATGCATCGCGTAGGAAAAAATTCCAAACGTGAGACTGAGGGGACAAACGAAATAACACCTGTAAATTCATAAATGGCAAAATTGCCTCCGAAGAGGTTTTGTCTGTTTTTTGTTTGTTTTTCCATCTTCAAAGTTCTTTTGGACAAACAGAACTCTGGATTATACAGACCACTGGCTTCTTTCTTTGAACTTGACAGAGCATCACCTCCTCTGGGCTTGGCTGGAATAGGTGAGGGGGCTTTGAAAGGGACACCAACGTCAGCGAGCGCTAATGTGTGTCAGAGCCGAGTGGCAGGTGGAGCGAGGGCCCCCCAGGACTCCCAGGAGCCGGATACCGCCGCCCCGAGCCCGAGGCTTTCCCAGCAGGTGGAGAATCCATTTTTAAGCCCAGGCAGGAAAGGGCTCAAGGATCGAATTTCCTCCCAACAGATACGCACCGTTCGTTTCAGGGCATTTCCCGGCTGCACGCAGGCCCCCCGCCCGCCCTGCCACCGTCATGCCCGCGACGCGAGTCGCCCGCCAGCCGCCCGCCAGCCGCGCGCTCTGGGGTTTCTGGGCAGGTTGGGCCGCGCGCGCTGCCGGAACTGCCGGAGCCGCCGGGAGCCGCCCCGCTCGCGCGCGCGGCGCCACCCCGCACCTGCCCGCATTGGTGTTTGCAAAGCGCATCCCCGAGCGTCTGGGCGTCTCGGGTTTGGCTGCACCCACGAGGCAGGGGACCCACAGCCGCGACGCCTGACACCGCGATGGTTCGGTGCCTGCCCACAACACATTCCTTTTCTGCCTGCGACCGGCAGGCGCATCTTTGGGTGGAGAATAAGGCCCCGCCTCTGGTAGAGGAAAATACCCCTCCCCAGCACTCCCCCCCACCCCCCCGCCCGCCCCCAACCCCGGTCCCCGGCCGGTGGCCACCCGCCGACCCAGGCCGTTTCAGGTGCGCTGGGGAAACTGCAGCTGGGGTAGGAGCGGCAGCGCGGTGCCGTTCAGACTCGCCAGCCCACCTCTGGCCAGGATCATCTGTGCTCTCCAAGTAGGGGACACTGCCTCCACCACTCCCCCCTACCAGGTCCCCACCTAGTTTGACTCTTCCTCGGGTCAGTGGGCTGCAGAAGACTCCACAATTGACCTAGTAGGCCACTTCTGGACTCGAGTCATTGGCCAAGACAGAATTTTATAACAATTCACATTAGTTGCCAACATGTGACACCATTTGAAAACGAAATCTCTGGCAACACAATCAGTTCTGGAGCTGAGAGTCTGTCATCCGGTCTTCTCCATTTCCTAACATGATCAAGGACATCTTTCTCATCACTACTACCAGGCTGCGCCCATAGGCATTAGCATGTGTCCTTGGTGGAGTCACAGAATACCATAATGGGGACACCCTAGAAAACAAATCCCTTGGGGTGCCAGGGCGGCTCAGATGGTAAGCATCTGACTTCGGCTCAGGTCATGATCTCAGGGTTCATGAGTTCAAGCCCCATGTCAGGCTCTGTGCTGACATGGAGCCTGCTTGGGATTCTCTGTTTCCCTCTCTCTCAAAAATAAATAAGGGGCGCCTGGGTGGCGCAGTCGGTTAAGCGTCCGACTTCAGCCAGGTCACGATCTCGCGGTCCGTGAGTTCGAGCCCCGCGTCGGGCTCTGGGCTGATGGCTCAGAGCCTGGAGCCTGTTTCCGATTCTGTGTCTCCCTCTCTCTCTGCCCCTCCCCCGTTCATGCTCTGTCTCTCTCTGTCCCAAAAATAAATAAAAACGTTGGAAAAAAAATTAAAAAAAAAAAAAAAGAAAACATTAAAAAAAAAAAAAGAAAAGAAATCCCTTTAGCTTCCTCTGATACTCCAGGCTGTGAGTTGGCTAAGGTCTCCCAGTGTGGGGGTGGAACTGGGATTGGTATTCTATCCACTGATGACGGCCCATAAGAGTGAAATGACTTATCCAAGGTCACCCAGCCAGGGGATGGCAAGAACGGGTCCAGAGCCCACCTTCCTGAACCACTGGCCAATTTTCTGGGCTGCCCGGGGCCTCAATACAATATAGCCATTGGCCATAGATGTTGCATGTAACCCTTACCTGGGCTCTTGGGCTTTCGACCTAGTGGTCATTGGTCAGACCAGCCAAACATCTCTTGCCTCCATCTATACCTATGGAATGGAGGGAGTAATCCATAGGGGCTGGCATGCATCTTAGTTTCAGTTTTCAGGTGCTGGGTTCTTGAGTATGAAACTTTACAGACCTGTGGGTAGCTGTTCTCATCCTCATGCGCAGCCTGAAAATTGACCTTGTCAGTACGATGGCAATTATAGTTGAATGTGCTAATCTGGTCCCATTGGAAATTGGTGCATCTCAGCCGTCAGGGAATTTCCCCAAACCTTCAAACTTGCCACCTGCAGGGTAGATGGAAACCAGGAAAGTAACAGCCACATCACATGGCCAGTCCTGTCATCATGTTGAGCTTTGTCCTCCATGTTTCACTGGGGAGCCAGAAAGAATTGGCTAGACTAGCAGAGGGCCCACAGTGGTGGAGACTCCCCTACCATAAAACCAGTACAGGGAAACACGGTGGATGGAAAATGAGTTGTTAGAGATAATAAGTGGTGTGGGAAAGGAGGAATACTTCTGAAATAGCCTCTTATTTTACTTCGGGGCATTTCCCACCCAAGGCTAAAGCATGTAAAACAGGCCAGAGATCCTGATGTGTCTCCATCAAGGAAATAAAAGTTTGAGGCATTTATGTTACGTTGGCATATGGAATATCTATCTATAACTGCAATAGCTCTTCAGGCATATCCTTTCACCTCCCCAGCAGTAAGTGAACAGCTTACAAAAGCTACACTTTTTTTTTTTTTTTTTGGTGAGAGAGGCTGAGTTTGGATTCAAAATCAAGAAGGCTTAGCAACACCCACTCTACGTGAAATTACCACCCCCTTTTAATAAGGTCCAAGATGTTTAATAGCTCACTCAAAGTCTCACAGCAAATTGAGAACAGAATAGAATCAGAAGAGTTGGCTGTTTTTTGCAACTGGTCTTCTGAGAAAGGCTTGTTCGTCGCCATTCTATCTCCCGGGAAACTTCTCGTTTGCCTTCTTCACAACCCCTCCACAATATCTCACCGAGATGTTATCACTGCGCAGGTAAAACAAATTCTTATAGGTGGCATAAGGTATAATACATAAAAATAATTAGTTCGCTGGCGGTACTTTCGCAACTTTTTCTTTGGTTCACCACCTGCCTGGAAAAAAGTTTAGTGCAACCTTAAGTTCTGTGACGATGTTACATAATTCGCCATATAGGTTTGTTCCGTAAGGAAGCTGCCATATGACATTCCTGCTGACATTTCATCTGCTGAATTTAGTCCTAAATCTACTAGTTGCAAGAGAGACAGAGGAATGTGGTGTTTAGACCTGAAAGCCACGTGGACGGCTGACGTCTGGATGCTCTTTCATCATGAAAGAAGGGCAGATGGCTGTCTCTGTCACAGTAACTCTGTTACCAAGTGACTAGCTCAGGGTGGGGCACACAGTAGGATCGCAGTAAATGTTATTTAGATTGAGTCAAACCGAAGTGTCCTTTGGGGATTCCTGGAACCTTCACCAGGAAGACTAATAGCATCAGAATCTTCTGCTGGGCATAGGAATAAGAAGCTGCAAGGAAAAGCTGGTGAGGAGGATTCAGGTAATATTGCTTTCCAAATTTGCTGTGCCTTTAAGTCAGCTCTCTGGAGAAAGGAGAACTCTTTGTAATGCATTCCCTCCACCTCCCAAAGTCCCATTAAAAATTACCCAACATGGCGGCCTCCTTTCATTGCTTACACTATTCACGTCCCGTAGATACTGGAGAGAGTCCCACACCACCGTAACTTCCTCTCTTCCCTCAAAATAGAAGAGAGACTGGCAGGGACCATTCTCCTTTGGCAATTTACAAGACTTGTGGGATTAAACCAGTGACATTACTGTAAGGCACCGGGCAGGATGCTTCTCGGTTAACCATGTGCAGGGAGTGAGGGGTCTTGGAAGTTTTCTCAACTCCTGCTCTCCTCCTGTCCTCAGTCGTGTCTCCAGCCCTCCTCTCACCCATTCCTAGGTAACTGGTAAAGTGCTGATGTGTCACTAAGGACTGAGCAGGTAATGGCTTAAAATGTGGCTCCTCCCGGAGGGCGTACCCCGAAACGAGCAGAAGAAAACCTTTATGAGTTCAAAGATCAGAAGCTAAGCTGACAGGCAGTTGGGCTCTATTTGGGGCAATAACTCCGAGAAGAAGGCAAGGCAGCTGCTATTCACACCCATTTTACACGCGAGTAAATAGGAGCTCCTGAAGGTTCAGTGACTCCTCCGAGCCCACTCATCGTGGAGCCAGTAGTGAAACCCCGAAGGCAGGTTGCAGTCACTGGTATCCTTGCTCCGGGCAAAGGGCTCTTGCTTCCTCCTCTTCTCTTTCATTCCAGATTCACAGAACTCCCTTAGGCTCACATTCAGGGAAGTAACACCCCACCGTAATAGCAGTACTGTTTATTGACGCTTACTACATGCCAGGTATGCTTTCAAGTGCTTTGTAGGTACTAACTCGCTTTCAAGTGCTTTATAGGTACTAACTCGTACCAACTCGTTTTGACCTCATATGGCCCCATTTTACGAAGGAGGAAACTGAGGCCTAAAGAAGTTAAGTGACTTGTTCAACATCACACAGCTAGCACGGTGAGCGGCACAGCCGGAGTAGAACCCAAGCAATCTAACTTGGGTCCGTGCACTTAACTATTATATATTATACCACATTGCCACTACGTTTATTATTATCTATGGATCATCTGCCTATGCTTTTAAACTACCATGAAGGGACAATTCCATTAGCACATGAGTCGTGTCTTGATTTTCTTCTCACTATCCCAGATCCCAGTGAATGGAGTTACCGCCATATCTCATGCAACAGATGCATGAAAGCCTGAATGCTACGCCGTTATTTATTTCTGGGAAATGTCAGTCACCACGCAGGGAGAGGGGCACAAGCATATTATTGGTTCCCTGGGCCATGCCCTTTCACTTGACATTCTCCGCTGGTTCTCACTCACCAAGGGTACAATATTGAGAAAGGAGAATCACAGACACAGGAGGTGAAGTAGAGGCATTGCCAAGGGGGGACAACAGGAATTTACTCTCATCGAGGACCCCCTGGAGGCCAGGCACTGTGCTAGGACCTCTTCCATTTTGTATCTCCTTAAATCTGCTCTGAGAGGCAGGTGGCTTGTTTCTTAGATCTGACATCCTGCAGCTTTGGTCCGCTCAAGGTCACCGGCCAGTAAGTGCCAGAGTTGAGGTTGAAGCTCAGGTCTGTCTGGCTCCCAAGCACATCCTCCTACCTTGCCACCAACTGTCTTTGAAGTATCAGAAATCTTGGCTGGGCAGATTTGAGAGCAGTCCTCCACCATGGATTCTGTTCTCATCGCAGCTATAGATTATCCTCTACCTTCCCAAAGGTCCCTGGGCTCTGTCCCTCTCCCTCCTGGGCCCTCAAAATCCAGGCCTCACTGCACTGTAGACCAGCTCCTTGCTGCTCCTTTCCTGCTGGATCATAAGATCTCAGAATTTACATCCCTAGGGAAAGTAGATTTATAGCTATTGGAAGTTAAACTGCATATTTACAAGCCTGGGTTTTCCTTTGGCTCTCGTTCACCTCAGGCCTGTGGGACGGCAGGCCGGTTGCTTAACCTCTCTCTGCCTCAGTTTCCTCACGCATAAAGTGGGGAGACCCATGCTCCCCTCCAGGGATTGATGTGAGACATGAATGAACGTGTGCCTGTCACGCTCTTACCTTAGAGACTGAGCACATGAGCTTTTCCTTTTTTCCGCTGCCTATGCGGGGGGAAAAATGAGGGCTGTGATGGAAGGAAGGAATCCAAAGAAGACTGGTCAATTTTTGGAGGTCATGTGGTTCTTCAGTTGCCGATGGGCTGTATTTAAGATGAAAATCATCGCCTGGCTGTTGCCGCTTGTGAAAGTACAGACCCCTTCCTCAGGGCCGAAGACCAGGGCAGAGTTACATCCTGGATCCGGGTTCCTTTGGCTCTTTCCATGCCTATTTTTAAAGCGGTGACCTTTCTTTCCTCTTCTAATTCTTTCCAAGAACAGTAAGGCTGACTCTAGAATAATTAGGAAAACATTCCAAAGTTGACATATTGCCAAATAATGGAAGTTATGAAACAACTTTAAGTCTATTATAATAAAAAGTTGCAGGGGCACCTGGGTGGCTCAGTTGGTTGAGCATCCGACTTCGGCTCAGGTCATGATCTCACGGCTTTTCTCACGGATCATGTCAGGTCATGATCTCACGGCTTTTGAGTTCAAGCCCCGCCTCGGGCTCTGTGCTGACAGCTCAGAGCCTGGAGCCTGCTTTGGATTCTGTGTCTCCCTCTCTCTCTCTGCCCCTCCCTCACTCTCTCTCTCTCAAAAATAAATAAACATTAAAAAAAATTTTTTTTAAGTTGCACTGATAGCACATTAGGTTTTGAATACTTGTAAACTGGTAGTTTTTCATAATTGTCAGCCTTTCCTTTGGGCATCCATTAGCATTGTCAGGCTTTAAGGACGGGACAGGGCGTAAGAATGATTCATTCATTCTGTGGGATTCTCTACAAAATTCACTCTTGCCCGTGAAAAGTCTGAGACTTTGATTCCTATTGTGGCTCCGTGACCTTCCTCAAGCCCTCTGAACTCTTGGAATCTTGGCTTCCTCAACTGGAAACTGGAAAGAACAACGCTGGCCTCTTCTGCCTCATGAGGGACCTTCGGAGGAGCGAATAAAATGCTAGACATAGAAGTCCTTTGGAGCAGCCTAAACTGAGGGGGACGTGTCACAGACTAATATGATGATACACGAAAGCATGAAAGTGTTTGTGAATGAGCCGAAAGAAAAAATAAGAAACAAAGACAATGATGGCCAAAGGAGTAATGGTGTTCCTTGCTTTGCCATTCATTAGCTGAGTGATTTGGGGGGAGGAACTTAACCCCTCTGGATCTTGACTTCCTCATCTGTAAAGTGGGGATGATATTAATATTCCTATTCCTATTAGATGGGACTATTTTATCAAATGGGACAGTGGGTGTGAAAATGTTACCTGAGTGGGAAAAGACCAACTGTTAGTTATTATTAATATTACTATTAGTAATGCCTGGTGACGCTGTAATATTATTCTAGGGCTTTGACTAGTTTAGTTACATTTGGAAATTAAATCAATCCTTTGAGATGACAGGTCATGACCTGTTAGCTTCCACGGGCAGGGGCTGAATCCAGTGAGCAGGGGCCAGGCGTCTGGCATCCCACTACTGGGATTCAAATATCACCTCCGGGGCTCCCGGGTGGCTTAGTCGGTTAAGTGTCCGACTTCAGCTCAGGTCATAATCTTGCAGTCTGTGAGTTCGAGCCCCAAATCGGGCTCTGGGCTGACAGCTTAGAGCCTGGATCCTCCTTCAAATTCTGTGTCTCCTTCTCTCCCTGCCCTCCACCTCATGCCCTGTCTCTCAAAAATGAACAAATGTTAAAAATTCAAATATCACCTCTGCCACTAACAGGCCATGTGATCTTGAGTTAGCATTTAACCCACCTTTGACTTATTGTTTCCATCTTCCTTCATGGAGCCTTTTTGGCTCCTAAAACTGCTTGCATTTAACCAGCCACCAACAGAGGCCTAAGACACCATCTTGAGACATCCACAAAGAAAAATACTTGTGTATCTCAAGCTGGGGCTGGGTCCCCCCCCCCAAAGCCTTTGAGGCAACCCACAGAAAATCGATTTGTGTGCCTCACCTTTCCTCATCCCCACCAAGGCCCTTCTTTCCATTCTCTAGCAGGATGGGTACCCAAACATGGAATATCTGCTCTTCTCTACTCTGCAGCCAGGAAACCAATCACACCTCCAGGCCTCTGACTCCCTTTTGTGAGGGAAATCTCTGTGGAGGGCAAGTTTCCCCCGCTCTGCTCCAGTGGCTGCGGTTCCAGAGCAGTTTCTGGTCTGCTACCAAGCGAGGCATGTCCGTAGGCCGTGGATGAACCCCGAAGATGAGTGAGAAGCTAAATTAAATAATGACATCATTAGGTGATAGTGACATCACTAGGTGATACGTTAGTGCACAAAGAAGAGATCCACGGAAGTGAAACGATAAAGCGGGAAGAACAAATGTGAATAGAAAGAGGCATAAAGTTCTGTGCCATAGACAAACAAAAACAAGGTACACTGGGGGAAAAAAAAAGCCTTTCCAAGCATAATGGAGAATCATGGGAACTTAGAAATCAGGGTGATGGAATCCATAGGGCAGCGGGTCTTAAACCAGAGTACATCAGAATCACTGGGAGGTCTTGGTAAAAGAGACTGCAGGTTCCCCGCTCCAGAGTTTCTGATTCGGTAAGACTGCGGTGGGGCCCGAGAATGTACACTTCTAAAACTTTTTTTAACGTTTATTCGTTTTTGAGACAGGGTATTAGCAGGGGAGGGGCAGAGAGAGAGAGGGAGACACAGAACTCTGACCTGTCAGCACAGAGCCCGACATGGGGCTCGAACTCAGGAACCGTGAGATCATGACCTGAGCCGCAGTTGGACGCCCAACCGACTGAGCCACCCAGGCGCCCTGAGAATGTACATTTCTAACAAGTTCCCAGGTGGCACAGGGACCACACTTCAAGAAACACTGCCAAAGGGAAAGGGGAAGAGGTGCTAGGAGGCTATGTTGTTTATAAATGGGCTTCAGAACTAAGTGAGACTCAAAAAGGAATCATTTGAGGACTGTGGAGACGGGGTGGTCCCAGGGGCTCCCCAATGTCTGGCCTTTGTGGCCACGACAAATAGAGTCGACACAAGTGTTGGGAGCATGATTGATCATACTGGCTGACCCGGGGAATCTATAAGGCATTTCCCCCTACACGGCCTGCCTTCTACCAGGCTAGACAGGTTGGGGGTGGGTTCCACTGCCCCTGCAAAGGAAGAGGGAAGATACTGAGCACTGTTCGCTCCCTCCAGCCCCTCACCCCCGCAAGGTGGATTACCTATCCCTAGAAGCCCAGGCTACCGGGCCCCGAACGGCCACGCATTCTTCCTGGGGTCAAGCTCAGAAGGCGGGCGCTTAGAGCAGGGTGAGGCTCCCTAAGGAGCGGAAGTCTGCTGTCCGGGATGAGCAGCAGGGAGGGTCCCTGCTCCTCGTGGAGTCGCGGGATCCCAGCCAGCGAGGACGCACCGCGACTTCCGCCTCTGGCGGTCGGCAGTGGGGGGCGCACCAAGACAGCAATTCGGGAGCTGCGCTTTGTCACCGCCGCAGCAAGGGGAGGGGAGGAGGGCGCAGAAAGGGGCCGTGGGGACAGGACTGGGCGGTCGACGGGCTTCGAGGCCAGAAAGGGACTCTCTGGGGGCTCCAGGCCGCACCTGGCACGGCCCTGTGGGGGAGCAGAAAGGACTGGGATTCGTCCGGACCCAGCCTGTGCGAGCAATCCAGTCCTGGGCGGGTGACACCCTGTCCTCTGGGCTGACATCCGTCCTGCTCTCCCCTCACTACAACGAGCCCCTAATAGCCAGTACCCTCCCCTCCGAAACTCACTGTCTCGGGCGCGTGCGCACCCTCACTCCTTCAAGGTCAGGCTTCCGAGCCGGGAACGCAGTCTCTCCACGTCGCGGCGCCCTCCGGCCCGTCCTGCTCTTCGTTACCTTTCCCGTTGTGCCCCGCTCCTCTGAGACTTACGGTAACAGCCCGAGAGGCTCCCGCCGACGCTCAGCCTCTGCGGGGGCTGCAGGCGCAGCCACCCATCAGCCAGAGATGGGTGGCCCGCGTTCGCGTCTTTCAATCACACCCAAGGCACCTTAGTTGTGTCTGAGGTGTTAGGGAACGCAGTCCTCCGCCCTGGGGGTGCGGCGCTAATGTCGAAGAGAATCTGGCTTTTGGAGGCCGGACGACTTGGGTTAAAATCCTAGCTCGACCACTCCCCAGCTGTGTGACCCTGGGCAAGTTCCTCAACCTTTCTAAGAGTCAGTTTCGCCGCTGCACAACGCCAGGAACTGTACCCCATCAGGGCTCTGCGAAGCTCCAGTAGGAGGAATGGAACTGGTCCGGGTCAGGAGAGGGCTTTATAAAAATCAGTCCCCAGCACTCTTCACACAAGGGTTTTTCCATTTCGCTGGAGGGCGAGGCTTAGCCCGCCCAACCGGTTGGACTTCCTCGCCTGGGGGCGGTTCTCCTACCCCCTACACTGGGAGACCAACTACTCCGTTTGCAGGCCGGCGCCACCGCGTCTCCTGGCCGGGCAAGGCCCAGTGGGGAGAGAGGAAGGGGGTGCTGCCTCCTCTGCCCGGGAAACAGGAGAGACAGACACACGGTCAGGCAGCACACAGAATCACTCACGGAAAGAAACCTGCCCCCGGGAGGGAGCATTAGGGCCATTTAGGGCTAATTGAGTCGTAGAAGAGCGATTCCATTGAGTAACGACTCTACCCGGATCCGGCTCCCGGGTCCCCTGGTTGGACCACCCTGACCGGACCGCAATGGGCCGGTTCCCTCTTCCTGAGCCGGGGTGAGAGTGGGAAGCACACTACTGGGGAAGGGGCAGAGTTTTCAGGCTTATCTGGCCTTTGGGCAGTCCAGGGCTTGGAAAGGATTTGTGCCCGGACAAAATCTATTAAAAAAAACAAAAACTGAAAACCTGCTCACTCCCTGCCCCTCCCCAGGGAAAAGGAACCCTTGGTGAACAGGACTCCCTGATGATAATAATCAGCCAATTCCCTGCACTGCAGATCCCCCCCCCCCCCCCCCCCCCGCGGCTCCTTAGGCCAAGCCAAGCCCCAGCTTGGCCATTCTCTTTCCCAGCATGCACCTCCAGTGAAGGTTTTGAATGGAAGCATGTGCAAAGCTTGACCAATATGCTGAGGCCAGATGCGGTGTGGAGAGGCCTGGCCATACCCTCAGGTTTTGTCCCTTGGGCCAATCAATCTGGAGGACAGTTCGAGGGAGGCAGCTGCCTTGTCAGGGAAAACACCCTGGTAAAACCACAAAGGGATTTGGTGATTGTGCCTGGGGTTTGGTGGTTGGGGTGGGGCTATTGTGGGTTCAGGAATCTTAGAAGCTGAAGGCTAACTCTAATGCTTCGGTGCATTTTTCTGGGGAGACGTTTGCCAGATATGCGAAGGGGCCATGACTCCCAAGAGGCTAAAGCAGGCGAGGATAACTCTGGTGAGTCTGCCCGTTTCCAGATAGAGGCTCAGGGCCTTGGTGGATTGCTATGGTCAAAGAGCGACTGGATTTTGTCTCTTAGGGTCTCCAGAATCACTTGCTGTGATTATCTTCCTGATATTTTGGAACTCACACCCTGTAAACAATTCCCCCCTGCTTGGGGAGGGCAGTTAGGCTCTCCCACCCCAAACCCCTCAGGGTGGCTCCAGCCTCCCTGTAGGCCCCTGCACAATCCCCACCTAGCCTCTGATCCCCATCTTAAAAGAGGGCAAGACCTGGAGGCCTCCTCCAGGATACATTTCTAAATGGTTTTGTACCACCTTTTTCTTTACTCTTCTCCATGCTCAAATTGAGTGGCCGGAGGTTAGTTGTACCCCCACCCCCACCCCCACTTCTCCCAACCCCAGTGAATTCATCCGGGAGTGAGGCAGGGGAAAGGGCTGGGCGAAAAAACACAAGTGGAGCTTTGAAAAGGAGAGGCTCCAAATGCAATGCTTGGCATTTTCTAATAGCTCCGGGTGTTGTGAGTGCGGACTTGAAGCTAGAGGGATAGATAGAAGTTCAGTCCTGACTCTGCCACTTATATGTGGGCCTTGTCTCTCCTTCAGATGACTCAGCTGCAAAATAGCAATGATTTATACTCTCTTCCTCGGGCCTATTGTGAGGATGGAAAGAGCTAATACTGCTGAAATGCCTAAAACAGTGATTATTCTTATCATGTGGGGGTTCCCAGATTTCCAGATAGGGTTTCTCTTTGCCCTCCTGGGAAATCATTGGTGGGACACTGTGAGAAGAGTCCAGGTGTGTGGGCCCTGAGGCTTCTGCCACTGAGGGCAGGTGGGCAACCTCTCTGAGGGGCCCCTGGACCCACCTAGATCCCAGAAGGGGCAGGAGGTTTGTGGAGGATGGCCTCTTGGACAGTTAAGACACTGTTGGGTGTTGAGGCATCCCTGCCGGCCAGGCAGGGACAGAGCCTTGGAAGGAGAATTGGTCTAGTGCCTGGCCATTTGAGTCAAGACCGCTGGTTACCCGATCACTGTGGGAGAAAAGGAACTGTGGCCTGTTGAGGACTTTTAAAGGAGTGTTGTGTAGATTAAGTGAGAAATGGGCTTGTAATGCAAGCAAATGTCTGAAGAGTAATGGTGAAGGAAAAACACATACCATCCCTGCTAGGGTAGAGGAAAGAAGGGTATGTCTCGGCTTTGGTTGCTTGGATGTTGGGGAACTGCTCCTCCATGGAAAAATGAACCCTTCCAGTTGGTGCCTTGAGGCAGAAGCAAGCCTTGAGCTTGAGGAAGTCCAAGTACTGCCCTGGGTCCTCTGGCTCTGGGATGGGCAAGTCGTGGGCTGCTCAGGCACTTGTCTGAAGCTCAGGGTGGGAAAAGCCACTGGGCTTGGGCCTATAGGACCCTGGGGCTGACAGGTGCAAGAGGCGCTGTAGGTCTGGCTGGCACCAAGGATCTAAGGAGCAGGAAGTGTCAGGGTCAGAAAGCATCCAGTTTCCTGTCCCAGGCTCCTGGCTCCTGGCTCTGGGAGGCACGGAGAGAAGGGGAGCGTATCCGAACCAGAATTCCAGAAGCTGCAGGTTCTCCCCGCAGGAGAGACTGTTCTGTGGTGCCCACTGCAGGTGAGTGTGTCAGGGCCTCCCTCTATGGGGTGGGTGGGCAAGGGTTTGGGGGAAGTAGAGGAGGCGTGATCTCCTGGCACAGGGAGAACGTCTCTGGGCGTCTGAGATCCAGCAGACCTTGCTCCTGGCGCGGGGCGGGGGGCACGGGACGGCGGTGCTTCTGGGTTTGGCGTTCCCAGATGGGCGTTGGCAGCTGCCAGGGACAAGACGGGGACCAACCTCAGAAGTCTCCTCACCCCTATGATCCCCGCCTCGGAGACCCAGCCGCGCGAAAACTTCGATGTGCACGCCCGCGACACGGGCCTGGAGGACGTACAAGGGCCCAAGATCAATATCCACGAGAGCCGGGCAACGCTTATTGTTTAAAAGGAAGCTCCCTTTGTTCTTGCGTTTTACCAAAGTGAGAAGCACAAACAATTTTTTTTTCCTGATCAAAATCGTGCTGGCACCGAAGCAGCCAAACCAGTTCCCGCAAACCTGCGCCCCTGCCTTTCAGCCGGGACGTGTACTCGCCTCTGGGAGTCCCCGCACCTGGCTGGAGAAGGTACCCAGGGCCGCAGATCATCGCACCCAAGCAGGGTCCAAAGGCCACTGAGGCATTTCCCCACCCCCTGCCGCCGCTCTCCGGAGCGGGGTTTTCTTGGGAAGCGTAGCGGCTCCAGCGGATCAACGCGTCTGGTGGCCCAAGCTCGGCTTCCGATTCCATTTAACACGAGCCGCGCATCTTATCTCCGCGTCGCCTCCCCGGGGTTCCCACCCCCCCCCCCCGCCCGGCCCAGCCCTGCCCGGGCGGAAGCGGAGCCTCAGGCTTTTGAAGTCCCGAGAATTTCAATCGGAGAGGAGGCGGCGGGACCTAAACCCGTCGCCCCAGCGGGGGAGGGGACAGCAGGCCAACGGGGGTGGGGGGAGGGGGTCGTCCCTGCCGAAGGGAGAGAGGGAGCAGTAGGGGCCGAAAACGGACCCCACTTAGGTTGCTATCACCCCCTCTCTGCGTTTATGGGGTTTCCCAGGCCTCTGCGGCCGCGGACTTGACTCCCTCTGCGAATTTACCTTGCTTCTTGGGCAGTGTCGTCGGGAATAACCTTCCTGATACAGTAGTAACCACACTATTAAAATAACCCTTCCCCACCCTAAAAAAAGACTAAACAGAAATAGTGTTCTTATTCAGTCCCCTCGTGTTTTCTTCCTCTAGTGAAAATTCCAACCTCTCTTCATCTGATGTTGATGAAAGGATGCTTTTGGAAGAAGTGACATTTGGTTAACATTTTTTTTTTGCTTCCCCCCCCCCCGCCCCCCAGCGCAATAGGCCCCTTGAGACCGGGGACGGAGGGGGTGGGGAGAGGTGGGGAATTGATCCTTTGAAAGGGTGGAGGCAGAGGTCCAGAGAGGGATGGGGCAGAGGGGGCGTTCCAGAAGCTTCAGATCCGAAACCCGGAGGAGGCATGCCCCCCATCCGGGAGAGGCTGAGCCCTGGCTGGAGCCTCCTTCCTCCCCGGGACGGCGGGGGAAGCCCCGCTTGGGTGGGCCGGACCCAGGAAGGAGACGCAAGGGGTACCTCTTGATCTTTCAATCCTACTCGGCTTTCATCTCGCAGGAAAAACCCAGAGGAAAAGAGGATCAAACGCAGAGCACTCCCATTGAATGCAAAGCTGGGGGCGGGGCGGGGAGACTGGAGTCCCTCAGAGGACTTGGCCCCAAGGAGGTGAGCCCAGCGGGAGAGGCTGTGAGAAGGCGGCAGGCTCACAGGGGGGGCAGAGGGTGGGCGAGACCCAGGCCCGGGGTTGGAAGGGCCCAACGGAGGCAGCTCGAACACAGGCGCCGCGGGCTCGACTTTGACAGGAAGGAGAGAGCAAGCCAGGTGCTCCCTCAGGCTCTGGCTGCTGGCTGGGCAGGGCAGGGCACACGACAGAATCCGAAGACAACTCTGCAACGCGGCAAAAGACTCTAGGATTTGATCCCCACTCCCAGTCGCTCCTCTCACCTTTAGAATATTCCCTGGGAGTTTTAATCTAGCAGTGCTCAGCAGATGGTTGCTTCAGGAGTCCCAGGGAGTGGAGATGTTTAGGCCAACATTACCTTACTTTTCAGATCCCCCTACCTTCTCCACACCCCCCCCCCCCGCCCCAACCCCAGCTGAGGTGAATGAGCATCTTCTTACTGAACAGGGGAAGTAGAAAGCAGGAGTGAGAAGGGAACTTTGTCTTGCTTGAATGCTTTGCTGTCTCCACCACCTCCACAAGCCCACAGAGAGAAAGACAGAGGCAGGGGAAAGAGGGAGAAGAGTTGAGAAAGAGAATATGGAGGAAAGCAAAATAGGAAGACAAAAAAATAAAAGATAGTGATAACACTTTTCTTTAGAATCTCAGAAACTGGAGCTTTGTCTTGGGACACTGAGAAGAAGTGGGGGGGGGGGCGTACAGGGGCAGCCCTAGCTGCTTAGAACCAGAAGCTCTGAGAAAGGAGAAGGGGCAGAGAAAGGAGAGTTGGGGGGATAGGACAGTGGAGAAGAGGGCTGCCTCCTGCCCTTGGCAAAGTGGGGAGAGCCCTTGCCCACCTGCCTGGCCCCAACACACTTGCTCAGAGCTGGCAAGGGGTCAGTTTCCTAATGGGTTCCAGTGTATCTTCCCTGGAAGCAGACCTGAGAGAGGGAGCCTGTGGCTGCTTCCAAAGACAGCAAGCACTACAAACTACCCCCAACCTTGCCTTGGAGCTTCCCCTTTGCCCTCAAAGATTATGAGCACCCCTAGTCACTTGATATTTCAGGGCATTTTCAGTGACTTCTCTTTCTTCTATCCCCAGTGTCACTGAAGCCTGTAGGCAGGACCTGGGGGAGGACCCCGGGAGACCAAGCTCTGTGAACCCCAATGTCATGTGCTGGGGTACTCTCAACCCCTCCCCTGCCCCCCCCCCCCCCCCCCCCCCGGTCTCTAGATGAGAACAGCACCTTCTCCCAGCTGGGAGCCTCCATTGCTGCCGCTGTAGGGGCCGCACTTCTTAGTGTCTCCTCACTCGCAAAACCTGTTTCCAGAGGAATTCGTTGACTCTGAACGAATACCTTAAAATATGGGCAAGAAAAGAAAAAAAAGGCCACTCTTAGAACCTCTCCCCACCCTACATACCTGAAGCGCAGGCGAGGCCCAAGCAAATGGGAAAACGATTTCTTCTATGAATAGCCACCTGGAGGTCAAGCCGAGCTGTGGAAAGCTTAAGGCCACCTAGATGGGGAAGGGGAGTTAAAAAAAAAAAAAAATCAGCTAGCATGTGGAGTCAGCAGCCAAAGCAGGTCCTTAAAGAAAAAGCCTTAGCGCATTTATCTCCTACCCCTTGGGGAAGAAAAATAGCAAAGTTCTCTTTGGTTTCCAGGAGGAAGGAGACATCTGGGGGTAAGGGGGGGTGGGAGGAGGAAGAGAGAGGAAAGGATACCCCCGGCTCAAACTCTCCAGACAACCGGTGGGAGGAGGGAATATGTATTTTCGGTAGCTTGTAAAAAGACTTTGGAGCCCCTGCGAGGTTAGCCCGCCAGCACAGGCAGTTGTAAGGACGCGAGAAGCGAGGCTTGTGAGCCGGCCTTCACACTTTTAAAATGCAGTTATGGATTCTCTCATCAAATGTTAGATCAAGGCACCAAGTTAAGAAAACAAAAGCCAAAACAACAATAAAACACACACACACACACACACACACACACACACACACACACACACACAAAACAGAAGCTTATTCAATTACCGAGTCCCGCAGCTCCTGCGGAACTCGCGGCGCGCCTTAAGCTTTCTTTTTCTTCCTGCAGAATTCCATTTGCATCCCCTCTGCTTGGGTGTCTCCCTCTCTCAGTGTGTGTATCTCTCTGTTTTCACACTCTCCTCCCCATTCGAGCCAGGCCCACACCTGGCGCATCACTGCCGAGCCATTAGCTGCGGGTCTCCTTTCATCTTCGCTGTGGCAGACGTTTCTATTTATCCACTTGCGCTCGCCGAGTGGCGTCACCAGCGGTACTGTAATGACGATTGCAGCAGGAGGATGACAGCTTAGAAAGAAGAGGGCAATGGGGCTTCCTCCCAGAGGCGGTGCGGCACAGAGGAGCGCTCGCATCACAAGGTGACCCCAGCTCCCCACCGCCGCCACCGCCGTCACCGTCGACATCGCGCTCCGGCCGCTCCGCGCCCGCCCGGTCGCCTGGCCTCTCTTTCTGCCTCCCGAAGCCAAGATCTGTCGGACCGCTGGGGACCCAGGGAGACGGGGGCTAGGAGCTCACTTGGGGCTTACTCCCTCCCCCACCCCCTCCGGCGAGCCCCGGGATGGAGAGCCGAAAGGACATGGTTATGTTTCTGGATGCGGGTCAGCTTGGTACTCTGGTTGGCAAGAGAGTCTCCAATTTGTCCGAAGCCGTGGGCAGCCCGCTGCCCGAGCCGCCCGAGAAGATGGTGCCCCGTGGTTGCCTGAGCCCGCGGGCCGGTCCTCCGGCCGCCCGGGAGCGCGGCGGGGCAGGCCTGGAGGAGGAGCCGGTCGACGGACTAGCAGGCAGCGCTCCCGGGCCGGGCGCCGAGTCGCGGGCAGCCGGGGCTGCGGTGCTTGGCCCCGGACCTCCGGCCCCCTCCGCCGACAGCCTCTCGGGCCAGGGGCAACCTAGCAGCTCGGACACCGAGTCGGATTTCTATGAAGAAATCGAGGTGAGCTGCACCCCGGACTGCGCCACGGCGAACGCCGAGTACCAGCACAGCAAAGGTAGCCATCGCGCCCCCTTCTCTTCCCGGGCCTCCCACCGCGCCCACCTTCCACTTCAGCTCCAGAGGGGAGGAAGACACTCCTTTCCCCCAGGGCAGGGTGGCTGGGGGGACCCACCTGAGCAACTCTCCCCAGCTATCTGCGCCCTGGCTGGGGTCTCCTTCTGTGCTCTGGCATTGGCGGGACTGAGGGTGACAGCTGTGCTTTTCGGGAGGAGGGAGACGCAAGCCCTGGGCTTGAGGGGGGTTCAAAGCGCACCCCAACCCCCCAGAGTTTTGTGGTACTGCTTCAACTGCTTGGGGAAGACAGCTTCCCCCTCGGCGTGGGCGAGATCAAACGCGGGTCGGGGCAGTTTGTGGCCGGCGGGGTGTAAGGCGCATCCAGGCGCGGAAGCCCAGAGTCCATAAAGGACCGTAAAACCGCGGCCGACTCGGGCTGCCTGGGTGCTGCGGCCCTCCGACCAGTTTGCACGTCGGTCAGAGGTCCAAATTACCTTGTCACTTCCCGGGCTCGGTGGCGCCAGGTCGGAAATGGTCCCAATGATCTAATTGCCTTTGGTCTCCGGTTGCATTTGAAAAGGCAGAGCTCTGGCCCTCCCCCATTCCCCTTTCCTTCCCAGTCCCACTTCTCCACCCAAAGGAAAAAGGAGCTGCGGGGGGCAGGAGCCCCACCCTTCCTCGGGTTAGACCCAAAAGGAGGGGTGCTGTCCTGCTGCTTTAACTGGAGAACCCCTCCCTGACGAGGGGCTAGTTTGTGGGGGAGGTGGCCAAGAAGGGAGTCTCCCAAAGAGGGGTGGAAAGCTAGTAGGAGGGAGAGCCCAGCAACAGACTCCTCCACCGAGCTGTGGGGGGAGATGGGAAGACCATGGCAGGGCAGAAAACCACCCTCTGGCCTTGGCAGCCAACACCTGGTTGAACACCCACGTCCATTCATTACCATCTTATCCATTCAACCCAGACTCCCTAACCACAGCATGCCCTCAGAACAAGCCAAGGGCCGCTCAGATCTATGAAGGCGATAGGATATTCACGCACACACTCCTATGCACATGCAGCCTAGTATACATTCCCGCACCTACACCGGCAGCCTGGCACACACAAAAGCAAGGAAACTCAGTTTGTGCACCGCATCCTGCAAGGCACGAAGACCCCAGAGCTCACAACACTCTAGTACCAAAGGTGCATCTCAACTTGCCCGGCAGATATGCACACTGCCCACTCCTGCCAACGGAGGGCACAAAGCTCAGAGGGTCTGCTTCCAGTCTGTGCCCCAAGCAAGGCAAGGGGCCAGGGTGGTTGCGGCTTCTGTACCCAGCAGGCCTCAAGACTGAGGTCTCCCAGACAGCAGCCCGGCCAGGCCTAAGGGCTGCTTTGCAATCATCTGGATGGTGAGCCACCCCCCCCCCCGCGCCCCCCACCTCTCTTCCCTGTTCTCAAAGTCCCCCAGGCCCCAGCAGAGGCAGAAACTGAGGCTGTGTCCCCTTCTCCCCCACCTTTCATATATGCCCTGGGCCTACAGCCCCACATCAGCAGCGTTTTGTGTGTCTGTCGTGTGTTCTGTGTGTGCATGTGCTCTGGGCTCCCTATGCAGGGCCCAGCTCAGAGGCACCGGCCAGCAGTCCCAACAGCGGCAGCGAGGCCCCCAAGAGCAACAGCAGCGGCAGCTCGCAGGGCACCCTGGCCTGCAGCGCCAGTGACCAGATGCGCCGATACCGTACCGCCTTCACCCGGGAGCAGATTGCCCGGCTGGAGAAGGAATTCTACAGGGAGAACTATGTATCCAGGCCGCGGAGATGCGAGCTGGCCGCCGCCCTAAACCTGCCGGAAACCACCATCAAGGTATGCGCCCCGAGACCGGGGAGAAGGAGTGCGCCCACTCAGCAGGAAGTAAATACCAACTGTCCACTCCCTAAGTCCTGGGCCAAGAATCACAGCCTGGGGTCTCCCAGCCCACGTGGCAGCTAGGCCGGGGGTGTCGAGGCCTGGTGCGGGCGCCAGGTGTGTGCACTTTCACCTTCCCGACAGACCCTAGGCGGGACCTGCTGGCTTGCGGTAGACTCTCTGCCTTTTCTAGCCAAACAAACAGCGGGGATGGGGTGCCTTTGCCCCGAGGGAGAGCGGCTGGAAGGGGCGGTGTTTCTGGGGAAGCCCTGCCTGCGACCTCAGACCAGCAGAGTCCTTAGTCCACCGGGCTACTTGCGCGTCCACACCGGGCTGGCCCTCCAGGGAGCCCTGGCAGAGGGAAGGAGGGACAGATCCTGAAGCCACTCCCCGAACCTCTCCACGGGGGATTCCAGCGCCAGGTGGTGGCGGCGGGGCTCTGCCCCCGCCCAGAGGGTCTCTGCCGCGGCTCTTCCCAGCGCCACCGGCATCGTTCCCCGCCGCGGGGGCAGGACTCCTGGGGCTCCGTGCGCCCGGGCCGGCGCCCCTGCAGCCGCCGAACCTGCCCCTCTCCTCCCCAGGTGTGGTTCCAGAACCGGCGCATGAAGGACAAGCGGCAGCGGCTGGCCATGACGTGGCCTCACCCGGCCGACCCCGCCTTCTACACGTACATGATGAGCCACGCGGCGGCCGCGGGCGGCCTGCCCTACCCCTTCCCGTCGCACCTGCCCCTGCCCTACTACTCGCCCGTGGGCCTGGGCGCCGCGTCCGCCGCGTCCGCCGCCGCCTCGCCCTTCAGCGGCCCGCTGCGCCCGCTCGACACCTTCCGCGTGCTGTCGCAGCCCTACCCGCGGCCCGAACTGCTGTGCGCCTTCCGCCACCCGCCGCTCTACCCCGGCCCGGCGCACGGACTGGGCGCGGCGGCCGGCGGGCCCTGCTCCTGCCTCGCCTGCCACAGCGGCCCCGCCAACGGGCTGGCGCCCCGCGCCGCCGCCGCTTCGGACTTCACCTGTGCCTCCACCTCCCGCTCGGACTCCTTCCTCACCTTCGCGCCCTCCGTGCTCAGCAAGGCCTCCTCCGTCGCGCTGGACCAGAGAGAAGAGGTGCCCCTCACCAGATAAGGGGCTGCCCGCGGGCCGCCGGCTCCAGGACGCCCGTGGGCTCCCCCCCCGCCCCCCGCGTGGGGACTCAGCCAGCGCCCCTCCCTGCCCCCAGGGCACCGAGGGGGAAAGAAGCCGGCCGAAAAGGACCAGAGGGACTCGGCCTCCAGGATCCGGACGCCTGGGGAGTGGCAGTGGCTGGCGCGTTTGGGGATCAGGAGTGGGGATGGGGAGGCAGAGGCCGAGAGACCTTCCTCTGGGGCGGCCCCTCAGCCGTTTTTCACCGGACCCCGTGCCCCGGACGGGGGTTGAGGCGATGGCTCCAAAGCCAAACAAATTTAGTAGCAGCAGCCACCGATATCCAGCCCCTCGGTCCCTCCTCACACCCCCACCTCACACCCTTGCCTCACCCGGGACCCCCCCTTCCCCCAAAGGCCAAGCCCAAGCACTGGAAAGGAAACTGCTGTCTCTCCCAACAAAATGCTGTGTATGCAGGGCAGGTAGAGATTAATCTTTGCCAGCTTTTCCAAGGCACGGCAAGGGGCTTGTGGATGGCGATGCACCAGCCGCCTAGGGGAGAGAGTGGGAGGGGTGATTTACTACCACGGAAGATCCTGGCTCTCCCATGGAACCTAGGGGCTCTCTTGCCTTCCTGGAGCCTCAGTTACACATTTTCTCGTTCTGGCATCTCCCAGCACCTGATCTCGTGTCTCTCTCCTAGCTTCCTGCTATCTCTCAACTTGCAGCTCCATCATCTCTCCTTACCTACCCCCACTTTTTGTTTATTTACCATTGGCAGAGACGTTGCGGAGGCCTCAGGGCCTCTTGGCAGCTTCTACCAAGTCTCTCTTCTCCCCGGGCCCAATACACACCCTGATTAGCAAGTGATATGTGTGAGGAGGGTTTTTGAATGCTGAATGTATAATAATGATCACCGTGCCACGGAGCCCAGAGTTGAGCTGTTAACAAGGCGCCCAGGGAAGAGCTTAGGGAGCAGGGACCTCGTCTCCTTCCCTCACTAAGTATCTGCCAGCAAATTAGAGGCTATTTCAAGCCCTTGCCTGTTCACCTTCCCTTCACCAAGAGCTTTCTGGCTCTTCCCGGTACAGTTGGCCTTTTACGTCCTTCTTCCTCTCCTTTTCCTCCCAAGCTGCCACGGAGGCTTGGCTTTCAGACACTAGCAGAAGCCTTCCGCCCCTTCTGGGGACCTTGCCCTTCCCCTTCACCAGGTTTTGTTTGGGGGCTGCGCCCACACTCTCACTCTCACCCTCATTCCTGCAGCCAGTTTTTGAGGGCTAGGAGAACGTGTACCCCTCAATAACAAGCTTCACCCTGACGGAGGGAGTGGTTCTTCCAGTAGGGAATGAATTCGGTTTGGTTTTCCTTCGAAGCCTGAAGAATCTGCTGTTGCAATTTGTGAACCATACTGCAATAAAAGCTGGACATAATTCTCACTTTAACATTTTAATGTTTGGGGCAGCAGGCAGTGCAGTGACTTTTTGAATTGCTAGGTCGGCCACCAGAAGCTTAGGTATAGAAGGAACCAAGACGTGCACCTGCAGACAGTCTCCCAAACTTCTGCTGGCCCTGGCAGAGACGGGACATCGCATAGATGTGGAGAAGGCAGGCTCTGACTGCCCCGAGGTGCATGTTTTCTTAACTCCCCGCACACTGGGGGCCTTCCATGCTGAACTGGCCCACGTGGGGCTCACCCCTGCGATGGTTTCGTCTCCAGTTGCTCCAAACTTTGGAGGAAAGGGGACCCTGGACTAAGGTCTCTGTGGATCCTGCTTCCACCCCCAACCCAAGGTTAGAGGTGAATGAGGCAGTGAGGGCGGAGCTTGAGAATTACAGCGAGCTGGGCTTCCTGGGTCAAGCTGAGTCTGCACCTTAGGGTTCAGGGAAAGGAGGGAGGCGGATCCCTGGGTCGGCAAGGGTGGGTCTGAATGCTCCTCAAACTGAAAGTCCTCTCCCAGAATGGAGTTCTGGCCTGGTCAGGGCTAGGGGGTTGGTGCCCCCCTCAGCCACCTCACCCCCAACCTCCATCCCCGGAGGAGAGCCACCGTGGCTGCCTCTGAGTCCCGGACACGCAGGGGAGAGATGGGCGTCATGGGCAGACTGGGAGCGCGGAATTGCGTGGACTTCAAGGGTCCCCTGCCAGTGTCTCTGTGGGCAGATGGGGAACCCTCAATCGGCCTCCATCCCTCTGTGGGTTCCAGAGAAACCCTCCCGCCCTCCCAAGCAAAGCCTTGAGCTGAGGTTTTCAGTATCCTCCCCTTCCCTCCTCCACCCCCAGCCTTTCGCAGCTACCTCTGCAGCCCGGGAAGCTCCCCGTGCCAAACTCGGGCAAATTTCGCGGTTACTTCGCGGCAGGCCCAGATTGCTTGCGACAGGTAAATGGGCTGCGGGTTGCCGTAATGCCAGGCGTATTTTCAGTTAATAGGGAGGGAAAATGAGGTGTCTGCAGCGATATTGGAAAGTACAAGATCGATGATCCGGCCTCGTGTCCAATCAGCAGCCTTTAATTGACTGTATTTTCTGGGTAATTGAGCCTCTCTTCCTCCAAATTGAAGTGGAAGATATAACAATACATCTTGCCAGGAGGAATTACTCATTACTTCATAATGAAATTTCCCTTTTGCCAAGGTTTGCGGTTTGGCGCTTAGGCACCACTTCTCACTCTCCCTTCTCCACCCCTGCACCTAAAAACAGGTTTTGCCCGCCTGCACCTGGCAACCGCCCTGGCCTGATACCTACATTTTGGCGGAAGTGGGGGAGGGTGGGAGATGACCCTGAAGAAGGCACCGCCCCTCCACAGCCTCAGTCTCCTTGTCTGTAAAAGAAGGCTAAACCAAACAACAGGGTTGGCGTGGTATTATTATTTTTTTCAACTGTCTAAGAGCCTCTGCTTAGCTTTGCCCCATCTTGGTCCCATTTTGCAGGTGGGAAAACGGAGGCTCTGGGTCTCACAACAGCTATTAGGGTCCCCTGCAGCTATGAGCTTCAAGTTCAGGCTTCCCCTCCCCTCCCCCACGCCGCTTTGGGGCCCAGAGTCCACCGTCACCCCTGCAAAGTCTGACACCTCACTCCCGACACACACACACTTTCCCTGGGCTCCTCAACCCCCTTGCGACCCGGCAGCGTCGGGATCTGGGAGAGCAGACCAGCGCTCAGCCGCAGTCCGCCGGGCCGGGCAAGACCAGCCGTCCCGCAGCCGGAGTGCACGCTCAGCGCCGGCCGTCGCCGGCTTGTTAGCGTGTGATTGATTGCCTTATTAAAGCGTGTTCTTGTAAGTGTGACCAAACTGATTGCATTGCATATGTTTGGGATAATGCTCATTTTAAACAACAGGATGAAGAGGATGAGCTCCGCAGAGCCTCCGAAGACAAAATGATTCCGGCCAGCAGCTCCCTAACTCTGGCATTAAATTGCCCAGTTACAGAGCAAATCACTTGGTTCCTCCACCCTTGTCCCCATTTTTTTTTTCCTGGCCCGCAGTTTGATCGCACCCCTTCCCCCCCCCCCCCAACGCAGTGTGTTCTGTCCCACGAATGGTTTCTCTGCCTTCCCAGGCACTAACCGTGCACCCTAACACCTCAGATGTTGAGTCCTCCTGCGCCCTCCGAGGCAGACAGAGAAGTGATTCAGAACACACCCTCCCTCACCCTAGGCTTCCCAAAGGGACGTGGTCCTAGACAGATCGCTGCAAATGGGAGCTTGGGTCTCCGGGGCAGGTCGCGTGTCTCCCAACCCCCCCCACCCCCAGCCTTTTGGCGAAAGTTTAAAAGATTCTTTTGTTCCCCAGGCTTCTCCCGCTCGGTTGCCTCCATTATTCCCCAATTGAGGAAACACCCGCCGCCATATGTCGATGGAAGAGCGTGGGTGTCACGGCAGAGGGTTGTTGAGGATGCCATTCTCAAAGTGGGAAGAGGTTTTCCTTCTCAGCATCTTCTTCTTGCACCATCTCCCCAGAGTGAGAGAGGAAGTAGGGGGAGGAAAAGGGGCAAAAAAAAAAGGGGGGGTGTATTTTTTAAAATTACTCCACCCCAACCAACCTTTGTAGCCATGTTCTCTTTCCGTGCCTATTCCCTAAACAAAGAAATTCTCAGCCTTCCTCCACCCACTCCGGTCGACTTGCACGGGAGCCAAACTGCTGGCAGATTGAACTTCCTAAGGGACACCTTTGAGATATGCTGGAATTCTGATTTGCTCGAGATGATGACGGTCATCAGAACAAGTCAGAAGCGATACCACTCTTCGGGGTGTCATCCGTAAGTGCAGTCGCTTGGATTCGTTTGCAAGATCCAGCTAAACCCGTCTGGATAAATGACTTGGTCCGAAGGGCAAATTTCTTCCATCACTCAGCTTCTCCCAGGCTCTGCCAGGGCAAACACATCCGACTGCATCAGAGGGAAACCAAGGTGCGGTTCACCATGTGTGCCAGCTGTGGGACCCCGAAATGTTGGCCCTGAGTGAAAAAAAAAAGCCAACCACAAAAGGCATGCTACCTTCTACAAAGCAAACAGAGACACAAAGTCCTTTCGAAAATCGCCTTCTCAGCAAATAAGTATGTGATATTCTGAGCAGGAGTAGGAAAGAGAGAAAGATTGCCACTTAAAAATAACATGAAAGCATTAAGTAATTATTTAAAACAAGGCTGTTTAGAAAAATATTTGTATTTATTGCAGCTGCTCAATTGGCCTCGTTAAAGTCGGCAAGCATTTAAATTGTGTTACAATCTCATTTAAATCCCGCTCCGTTCCAGCAGGCTGAAGAGCTTGAATAGACCAATCACTTCATAATGATGATGAATGAGAAATTAATTCAGATACAAGCAAGACAATTTAGGCCTTCATCTGTTTAAATAGCCTTCCAATATTATTCGCGATCGCGGGTCACAGATTGAATCAATTGTCCAATCTTGTGAAAGTCATATCCTTGCATCTTCATCGGGATTATTTATAGCGCAGCGGAGGCTGCTGAAAGGTATACGCTGTTAACAGGGACAATTACTTAAAGAGAAGCGTTTATAAAATGGAAAACAAATGCCGGGGTTGGTAACAAATGGCATCAAAAGCAGCCATTCCAATCTGGCTCCTTGAGGGAAGGGAGCGGGCGCGGCCCCCGCAGGATGCGGGGCGCCCGGGGCTCGGCGTCTGGCCTCCCCTCGGTCCAGGTGAGGCCGAGTCCGGTGGCTCCATCCTGCGCCCTGGCTGCCGTACCCACCCGGGCCGGCCTAGCCTTCGCCCTCGCCCGCTGCAGGGCCGGCGGGAAACCGCAGCATGGCCCTCGGAGCCCCGGCCCTGGGCGAGGTTCCCGCCTCCCCGGCCCAGGCGGCTGCCGGGTGCGACCCGGGTCAGGCAGGCCGAGTCACTGCGCCCGAGGACGCCGACCCCGGCGCATGCCACTTTGTGCTGGGGGCTCGCCAGATTCAGCCCGGGTCTGCGTTCGTCGCGCACAGGTCCGACGGCCTTGCGGGGCTCCGGACTCTGGAAGCCCAGCCTCTTTCTGAGCCGACGCTGGGGAGGGGCCCCCAGAGCCGCTGGGCCCCTCATCGTTGCGGTCCCTGGACACCTGGGGTCACTTCGCCTCCTTCGGGGACCTGGGGCCCACCCCGGCCGGCTTCTCTGGGTGCCCTCCGGCATGTGAGCAGCGCCCAAATTCTCCAAAGTAGCGCCCTTTCCTCCCCCCATCGAAGCGCCCCTCCCCGCATCCTGATGTAACCCCTCCCGGTGAGCCCAGTCCCCCTGCGTCGTCCCCCTCCCGCGGGCGTCCCGGCGCCTCGTGACAGCCCAGTGCAGCCGACTTCGAGGCGACATGGGCCTCCCCGAGGTGTCTGCCTCCCCTTCCTCACCAGGGTTAGGCAAAGACCCAGAACAAGGTGCGCGGGGAGGTGAATTGGTTCTTCCGGAATCGGCACAGGCTCGCTTAGGTATAACGGGGCAGCGTCTACACGGGCCCTGTTTGCATGCGGGTCCGAGGAAGAGAGGACCTTTCTAGGCGGCGCTCTTTGGGGATGGAAGTGAGGCGGGTCGGAACAGAGAGGCGGGAAAGATCATTTGATGTACCGAGCCTGGAGTAGGAGAGGAGAGAGAGGCTCCCAGAGAACGCAGAGCGGAGTCTATGCGGTACAGCACACGCGCCACTCCCATCCGCGTCGAGGTGTTTTTTTTTTCTTTTTTTTTTTTTTCTCTTCCTCTGTATTTCTCTGTTTTGAAACAAAAGCCCAACTAATGGATTCCTGGCGCTCTGAGGACCCACTCCCGGGAGCGACTTTGATGTATTGCTGTCCAATTAGTGCCTTTAATTGGTGTCCTCGGGGACAGGCCGGCCCGGAGCTGGGACACAGCCTCTTCTCGCCTCTCCTGCACACTGGAAAGGTAAAATTTATAACGCACTGTAGCAGTCCCTTGGGAGAGCGAGCGAGCCAGCGAGCGAGGGAGGCAGGGAAGGAAGCGAGAGGTACAGTTCCATCTTGCAGACCCCGGACCCTGCAGGCGCAGGGGGTCGTGGATAAGGGTCCCGATCACCCGCTTCCTACTATTTTCCGACTCCCTCTCAGGCCTGGCAGGAGGGCTGGGGCGGCCGAGTCGCCGAGGATTATGAATTTGCTTGCGGAAAGGCCAAGGGAGCGCGCATTGTCTGTAGAAGCCCACCCCATGTGGTCTCTCATCTCGTTAATAATGGCTGTTTGTTAACAAGGATGCGGAGGTTAAATAATCCGGGTGGAAGATTAAACACGCCTCATCAAGGCGCTGGGAGCCAGTTGCACAGAGACCCGTGCCAGAGCCGCCTGGCTGGCTGGAGCCTGGAGGAAGGTGGGAATGATAGCCTGCAAGTAGCCCCAGGGTGGAGGAGAAGGAAAGTCGAGGGCCCTTTTCGGGATGGTTCCGCAGAAAGTCAGCACAGGCCCCACACCCTTGATGCGCTGAATAGAAAATCCACGTAGGAGCCAGCCCTAATGAAGTGTGGATGTCAGACCCCGCCAGTAGTGTGCCTGAGGTCGGAAGTGGAGGCCTGGGGCTGAACCCAGGGCCCCCCTTTGAGGCCGGACAAAGTCATACCCTTGGGAAGTTAGGGGCATTGGTACCCACATGCGAATAGCGCTGGATTGGAAGACCGATGATGAGGCTTCTAGCTTGGGCTCTGTTCGTAAATAGCTGCGTCATCTGGATTACATTATTTTCCTGGCTTCACTTTCCTCCCGTGTAGGATAGACAGGAGCTAGGGCTTGATAGAGATGATGTATAATCTTTCTTTCTCTTTCCTGTAGCTCTCACCAGTGTTAGGGAACTGAACACCTTGTCAGATACTGTCTCCGTCCAGCCTGGGGGAATTCAGTCAAGGAGGATTTTATTCAGCAAATATTTGAGGGTGTGCTATGTGCCGCTGTGCGGTATGTATTTTTAAACTGTGAAAGCAGAATGTCAATGTGTATATTCATGTGTAGGTCATTCCCAAATATAATATTTTGTAAAGGAAGACGAGGAAGAAAGAACTTGGCAGTGAGAGTAAAATAGGTGTGTGTATGTGTAGGGGAGAGAAACTGTAGAGTGGGGGAAGAGGAATCAGTAAAAGAAGTATGGATCTTGTTGAGATGGCAAGAAGGTCAGTGAGGATAATTCAATACAGAGGTAATTCCTTTTTAAAGTTAAAAAATTTTAACGGTTATTATTTTTGAGAGAGAGAGACACAGAGTGTGGGTGGGGGAAGGGCAGAGAGAGAGAGAGAGGGAGACACAGAATCTGATGCAGGTTCCAGGCTCTGAGCTGTCAGCACAGAGCCGGAAGCAGGGCTCACCGACCCCGAGATCGTGACCTGAGACGAAGCCGATTGAGCCACCCGGGCACCCCCGGAAGTAGTTCCCTGATGGACAGAAGGTCCTCTCCTGGAGTCCTTGGTGATTTGACAGTGAACGAAAAGTAAAGAATCGCTGAAGTTGAGTAGAAGACCTGCGACTCATGCATCTAATGTCCCCAGTTTTCTATTTATATGTTGTTCCAATAGTTAGACTTCCATTCCCCAAACGCTTCACTTTTTGAAGGCACCAAACAGGGAACTCAGCTGCTAGGTTGGAACTCTTCAAGCTCCTGGTTGATGGGTATGGGGGCTCAAGGAAGGTGGGGGGGTGGTGGTGGTGAATACTTCACTCAGATTTTTCTTCAGATCAGCAGTAACTGTGGCTCCTACATTTCTCTGCTGACCCTTAGAAAGTCCAGAGAGCAGACCTGTGGTGCTAGGCAGTAAGGTTGAAGAGCTAACATTTATTGAACACACGTCACGTGCCATTCACTGTTTTATGCTTTCCATGCATTAGATAAAGGTAATATAAGAGGCAGGATGGACCTGTGTGTCTATTTTTAAAGACTGCAATGCCACTCTGCCTTCCAAAAATTTAATCTCCAATGTCTTTGGTGGACATTCAATGAGCAGTTTAGCCCAATGAATGAATCCATAAATATTTATTAAACACCTACAGTATGGCCAATACCAGACTTAGGTTCATACAATGTCTTTGTTCTCCTCCAGTTTGGCACTGATGTGGCTTTGATTGTGTTTGTAACCTATTACAACTAATTTTTACCTTGCTTGAGAAGAACTCATTAGTGATGCCAACTGTGGCTAGGGTGGTTTTATGGTAGGAAATACACTTCCTTGTCAGAGACCCCGGCAAAAACCAACTCATATGTTACTTGATTTAGAGCCTGTACATTGTCAGCATCAGTAGTTTCACATTGTACAAAATAGAAAATATAAGCATTTTGACATCTATTTATTAAAACATAAACCATTCAGGCAACTCAAAAGCACAGATTCTGGAACCAGGTTTCTGGGTTCGAATCCCCAGTCTGCCACTGACAGGCTCATATCATTGAAAGTTTCTTAGTCTCCCTGACACATTGTTCCTTCTTCTTCGAAATGGAGATGACAATCTTAGGCCTGTTGTAGTTATCTGTTGCTATCACCCCAGAGTTTAGCAGCTTAAATCAATAAACATCATCTCAATTTCTGTGGGTGGAAATCTTTTTACAATTTTAACGGGGTGTCTCTGGCTTAAAGTCAGCTCACTGGGGCTGTGGTCTCATCTAAGGGCTCAACTGGGGTGGGTGGGAGCATCTGCTTCCAACTTCACTGGCGTGGTTGTTGGCAGGATTCCACTTCTTGCTGGTGGATTGTTTGACTGAAGGCCTTAATTCTTCACTGACTGTTGGTTATGAGCTTATTTCAGTTCCTTGCAGTGTGGACCTCTCCATAGGGTAGCTCACAACATGGCCTCAGGCTTTTCCCCGAATGAACAAGCCAGGCAGCACATGCATACTTGAGAGATAGATAGAGATAGAGATAGAGATAGAGATAGAGATAGAGATAGAGATAGAGATCACACTGCCTAGACAGAAACCATAGTCTTTCCGTTACCTAATCTTAGAAGTAACATTCCACTGGGTCACCTGGGTGACTCACTCGGTTGAGCATCCGACTTCGGCTCAGGTCATGATCTCACAGTTTGTGAGTTCGAGCCCCGTGTCGGGCTCTGTGCTGACAGCTCCCAGCCTGGAGCCTGCTTTGGATTCTGCGTCTCATTCTCTCTCTGTGCCTCCCCCACTTGTGCTCTGTCTCTCTCTGTCTCTCAAAAGTAAATAAAATGTAAAAAAAAAAAAAAATTAAAAAAAAAAGAAGTGACATTCCACCATTGCTTTTGCCATAATAATATATTGGTTTGAAGTGAGTCACTAGACCCAGCCCACACTTAAAGGGAGGGGATTACACAGGCATCAAAACCAGGAGACAGGGGTCACTGGGGGCTATCTAAGAGACTACTTCCCACAGACCCTATTTCACAGGGTTGTTGTAAGGATTATATGACTTTATGTATATAAAGAGCTTAGGACAGCATCTGCTTTGTTTGTTTTTGTTTTGTTTTAAGTTAACTCTATGCCCAGTACGGGGCTTGAACTCACAACTCTGAAATCAAGAGACACATGCTCTACAAGCTGAGCGAGTCAGGCACAGGATAACACCTGTTTGCTCTGATCATTCTTCTGATACAACTCGCACTCATTTGTTCATCTAGACTCTCCTATTTCAATTTCTCTCTCTCGATTTTTTTTTTTTCTTGCAAAGCTGTGTAAAAGACCGTAGGAAGGGCAGGGCAGAGTAACTGCCACAAGGAAAAGGACAAGAGGAAGCAGAAGAGAAAGAAAATAGATGGGACGTTTTGGAAAAACTCCAGGGGAGGGTACCTAGAGATAAGAGGTAACTAGGAGATTCTCGTTAGCTACCTTGTTCCTTACTTTTAAAAGATATTTTTTTTCTGCAAGTGAAAACTACTTGTACTCTTCTATTTGTAATCATGCTCACTGACATTTGTATAGTGGGTTCACCCTTCCGAAACCAAGAGTTGGACAGTTAACTAACTGAGCCACCCAGGCGCCCCTGGGCTCACGCTTTTTAATTAAAAAATTCCAGGAGTGCCTGGGTGTCTCATTTGGTTGAGGATCCAATTCTATGATTTTGGTTCAGGTCGCGATCTCAAGATTTGTGGGTTTGAGCCCTGCGTAGGGCTCTGCGTTGACAGCGTGGAGCCTGCTTGGGATTCTGTCTGTCTGTCTGTCTGTCTCTCTCTCTCTCTCTGCCCCTCTCCTGCTCATGTGCATGTGCACGCAGTCTCTCTCTCTGTCTCTCAAATTAAATAAATAAACTTAAAAAAATCCACATTCGCTGTCATCCTTAATTCTTACCACCGCTACATGAGACAAAAATTATGATTATTTTCACTTCAGACACGAGGAAAAAAGCCCAGCATGATAGGTGATTTTACATGGCAACTTGACTGGGCCACAAGGTGCCCAGATATTTGGTTACACATTATTCTGGGTGTATCCACAAATCGCCCTTCCCGCTGTGGGAGGGTTTCATCCAGTCTGTTGAAGGCCTGATAGAATAAAAGGCTGATAAGGAAGAATTCTTTCTCTCTGCCTGTCTTCTCCTGCTTTCAGATTTGGACCAGGACTAGGACTTCACACCACTGGCTCTCCTGGGTCTGCACTTCTTAGCCCCCATAATTACGTGAATATATATACTCAGTCTGTTTCTCTGGAGAACCCTGGCACACAGCCAGTCACACAGGTGTAAGGTCACACAGCTAGTAAAAGGGGGGAATCCAGGACTCAAATTCAGATGGTCTCACTCCAGCTCTTGGTCCTCGATGCTACATTCAGCAGCCTCAGCTGCCTAACTTTGTTTTCTCATGAAGTTATAGCCACTAGCGCTGTGGAAGATGATATAGCATGGATGTCGAGCTGGAGGCAGGGAGGCAATGTGTCAAATACTAGGTTAGGGCTCCTGGCCCTGCCTGACCTAGTTAGTGAAATCGACTTGCCTACAAGCTGACTTAAAAATGGACAACAAAGAGGTCAAGTTGCAGCATCTAAAGGGGCTCAGTCCTGATTCTGTAAGCTGTTGATCCTGGGCTACTCAGGAAGGTCGACCCCAGTAGCAAAAGGACAGCAGATGAAAATGCATTATTATTCAGCCGTCCGAGGTAAAGGATTAAAGCCATGGGACTGGCAAGAGAAACTGGTGCAAGGACAGCAAGACAGATAAGGTTCCGAGACTGGCCGCGGTGGCTTTAAGCACGGAGGGTTTCAACGTTGGCTGTACGTTCGAAGCACCTTCGGACTTTTCCGAATTCCGAATCTTGGAAGCGGCAGTCTGGACATCCGTGGTTGTCAAAGCTCCCCTGGGTGATCCTAAAACCCCCCAAAACTCGGGACCACCGGGGAGGGGAAAGCATAAGCACGTCCTAGCACTATTAGGTACTCAGTCAATGCTATTAATTGTAATTGAACTGAGATTGGGATTAGTAGGAAAGGATTCGGGTCTCTTTATTATCTTTTTTTTTTTTTAACGTTTTATTTATTTTTGAGTCAGAGAGAGACAGAGCATGAACGGGGAGGGTCAGCGAGAGGGAGACACAGAATCTGAAACAGGCTCCAGGCTCTGAGCTGTCAGCACAGAGCCCGACGCGGGGCTCGAACTCACGGACCGCGAGGTCATGACCTGAGCCGAAGTCGGCCGCTCAACCGACTGAGCCACCCAGGCGCCCCTCTTTATTATCTTTAAATACAGATGATCCACTCAGATTATCTACCGACTAACCCGACTTTAATAGTTTGGATATACTAACTTTATAATTGAAGGCAGCGTGCCATTTAGAACCAGGAATCACCCTCCAGATCATGTAGTCAACTATGTCACTTTATAGGTCTTTCCGTTTTCTCTAGGCAAAATGGTCTTGTATGGCTACTGTGGATTGGGAGCAGACACAGGATGTTGCATAGGAAATATACCACCTCTGTTCTCATTTTATTTTGATGCCAAGATGGGTGTGATTGCACATTCCTTTGGTGTTTCACTTGGACAATGCTAACACATCCAGATCCAAAGGTCAAAGCTGCCTTAAAAAAAAAAAATTATTTACTTTTTTTTTTTTGACTTTTTTTTTTTCAACGTATATTTATTTTTGGGACAGAGAGAGACAGAGCATGAACGGGGGAGGGGCAGAGAGAGAGGGAGACACAGAATCGGAAACAGGCTCCAGACTCTGAGCCATCAGCCCAGAGCCCGACTCGGGGCTCGAACTCACAGACCGCGAGATCGTGACCTGGCTGAAGTCGGACGCTTAACCGACTGCACCACCCAGGCGCCCCTTATTTACTTTTAAGACAGAGAGAGACAGAGCATGAGTGGGGATCGGGCAGAAAGAGAGGGAGACACAGAATCTGAAGCAGGCTCCAGGCTCCGAGCCGGCAACACAGAGCCCGACGCGGGGATGGAACTCACGAACTGTGAGATCATGACCTGAGCCAAAGTCGGATGCTTAACCAACTGAGCCACCCAGGCTCCCCAAAGCTGCATTTCTTAATGACAGTCTGGGGACTTCATTGCAAGTTGACATTCCAGTTGTACTCCTCTGGGATCAGTGACTGAAATTAGTGAAAGGCAAGGTGCTGAGACAAACAGGGCAATCGGGCCCTAGGTATCACCTAGGTGTTACCCCACTAAAGAAGTGTAAAGAAAGACTTACAAGTTCTGCTGGCAAACTCCAAAAGGTAAGCGTACATGTTGACTTCAGTGTTCCTCGGGGGTGGGGGAGAACCTTTGGAGAGCTCTGCCAGTTTCTGTTTTCTCGATGACCAGAACTGGTCAGGTGGCTTTAGGAATCATGGTTGTTGAAGATCAGAGATAAGGTTTGGGGGTACCAGCGAGTCTGGAAGAAATATGTACAAAAACAGTCCTCCACCTCCAAAGAGGATTTCGAGAATTCCAGGAAACTATAGCACTGCCTGAACAGGGTCTTCTTCTGAACTACCGTGACATCCCTGAAAAGCAGTCAATAATTCTCCTTTCTGCGGGGGAAAGGTTATTATTATGATTTTTTTTAAAGAAATAAATTTACTTCGATATGTACATAGTAGTTCTCGAGGTTCTGGAGACACGGTAAGGATGTCTTCTCTCCGTTGCCATAGCCAGATGCTTGCATTTGCTAGGATGTCTGGATCAGATCAGAGGAGATAGAAAAGAAAGAAAGGGAGGCTTCCATATCACTGCAAATCCCAGCACACGACTCAGGTCGTAAAGCAGGCTGGTGGAAACAGGAAATGCCATTTGGGTCTGGAGACCCACGCCTGATTTGGGCTCATGGTGTAAAGTGTGCGTGTCCTTGCTCGCTTCGAGGTACCAAGAGGAAAGGTGATGATCACGCTTTTAGAATATACTGACCACTCTACCCCAGGTCTGATACTCTTGGTAAATTAGGATTACCTACCCCTTGCGCCTGGCGAAAGTCCACAACAGAGTTTCAGGAAGATGTGACAAAAGGTCCTTTGCTGGTTTCGTTGTGTTTCCCCATCTGTGGAGGAGTCAGGCTTGTGGACAACACAGTGGTAGGAACTTAGATGACTTCGCATGCCTATTGGAAGGTGGACATTTAACAGCTGTTCCGTTTGTATGTCACTGGATCGCCTCTCTCTTGTTGGAGAGAATGGAGTGTGAGGTTTATACAGGCTCTGAGAAGAAGCAGAGGGGAATTCAGGGTTTTATTTGTGGCATGTCCTGGTCTCCTGGACTATTAGCAGAGACGTCTGTGTTGGACGCATAATTTCTTCTTCTTTTTTGTTAATGATCGTCTGCTTGTGTATTTATTTATTTAGAGTGTACGCGTGGGAGGGGAGGGGCAGAGAGCGTGGGAAAGAGAGAGAATCCCAAGCAGTCTTTGTGCCGACAGGGGCGTTGGGCTCAAATCTCCTGAACTGTGAGATCACGACCCGAGGCGAAATCAAGACTCAGTCGCTTAACCGAGCCACCCCGGAGCCCCCTAATTGCTTGAACTCTGCATTTCTTTTTTGAAGTAAAATTGCTATTTAACATTAAGTAAGTTCCAAGTGTACAAACTTTGCGTTTCTTATAACGTTCCTGCAGTGAACCGAGGTGGAGAACCATTTCCCATGACCTCTCTACCCCCAATACTACTCAAGAGTACTCTTAAATTGGACTCTTCACCTTATTAGTATGGGATCCACCAAACTTTTTAAAGGTTACTAGAAATCTTTCAAGAGGCAGTTTCTGCTGAAGGATAGTTGCGAATTTAACTGTTATTTTAACACAGCCTATGCGTTTCTGGATGTGTGGTGTATTTAGGTTTGCCTAGGGGTGGGATGGTACTTTGCATTAGTGATGGTTCTGAAATGGATTCCTATCTTCAGTGATTGACTCTGGACCCCTTAATTTTTCTCCTTATCTGTGAAGTTAAGTCTCGGTGACATAAAGATTTAGTTTTGTCCTTTTTCTACCGTGGAATTTTTAGACATTTTGCCTGAGAGAGTGCCTTGACTTAGTAAGTGTTTGAATGCTTTGTTGATAGACAATCTTATTGGTTAAAGAAAGTTACCTTGGTTATTTGCTAAGATACATGGTTTAGAACAAATTCAGCACCTTATTCCTTTCTCCTTTCAAAGTCAATTGTTCCAGTTTCAGGACAAAGCAACACATTGTTGGGAGAAGGGGTATGTGACACAGCCTCATTTAGGGCTTGCTGTTAGCACCCTGCCTTTAATCCTGTTCTTTAGGCGATGTCTCATTTCCATCACCCTGAGTCAAGAAATACACACAGGGTATGGCCCAAGGACCTCACAGTGCAGTGTGGATGGGGTGAGGATAATTGATTTCCAAAATTTTGTTTATCAGTTACTTGGTACAGTGAAGTATGTCAGTATATATGTTGATTTTGTGAAAGGTGAAAAATTAAGCTTCTTCAGCTGGTTTATTTCAGAGGAAAAGATTTTATCTCAGGGGCTAAAAATGAGCCAAATTAAAGTGAATATTCACGTAAGATCATTAAATGGCTTTCAAAGAGTTAGATCTTTTTTTTTTTTAAGATTTTATTTTTTCTTTTTTTAAAAAAAAATTTTTTTTTCAACGTTTATTTATTTTTGGGACAGAGAAAGACAGCATGAACGGGGGAGAGGCAGAGAGAGAGGGAGACACAGAATCGGAAACAGGCTCCAGGCTCTGAGCCATCAGCCCAGAGCCTGACGCGGGGCTCGAACTCACGGAGCGCGAGATCGTGACCTGGCTGAAGTCGGTCGCTTAACCGACTGCGCCACCCAGGCGCCCCATAAGATTTTATTTTTTCTTAAGTAATCGCTACACCGAACGTGAGGATTGAACTTACAACCCTGAGATCCAGAGTCACGTGCTCCACCAACTCAGTCAGCCCGGTGCCCCTCAGAGAGTTATATCTTAAAGAGCACCTTCTCATCTCAAGGATTTTATAAGCACTAGTTGTAAATATATGACGGTTTGATATAAGTTGACCTAATTTTATGTGCTTGGTGGGGACACAAAAAAGCTTTATTAAAAAGAAGTGTGTATTTCTATGTAAGCTCTATGCCCAAGGTGGGGCTTGAACTCACGACCTGGAGATCAAGAGTCTCACGCTCTACAACTGAGCCAGCTGCGCTCGCTTCGGCAGCACATATACAACTGAGCCAGCTAGGCAACCCAGGAATTGTGTATTTTCAATTATGCTTTGCTAATGATTTGCATTATGATTTTGGGAATATGTTTTTATATAAATAATTCTGACCTAACGTGTACTGGAAATCCAGCTTTAGACTTCCAGTAGTCATGTCAAGTAGTATTCTCTATTCTGTACATTTACTTTTCCTACTGTCTCTTGCTCTTTTTTAATTTTTTTAATGTTTATTTATTTTGAGAGAGAGAGAGAGAGAGAAAGAGGCACAGCGTGAGCGGGGGAGGGGCAGATGGAGGGAGACACAGAATCCGAAGCAGGCTCCAGGCTCCAAACTGTCATCACAGAGCCCAATGTGGGGCTCGAACTCACAGAGTGCAAGATCATGACCTGAGCCGAAGTCGGATGCTTAAACAACTGAGCCACTCAGGCGCCCCCCCCCCCCCCCTTACTGTCTTTTTAAAGAAGCTGGTCAAGCAAAACAATCAACCTATATGATTTTCAATTCCCATTGAATACAACATCAGTGATCTGTGTTTATTGTACATTCTGTGGAAGCTGCAACATTGGGTTTTGCTATTGCTTGAGAGAAATTTCAACTCGTCATCTGGGAAAGCAGTATGAATACTTTCTAAAACAAGCTCAGGGGCACCTGGGTGGCTCAGTCAGTTAAGCGTCTGACTTCGGCTTAGGTCATGATCTCACGGTTTGTGAGTTTGAGCCCTGCATCAGGCTCTCTGCTGTCAGCGCAGAGCCTGCTTTGGATCCTCTGTACCCTCCCCTCTCTGCCCAGTACCTGTACCCGTGGGTGTGCTCTCTCTCTCAAAAATACAAATAAACATTAAAAAAATCAACAAAATAGCTCAAATGGGAGTAGATCCGGATTCATAAAAAACATAGTTGCTTGCTCAGGAACAGAAAGGGTGACCTGATAACGTAGTGGAAAAGGTGTAGCCTTCGAAACTGGAAAAGCCCGAGTTCAAGTCCCCTTTTACCACTTACTCTCTGTGTGTGAAAATTAACCTCCTAACCCTCAGGTCCCCTTTGAGGAAGAACGCCTACCTAGCTCCTGTGTAGTAAGGAATGTAAAACTGATAGCAATGTCACTACCTCCCTGCCCCCCAACTCCCTGAAGACTGAGTAATTAGTAACACACATCCTTCCAACAATTCCTGAACCTGAAGATAAGGGAGGAAGCTTTGAAGTGCAGGCTGTATCAGCAGGGATAATCTTCCCCGGAGGAGATGTATACCTAAAATCTTCTTGGAGTGAGAATTGCACATTGTATCACTAAATAGATAGGTTAAAGATCCCATTTGGACCGTTTTGAAATTTGGAAATATCAAGCTGATGCGAGGCACAGTAGCTGGTGCAAAGACCTTAGAAGCCCTGGTTGGTTCCGCATAGAGAGCTGTTGGATGAAAAATACACAGGAAAGCCAAGCCATTGGCATAGACCCAGTGCCCAGGGAGCTCAGCAAACAGGCCAGGGTCAGTTTTTTGTATATGGGAGGCTTTCCTCTCTTCTCTTTTCTCAAGGATCCTGAGATAATTTTCAGAGGGTTAGTTTGGGGGTTTGGGCCATGGGATGAATTCCAATCTTGCTCTCTTCCCCACCCTCTCCCAGGCCTATGTCTGCCCTGGAAAGACACTTCTTCTAACCCCTTTTCTCCACACACAGCTCGATCTGTGCTTTCCAAACACTTGAATGATTCTCACAATAAAGACATATGAGGGGCGCCTGGGTGGCTCAGTCAGTTAAAGCACCTGACTTTGGCTCAGGTTATGATCTCACAGTTTGTGAACTTGAACCCCACATTGGGCTCCGCACTCTCTGACCCTCTCTTTGTCCCTCTTTCTCTGTACCTCGTGGGATTCTCTCTCTCTCCCTCTTCCTCTGCCCCTCACTCACTCATGCTCTCTCTCTCTCTCTCAAAAATAAATGATGAAAAAAAAAAGTTTTGAAAAAAAAATCATGACCCAGTGCGCATGCACACACACACACACACACACACACACCCTGAAAGAGAAGTAAATACAAATATTTATATTTACTCATACACTCTGATTCCATTCCATTCCAAAACATGCTGGTAATCCACTAAATTTCTTGACTCGTTAGAGGGTCTTGACCCACAGTTTGAAAAGCACTAGCTTTAGATGACTTCTCCTCAGTGATATTGGCACGTTACAGATTTATATACTAGAGAACAGCCTTAGATTCACCTTCGCTACCCACGCTACCTCCAACCTTACCCCAAATCCTGTCCAGGCTGTAACAGGACCACAGAGGCTGGCCTGAACTTAATTAGCTATTTGGGGGTCATTCATATACTTTCTATAGTTTTGAGAGCCCCAGAAGGTTCCAGACTGGACTTCTCTTTCCATTGTCAGGGTACAGCTGATTTGGATCAGAAAGCTATGGATACAGAGCCAGAGGGACTTCCTTAAGGCTCACATTTTTATAGAGGAGGAAACTGAGACCAGGAAGGGTAAGTTAATGACCTTAAGTCAGTAAAAGAGAGGGGTGGGGTGCCTGGTGGTTCAATCAATTAAGCATCTGACTTCAGCTCAGGTCATGATCTCATAGTTGGTGAGTTCAAAGCCCTTCATCGGGCTCTGTGGTGACAGTGAGGAGCCTGCTTGGAATTCTCTCTGTCTTCCTCTCTCTCTGCCTCTCCCCTGCTTGCACGCTCTCTCTCTCTCTGTCTCAAAATAAATAAATAAAAACTTAAAAAAAAAAAAGAAAAAGAAAAAAGGAGAGGGGTGCCTGACTGGCTCAGTTGGTAGAGCATGCAATTCTTGGTTTCAGTTGTGAGTTCAAGCCCTGCATTGGGTTCCAAGCTAGGTGTGAAGGCTACTTAGGAAAAAAAAAAAAAAAAAAAAAAAAAAAAGGAAAGGAAACCTTGATTACATTTGAATTAATGTTAAATGCTGGTCCTCATATCCTTGTCTTAATCCTTTATAACAAGTCCTAACATTTACCTTGGTGGGCTATCTCAGCTCCTTTTGGCTGCTGAATAATAGCCCTGGCTAGATCTGAAAGTTCAGGCCTATAGGGAGGGTATTTTCTACTTTTTGATATTTGGAATACAGTGCTTCAAAGATCTCATTCAGTTTTTGTTTCTTATTTTTTCATCTTTAGTATTTTCCTTCCTGGGCTTGAGGTTAGATTTTAAATACTCAACATATAGATTCTTTTTTCTTGTTTTTTTTTTTTTTAAGTTTTATTTATTTTGAGACAGAGAGAGAGAGGGGCAGAGAGAGAATCCAAAGCAGGCTCCACACTGTCTGTGAGGAGTCCGATGTGGGGCTCTCTAACTCACAAACCGTGAGATCATGACCTGAGCCAAAATCAAGAGTTTGACGCTTAACCAGCCAAGCCACCCAGGCGTCCAGATTCTTTTTTCTTAAATAAGTATTATAGCACAGCGCCTCGGGGTACCTGGCTGGCTCAGCTGGCAGAGCATGTGACTCTTGATGTCAGGTTGTGAGTTCAAACCCCACGTTGGGTGTAAAGATTACTTTTTTAAAAAATCTAAAAAAACCCAGCTGGTTAAGCGTCTGACTCTTGATTTCAGCTCAGGTCATGGATCATGATCTGAGCTGAAGTCACCCAGGCTCTTGGGAAAAGAATTATTTTTTAAAACGAGGTGTAGGGGCACCTGGGTGGCTCAGCTGGTTAAGCATCTGACTCTTGATTTCAGCTCAGGTCATGATCTCACAGTTCGTGGGACGGAGCCCCACATCGGTCTCTGCCCTGACAGTTCAGAGCCTGCTTGGGATTCTCTCTTCCTTGCTCTCTGCAATGCTCTCTTGCTTGCAAGTGCAATCTCTCTGTCAAAATAAATAAATAAACATTTTAAAAAATGAGATGTAAAAAAAACAACAACTTGACAATTGGAGGGGGTATAATCAGTAAATGGTCACATTTGCATTTTATAAATATGCATTCTGAATTACTTTTACTAACAGAAAGAAGGGGAGGTTGGAGTCAATGATTAGAAGGGAGAGTTTCATTTCTACATTTTGTGGCTGAATTTTGGTCAAGCCAAAGATTTTCGGACTCTGCTTTCTGTTTTGTAAGACAGGGATTCACTGTCACCACATCCTACCCTCTGTTCTGAACTTCCTTGTTAGAAAATTGATTTTCATTAGAGATTTACTTGTATAGATGCATTCTTCTCTGAAAACACCGATGCAACGTGGTAGGGTCAACCGAGTCTTTTCATCAAGAGAAATATCTTCCCACTTCAACTTGAAGCAGGCCTGATGCTGTGAATTACTGGAGAAAGTAGAGGAGGCTCTTTTCATTGGGCTGTGCTGTGTTACCTAGTATTGAGAGCGAAGACTGAGGAGGAGACGGGTGGGCAGGTCTGAGCATACAAGCGTCTGTGCAGAAAACGGCCCAAGGAAACTGTCAAGGCCTTGCTTGGGCACTATCAGGAGAAAGAGCTGGTGAGCTGACAGTAGTGAGAACAAAGTAAAGAACGGAGTCAGAGATTCCTCTTGGAAATCTTGGAAAAGAAAAGCTGAGGGGAGAAAGAGCTCAGAAATACAAAATAATGAAAAGAGAGAGTTTTCTGTGAACATCAGAGAGATGTCTGTGTGTAGATTCCCACCTGTTCGTGGGGAATGGTGGGAGAGGACACAAACAGAGACTACAGCAGTTTGCTGAGGTCCTTGGAAATACGTTCCAGAGCAGGGCTTCTCAAACGTGAATGTGCTTCCCTGCCAAACCACTTTGGGGAGCTGGTTAAAATGCAGATTCCAAGACTAACCTCTAAAGGTTCTCATTCAGATCACGGGTGGGGCCTAGAAATCTGTTTTTTTCTTTTGTTTGTTTGTTTGTTTTTTCATTTTAATTGCGGTGAGGGGCACCCGGGTGGCTCCGACTTTGGGGTTAAGCGTCCGACTTTGGCTCAGGTCATGATCTCACTGTTTGAGGATTCGAGCCCCCCATTGGGGCTCTGCGCTGACAGCTCAGATCCTGGAGCCTGCTTCGGATTCTGTGTCTCCCTCTCTCTCTTCCCCTCCCCCGCTCATGCTCTGTCTCTCTCTGTCTCAAAAATAAACATTAAAAAAAATTAAAAGAAATTTTTTTAATTGTGGTGAAAAAATCATCTATATAAAATTCACCCTCTCAACCATTTTTTAAAAAATTTTTTTTAACGTTTGTTTATTTTTGAGACAGAGAGAGACAGAGCATGAACGGGGGAGGGTCCAGAGAGAGGGAGACACAGAAACCGAAACAAGCTCCAGACTCTGAGCGGTCAGCACAGAGCCCGACGAGGGGCTTGAACTCACAGACCGCAAGATCATGACCTGAGCCGAAGTCGGATGCCCAACCGACTGAGCCACCCAGGCGCCCCACCCTCTCAACCATTTTTAAGTGTATATAGTTCAGTAGTGTTAACTATATTCACGTTGTTGTCCGACACATCTCTAGAACTGTTTTCATCTTGCAAAACTGAAACTCCACATCCATGAAACAACTTCTCACTTCCCCCTCCCACAGGCCCTGGCAACCACTATTCAACTTGGTTCCATTCTTTTGACTACTCTAGATATCTCAGGGTTAAGTGGAACACACAGTATTTGCTTTTCTGTGACTGGCTTCTTTCACTCAGAATATCGTCCTGTAGTTTCACCCGTGTTGCAGCATGTGACAGGATTTCCCTTCTTTTTTATTTTATTTTTTTAAGTCACAGTAATATTCCATTGTGCATATATGCCTCATTTTCTTTATCTATGGACAACTTGGGGCGTGTCCACTTCTTGGCTACTTTGATGAGCATCTTCTCCCTGTGTCCAATGATTCCCTTTGCCTTTCTTTTTTAAGTTTTATTTTATTTTTATGTTTTGGTAATCTCTGCACCCAACCTGGGGCTCCAAATCACAACCCTGAGGTCAAGAGTCGCAAGCTCTCCCAGCTGAGACAGCCAGGTGGCTCAATTCCCTGTATCTTTTGAGAAACATTCGACATATAGTAGATGCCGTGTCCTGACATCAGTCACAATGTTTCATTTATACAAATGGTGTCATTTAGGCACATGAACTCAGAGTTATTTTTGGACTAACTGCCCTCTTCCACTCAAGACTTCACATTCATTCCGCCCCAACTTAAAATTTCTTTGACAAGCCTATGATTAAAGAGTCAACAAATACCCAACATCTCTTACCCCCAAAGTATTTTTTGGGCAAATGCACAAGTCACTGAAGAGGAAATCAGATATGGATCTTCAAGGAGGTAATAGCTGTTGGGGTGCAAGTCTTTTTTTTAAATTAATTAATTAATTAATTAATTAGAGAGAAAGAGAGCATGAGCCAGGGAGAGGGGCAGAGGGAGAGAAAGAGAATCTTGTTTTTTTTTCAATATATGAAATTTATTGTCAAATTGGTTTCCATACAACACCCAGTGCTCATCCCAAAAGGTGCCCTCCTCTATACCCATCACCCACCCTCGCCTCCCTCCCACCCCCTATCAACCCTCAGTTTGTTCTCAGTTTTTTTTTTTTTTTTCAACGTTTATTTATTTTTTGGGACAGAGAGAGACAGAGCATGAACGGGGGAGGGGCAGAGAGAGAGGGAGACACAGAATCGGAAACAGGCTCCAGGCTCTGAGCCATCAGCCCAGAGCCCCACGCGGGGCTCAAACTCACAGACTGCGAGATCGTGACCTGGCTGAAGTCGGACGCTTAACCGACTGCGCCACCCAGGCGCCCCTGTTCTCAGTTTTTAAGAGTCTCTTATGCTTTGGCTCTCTCCCACTCTAACCTCTTTTTTTTTTTCCTTCCCCTCCCCCATGGGTTTCTGTTAAGTTCCCCAGAATCCACCTAAGAGTGAAAACATATGGTATCTGTCTTTCTCTGTATGGCTTATTTCACTTAGCATAACACTCTCCAATTCCATCCACGTTGCTACCAAGGGCCATATTTCATTCTTTCTCATTGCCACGTAGTACTCCATTGTGTATATAAACTACAATTTCTTTATCCATTCATCAGTTAATGGACATTTAGGCTCTTTCCATAATTTGGCTATTGTTGAGAGTGCTGCTATAAACATTGGGGTACAATGCCCCTATGCATCAGTACTCCTGTATCCCTTGGGTAAATTCCTAGCAGTGCTATTGCTGGGTCATAGGATAGGTCTATTTTTAATTTTCTGAGGAACCTCCACACTGTTTTCCAGAGTGGCCGCACCGATTTACATTCCTGCCAACAGTGCAAGAGGGTTCCCGTTTCTCCACATCCTCTCCAGCATCTATAGTCTCCTGATTTGTTCATTTTGGCCACTCTGACTGGCATGAGGTGATATCTGAGTGTGGTTTTGATTTGTATTTCCCTGATGAGGAGTGACGTTGAACATCTTTTCGTGTGCCTGTTGGCCATCCGGATGTCTTCTTTAGAGAAGTGTCTATTCATGTTTTCTGCCCAGAGAAAGAGAATCTTAAGCAGGCTCCTGTGGAGCCACGGGGCTCAACCCCATGACCCTGGGATCGTGACCTGAGCTGAAATCAAGAGTTGGATGCTCAACTGACTGAGCCATCCTCCCCCTCCCCCAGGTGCAAGTCTTCATGTATCAGCATTTGTCCTGGACTGTATTTTCAAGGCTATTTGCTTGGTAAGTGGTCTGGGAGGATAGAGACAGTATCTTACTCTTTGGCAGAGGCCAGTATAATAAAGATAATATCCCTTTCTGGGGCAGAAACTAGGCAGATTTGCTAACAGTCCTCTTATAAGATTGGGGGTTTCCCAAGCTCAGGGAACCTCAGCTGTGATCCAGACCCACGGTGAGCACAGCACCTTCTTAAGCCACCCTACATTGCTTCCACGGGACTTGGACAACCTAGGAACCTGATCCTGCCTGCTACGCCATGAGTAATAAAGTCTTTAGTCTCTGACCCAAGAGTCTCATGTCTTCTGCCAACATCTATGAAACAGTAGCAGGCTAATTGGTTAGTTTGTGAACAGGAGAAAAATCTGAGACCCTGGCTAGTTCTTGACTATAGCCTGGTAGAGACAATAAAGCAGTGTAGAGGATCATGATACTAGGGAGAAACTGGCAAGTGCTGTACAAGAGGTCCAGACAGAATAATTTGGCTATTTTCAAGAAAAAGGGAATTTAACTTCAGCTAGTGAGGATAGAATGAGTCAGTAAGACATCAAAAGAAGGTAGTTTTAAACTTGGGGATTGAAGGACGTAAAATTTGAACAGGAAGAAATATCAGAATGGAAGGAAAAATGTCTTCCAGGAGAAGGGAACCTCATGAACCCAATCCTGATGTAGGAATGGGGCAGGAGTGGGAGTGGGGTGATTAGGGGAAAGAAATTTCAGTGACAAGTAACTGAGATTTATAAAGCACAAGGTTTAATATCCTTTATGGCAAGACTAAAGTCCAGGCTTTTGGATCTTCTTTTTGGATCATTTATATACTTTTTCTTTTTAAATAATTGCCTTAAAAATGTTTAATATGTTAATTAAATCAGTAAAATTAATTTTTTGCCTATAGTTTTTATGAATATTCACACATATATAGATTCATGTAATCACTACCACAATCAGAAAAAACTCATCACCCCCTGAAACTCCCTTAGCTATCCCTTTATGGTCATACTAACTCCTAGCCCTTGGCAACCATTGATCTGTTTGTTCTCCTTGTTTCTCCTGTCAATTCTGCTTTATGTATTTTGCTTTATGTATTTTGAAGCTTTGTTAAGTACATGCACACTTTTTTGCTTTATATATTTAGAAGATTTGTTGTTAAGTCTCTACACACTTAGAATTATGTTTTCTGGTGAATTGAGCCTTTTATCATGATATACTGTCTCTGTTTATTCCTGGTGATTTTCTCTGCTCTGAAGTCTACTTTTTCTGATATTAATATTTCTAGTCCAGCTTTCTTTTGGTTAGTGTTTTTGTTTTGTTTCTTTTTACTTTCAATTTATCTATATCATTATATTTAAAGTGAGTTTCTTATATATTGTGCATAATTTGGTAAAAATTTTTAAAAATCTGTTTTGATAATCTTTTTTTTTTTCAATGTTTATTTATTTTTGGGACAGAGAGAGACAGAGCATGAACGGAGGAGGGGCAGAGAGAGAGGGAGACACAGAATCGGAAGCAGGCTCCAGGCTCTGAGCCATCAGCCCAGAGCCCGATGCGGGGCTCGAACTCATAGACCGCGAGATCGTGACCTGGCTGAAGTCGGACGCTTAACCGACTGCACCACCCAGGCGCCCCTTGATAATGTCTTTTAATTGTCATGTTTAGAAATTTACATTTAATGTAATCATTGATATGCTTGGATTTATGTCCACCATATTTTATGTATTTTCTGTTTTCCTCTCATCTCTTCATTCCTTTACTTCCCCTTTCCTACTTTCTTTTGGGTTATTTGAAAAAAATTTTATATTGCATTTTAACTTATCTAGTTTGTTTTTTACTATATTATATACCTCTTTGTATAGTTATTTTGGGGATTGCTCTAGTGATTACAATATACACAATTCTTCACAATCAACTTTTACACTTTATCACTTCAATATTTTATCATTTTAAGCAGAATATAGACATTTTACTAGCTATTTCCCTGCTTTATATTATTATTTATGTATTACACCTATATAAATTGAAAAACTCATCATAAATACTTATATTTATAATTTATATTTATGTTTAAATGCAAGTTATATTTATAATTTTTGCTTTCAGTCATCAAATTGTATTTTATTTTATTTTATTTTTTAATTTAAAAAAAAAAATTTTTTTTTTTCAACGTTTATTTATTTTTGGGACAGAGGGAGACAGAGCATGAACGGGCGAGGGGCAGAGAGAGAGGGAGACACAGAATCGGAAACAGGCTCCAGGCTCTGAGCCATCAGCCCAGAGCCCCACGCGGGGCTCAAACTCATGGACCGCGAGATCGTGACCTGGCTGAAGTTGGACGCTTAACCGACTGAGCCACCCAGGCGCCCCAATCAAATTGTATTTTAAAGAACTCAAGGGAATAATCTATTACCCAGATAATTAAGTTTCCATTGCTCTTTCTTCATTTTTGATGTTCTGAATTTCCTTTTACTATCATTTCCCTTATGTGTGAATAATTGACTTCAGCAATTCTAGCTGATCTGCCAGCAACAAATTCTCTTAATGTTCTTTCATCTTAGAATGTATTTTACCTTCATTCCTGAAGGATATTTTTGCTGGATATAGTATTCTTGATTGATGATTCTTTTCTTTCATCACTTAAAAAAAATGTTTCACTTGTGTCTTGACTTTATAGTTTCCGATGTGAAACCTGCAATTATTTGAATTATTATTCCCCTGTAGGTAGTGTGCCATTTTTTCTGGCTATTTTCAAGATATTTTCTTTGCCTTTAGTTTTCTGTAGTTTTATTATGTTGGATATGAGTATGGATTTCTTAGATTTTATCTTGTTTGAGGCTTACTGTACTTTTTGAATCTGTAGGTATGTGTCTTTCACTTTATTTGGGATATTTTCAGCCATTATTTCTTCAAATGTTTTTTCTTCACTGTACTCTATTTCCTCTCTTTCTCGGACTCTGATGACATGAATGTTAGACCTTTTGGTATTGTTCCACAAATTCCTAAAGCTCTGTTAACTTTTTTCCAGTCTTTTTTCTTTCTGTTGATTATATTGGATATTTCTATTTTTTTTTTAATTTTTTTAATGTTTATTTATTTTTGACAGAGAGAGAGAGACAGAGCATGAGTGGGGGAGGGGCAGAGAGAGAGGGAGACACAGAATCTGAAACAGGCTCCAGGCTCTGAGCTGTCAGCACAGAGCCCAACACGGGGCTTGAACTCACAGACCAGGAGATCATGACCTGAGCCGAAGTCAGATGCTCAACTGACTGAGCCACCCAGGCGCCCCATTTTATTGGATATTTCTTGATTTGTTTTCAAGTTTGCTGACTTTCTTCTGCTATCAAGTTCTTGTCTTGAGTTTTAAATTTGATATTATATTTTGAAGTTCTAAAATTTCCATTTGTTTCATCTTTATATTTTCTATGTCCTTGCTGAAATTTTCTGTTTCTTTTTGGTTCAAACTGTTTATTTCTTTGAGCATCTGTGCTTTAAATTCTGTAATTTAAATTCTTTTTCAATAATTCCAACAGCCATTTAATCTTGGGGTTCATATTGCCTTTCCTTATATGAGTTGAGATTTTCCTAGTTCTTCAGATTTTAAGCAATTTTGGATTGTATCCTGGATATTATTTTTTTTGTATCAGTCAATGAGTCCAGTTGTACATAGGTCCCAAGTCCTGACTAGTCTTATGTGGGCTGTGGTTTCAATGCCAGTTCTATTCTCAGAGCCTTTGTAGGGCTATTTAGGGCTATCTGTCTCACATGTGTGCCACCCAGTGGTCAGTATGGCACCTGGGCAGTGGACTATATACTTAGTTCAGTTCTCAAAGTTTTTCATAAGCTGTGTAGGATCGAATCCACACGTACACAGGATAGCAGTGAGCCCGGGAATTCTAAAAACCTTTATGGTTTCACTTTCCCAAGCTCGACTCTCTCTGCAATCTGTCTGGAAAGTTTCCTGAAGCTCACCTTTTTAGTCCTCTGACCTGAAAGCTGGAGTTTATTTATTCTGCTTTACTATATACTTCTTATGGCTGACCTAGTGTCTGGAGCCAAGCAGCCAGAGAGAGAGACAGAAATAAGATGTTGGGAGTTCACACCATCCCCTTTAGACCTTAGTTTCTTGGATCCCAGAGAATCTTCATCAGGTTTTTAGATGCCTGTAGCTTCTGCTGTTGCCACAGTGGCTGACACAACTATTACTACTATAAATTTGCCTGGGGTGGCTGCGACAGGAGAAAATGGAGAAACGAAAAGCCAAAAAAGAAAAACGGGGGAATTTCTTCATTTTCGCTGGGAGTTATGAGTCCCCTTTTCTGTTTCTCAAGCCACACTATAGTGCTTGCCCCGGAGCTCTCTTTGTCAGTGGCCTGGTGCCACTCTGGGTTCAGGTTGTCTTGAATCCAGGCTCAGGAATACCAGAGGAAAAATGGGAAACGTACCACCAGCTCAGTAATACTTCGAATTATGTTCTTTTTCTCCTCTTTTCCTCCTACTATTCACTTTTCAGAATCCTCAAAGAGATACTCCACGAATTATGTCTAGGTTTTATCGCTGCATTCAGTGGGAGAAACAGAGTGAGGTGTGCTCACTCCCACTTGTCCTGAGCTGGGACCTCTCTTCTACTACCCTTGAAACATAAGGAGGAATTTTGCTTCTACGACTGATGATAAAAAGAGGGAAATCGCCTGAACGAATTTCAAGTTCTCATCCAGCTCTATCTATCATGCTCTGATGTGAACCAATTTCATCTCTGTGTATTAATGTCCATTTTAGCATGAATTTCCCTTCATCTCTAGGAGGTTGTATGTGAGGAATACCTGATAAACAGGGAATTGCTACCTGGAGCCAAATATTAAGTATGTCCTCGCTAGCTTACTAAATATTTCTATGATTGGTAAGTGAAGGAAGGTCTTTGGTGCAGACATGCCATTTCCTTAAAAGTAGAACATGGTCTTGGGTTCTTTTCTGTTCTTATTGTACACAATTCAATTTCTTAATCCATTCTAGCCTTGGCTAATGTCATGTACCTCTCAGGGCCATGCTCTCCTTTAGTGTTGCTGGACTTTTCTTGTTAAAATGGGGACCCTAAGTGGAAACAAATACTCCTATTGTGTTTGTGCCATATAGAAGCTGACCTAGAATGTTGGAATCAAAATGGAAACATTACATCCTAAAGTCTAACAGAGTATGTTTGTTAAACAGACTGCTCTAACCCAGTATTTTTTCCGCTGGGAAGTTGTCAAACACAGACCCTCTTTCCTAGCACAACTTGTGGATGCCATTTAAAAATATCTTTGCATGGGGTGCCTGGGTGGCTCAGTCAGTTAAGCGTCTGACTTTTGATTTCAGCTCAGGTCTTGATCTCAGGGTTGTGAGTTTAAGCCCCGCATTGGGTTCTGTGCTAGGTGTGAAGCCTACTTAAAAAAAAATCTAGGGGCGCCTGGGTGGCTCAGTCGGTTAAGCATCCGACTTCGGCTCAGGTCATGATCTCGCGGTCCGTGAGTTCGAGCCCTGAGTCGGGCTCTGTGCTGACAGCTCAGAGCCTGCAGCCTGCTTCCGATTCTGTGTCTCCCTCTTTCTCTGACCCTTCCCTGTTCATGCTCTCTCTCTGTCTCAAAAATAAATAAGTGTTAAAAAAAAATTAAAAAAAAAATCTTTGCAGCAGCATCTTTCCTAGTCCAAAGCAACAGAATTATTCTACATACTTGCTCTCCTTCTCAGGGAAATGTGATGGCATGTTGCCTTCCCACCCTATTTTAGAAAGCCCTGGTTCATGGAAAAGTTTGTAAAAATCATTCCTATTTAGAACAAATAATGTCTTTCTCCATGTCATCCATAAATTATGTTGTTGGGAGGGTCTATCCTTTTGACAGACATTTTGACGTTTTGACATTGTCAGTCATGAGCCAGCAAGCACAAGGATATGTGAAAGGATACTGAGGGGAAGAAGCAGAGAAAGAGGAGGAGGAGGAAGGAGGAAAGAAGAAAGAAAAAAAAGAGACACGATTTTCCAGATCCTTCAACGGCACAGAGTCTGGTATAAATACTTCTATTTCAGTGTGATAAATGCCAAGAAATGAATAAGGGTTAGGGATTTAGAGAAGAGGGATTTCAGCAAATATCTGCTAAATACTTTGCATATGCAGACACTATGCTAGTTGGTGGGAATACCATGATCTGGCCTAAGGTGGAGGGTCTAGGAAGTCTTCCCCGAGATAGTCATGTTTTAGCTGAGTTCTTTTTTTTTTTTTTTTTTCAACGTTTATTTATTTTTGGGACAGAGAGAGACAGAGCATGAACGGGGGAGGGGCAGAGAGAGAGGGAGACACAGAATCGGAAACAGGCTCCAGGCTCTGAGCCATCAGCCCAGAGCCTGACGCGGGGCTCGAACTCCCGGACTGCGAGATCGTGACCTGGCTGAAGTCGGACGCTTAACCGACTGCGCCACCCAGGCGCCCCAGTTTTAGCTGAGTTCTGAAGGATGAGTAAGCTTTAACCAGCAAAGGAGAAGGAGGCACATATTCAAATACCTTGCTGTATGAGCGAGACTGATGTGTTTGAGGAACCAGAAGAAGACCAGTGTGGTTGGATCACAGAGAATTAGAATAAGTCTACGGAGGTGGGTTGTGTAGATCCAGGTAGGGATTTGGGGCTTAACAATGGGAAGCCAGTTAAGCAGGGAGAGAGCTTGATGTAGGAATGATTTGCATTTGAAAAGAATGCTCTGGCTACCACAGGGAGAATAGATTGGAATCGGTTAGAAGTAAGTAAATGTGGGGAGACCAGACAGGTGATGATTTTGGTGAGTGTTTAAGGGTTGGGAGAACTTCTCAAAGAATTGGCATTTTCGCCTGGGTTTGAAGGATAAATAGGCATTTCCTACTAACAGGGAGAGGAAGGAGATTCTAGTTATTAGAAGAAACATTTGAAAGGGTCTGTAAGGCTGAGTTCTAAGGTGTGTGTGTGTAGGAGACGTTGGGAAGTTGGAAAAGTACATTGGGTCCAGATGGTGAGGAGATTTTGGCCTTTTGCAGAAGATAAGTTGAGATTTTCCATGCTTTTAATCTTGTAGTGAGATCATCAGATTTGTATTTTTGAACAATCATTATCAGCAGTGTAGAGAATAGACAGGAATCAGTTGTGAATCATTATAGTTGTCCAAGAGGTGAGAAAAGGGCTGAGGAAATTGATTCCAGATATATTTAGGAGATAGAATGTTCAGAATTTATTAACAGTGTGGGTGTGATGAGTGAGAAAAAAAGGGAGGAGTTCAGGATGACTTTGGTTTTTTGCTTTTGTTTTTTAAAGATTTTATTTTTAAGTAATCTTTATACCCAAAGTGGGGCTCGAATTCACAACCCTGAGATCAAGAGTCCCATGCTCTACTCACTGAATCGGCCAGGCACCCCCAGGGTGACTTTGAAGCTTTAACTTGGGTAGGTGATGGGGCCATTAACCACAACTGAGAGACAATATAGGAAGGGGAACAATTTGTTTTGGAGGTTAGAGGAACGGGAGAGGGGAAGGAAAAGAATGATAAATTTGGTTTGGGAAACGTTCAATTTAAGATGCTTAAGAGATGTACAGGTAGAGATGTCCGCTTGACCGAGGATAATCAAGACTGTCATTTAGTGAAGGCCTACTCTGGGTCAAGCACTGGGATGAGAAATTTCCATAGATTTCCTCACTTAACCCTAGCAACAGCTCTAGGAGATCAGTGTTATTGGTTCCAATTTATATGTAAGGAAATTGAGGTGCTGAGAGTTTTGGAAAGCTCAAGTACTTGGCTGACAACTTCGTTATTTAGTCTTTTAAAAAAATTTTTTTTTAAAAATGTTTATTTATTTTTAAGACAGAGAGACAGAGCATGAATCGGGGGAAGGTCAGAGAGAGAGGGAGACACAGAATCTGAAGCAGGCTCCAGGCTCTGAGGTGTCAGCACAGAGCCCGACGCGGGGCTCGAACTCACGGACCGTGAGATCATGACCTGAGCCGAAGTCGGACGCTCGACCGACTGAGCCACCCAGGCGCCCCAGTCACATTTTTTTTAATTTTAATTTTTTTTTCATTTATTTATTTTTGAAAGACGGCGGGGAGGGGCAGAGACAGAAGGAGACACAGAATCCAAAGCAGGCTCCAGGCTCTGAGTCATCAGCACAGAGCCTGATGCAGGGCTCAAACTCACAAACCGTGAGATCAGGACCTGAGCTGAAGTCGGACGCTTAACCGACTGAGCCACCCAGGGACCCCGCTTTACTCACATTTTTTATGTCTGTCCTTCACCCCAGCAGCTGATGTTTAGACTGACCCTTTACCTGGAACAGTCCTTGCTGCCACTGGCACCGTCATGGGGTGGTGAACACTGTGGGTAAGTGTGTGTTCTGATTTGCTCTGCTCTCAGAGCCCAGCCTGACTTTCTTCCGGTCTTTCTGACTGGCTATGACTCACAGCCCTGCTGAACCCTGGGCCTTGGGGAATCCCAGGCAGTGTGGAGTACTATGTTCTTTTTCTTCCCATATACACTTTACCAGTGTTGACTAGTTCAGAACTGAGGTTGAAAATGGGAAGGCCAGGCTCCATTGTTGTGGTTACCATCCCCATGGATATTGATTACCAGGGATCCTCTTTCCTCATGAACCCAGATCCCACCTCTTCCAAAAGTTATTCCCTACTGAATAAAAATGAATTCTGGGACACCCATCTGGCTCAGTTGGTAGAGCACGCGACTTTTGATCTTGGGGTTGTGAGTTTGAGCCCCATATTTGGTGTAGAGATTACTTAAAAATAAAATCTTTTTTTTTTTTTTTTAATTTTTTTTTCAACGTTTTTTATTTATTTTTGGGACAGAGAGAGACAGAGCATGAACGGGGGAGGGGCAGAGAGAGAGGGAGACACAGAATCCAAAACAGGCTCCAGGCTCTGAGCCATCAGCCCAGAGCCTGACGCGGGGCTCGAACTCACGGACCGCGAGATCGTGACCTGGCTGAAGTCGGACGCTTAACCGACTGCGCCACCCAGGCACCCCAAAAATAAAATCTTTAAAAAAATTTTTTTTATTCATTTATTTTGTAGGAGAGAGAGAGAGTGTGTGTGAGCAAGGGAGGGGCAGAGAAAGAGAGAGAGCCAACGTCCCAAGCAGGCTCTATGCCAGTGCAGAGCCTGATGCAGGGCTTCATCCCACAAAGTGTGAGATCATGACCTGAGCCGAAATCAAGAGTTGGGACGCTTAACCAACTGAGTCACTCTGACGCCCCTTAAAAATAAAATCTTAAAAAAAGAAATGAATGTTGAACCCTCCACTCACTTCCTGGAACCTTCTCTTGAACTTCACCCTTCTTATATCAACAAACTCCCCTATATATTCCCAAATATCAAGCAAGGATTTTTACCTTTTTTTTTTTAAATTTTTTTTTAACGTTTATTTATTTTTGAGACAGAGAGAGAGCACGAACAGGGGAGGGTCAGAGAAAGGGAGACACAGAATCCGAAACAGGCTCCAGGTTCTGAGCTGTCAGCACAGAGCCCGACGCGGGGCTCGAACTCACAGACCGCGAGATCATGACCTGAGCCGAAGTCGGCCGCTTAACCAACTGAGCCACCCAGGCGCCCCGGATTTTTACCTTTGAATTCAGTTCAAATTCAGGCTGCAGACTGAATCTGTTCTGTGTTGTACGGTGTAATATTCATATACTTAAACTTAAAAAATCATAAAAGTAGTACAACCTCATCAAGTGAAACAATGAAAATGGAAGTAAATCTATACTGTTAATATTTTGGTGTGCTCCTTAACTAGATTAAAATTTTTTCATTTCTATTGTTCTTTTACAAATGTATTTTTTGGAACATGTATATGTATATATATATATATATATGCGCATAAATATATTTGTAGCTGAGGTTAATTATGGGTAGACTTCAAGGAACACCTGAACTCCCTGAAAGTATATGTGAAATTGTTTGCACACATAGGCATATACATTTTTTTTCTGGGAAGCAAGCATACTTTTTATCAGATACTCAAAAGAATTCATAACCCCAAACCTATATTTTTTTAACGTTTATTCATTGTTGAGAGACAGAGTGCGAGCAGGGGAGGGGCAGAGAGAGAGGGAGACACAGGATCTGAAGCAGGCTCCAGGCTCTGAGCTGTCAGCACAGAGCCCAACGTGGGGCTGGAACTCATGAACCACGAGATCATGACCTTAGTTGAAATCAGAAGCTTAACCGACTGAGCCCCCATGACTCCAAACATCTTAAAAATTGCAGCAAATTTGCACTATATTTTTTCCACTACTCTAGAAAATACTTTTCTTAGAGATACGAGAGATGTCAGTGTATTACTGGGACCATGCCAGGGCTCAGCATTTTACTTTTTCTGTTTGCTTTGGATTTGACTATAAAGGGTTAGTTCAGAATGTCTCCCATGGCATGCAGACGATTGAAAACTTCTGGGCAACCTCACAGCATTTTAATTTCCATGCTTCTGTTAGATGTATGCAGTGGGAGGAGCCAGAGGGGTCATTGCTCAAGGTGACAAAACATAGGGCATGCAGACAATCAGCAATTCCAGATCCCACAAGGGAAGAAGGTCTGATCTGCTGATGAGATTAGAGTTAGTCCTCAATATCAATATCAAAGCTGATTTGATGTAGTTAGTAAAAATAGCAAACGTTCACTCGATACTTACCATGGGTAGATACTGTTCTAAATGGTTGCCTGCATTATCTTACTTAATCCTCCCCATAGCTCATGAATTAAGAAAGGTTATTATCTCCATTTTAGCAGGTGAAGCCGGGAGAGTTTAAGTTAGAGGGAAGCCAGAATTGGAATTGAGGCAATTTGGTGCCAGGGCTGGGAACCCTAATTGCTATATTCGGTTGCCTCTGTTGGCAGTCATCGCACAAACACGTAATGTTTGTACAGCATATTTTATCTGCTGCACGCTTGTAAGTTTGTTATTTCATCTGTTTTTACACATAGTCTTGCTTTTGTGGAAACAGCAAGTAGTTATTGAATGTTTTTGATGGCCGAGAGGCATAATTACCATTTCTCTTTGACAAACTAGGAAAGTGATGCTCAAAAAAAAAAAAAAAAACAGAAAAGAAAAAAAATCCTTGTGGTTTTCTAAAGCACCCGGTGGCAGAAAAATGAGAAACCTGGAATTTGCACCCGGGTCACGTGACTCCAATCCAGCAAGCTTGCCCTTGAATCGTAGTTCATCATAGGCCATCTTGGCCTGTATTTTGGGGAGCAGTTTCCAAATATTTGGAAACGTTTTTGAATGGTCAGTTGATTTCGGTAGGCACTCGGTGGTGTCCAATAATAACAAATAAACTAGACGCTAGATTCGGTTTGATTGTTATCTCCTCACTCATGAGAACAGGAAGCAAGTGCGTAAGTGAAAAGAAAGAAGAAAGTTTATTTACTCGCTCTCCATTTGTGATATCATAAAAAGACCCCTAGAAACTGACTAGATGCAAGAACCCAATTTTCTAAAGATTTATCTCTATTCGGAGCATTGGGCTTATTACGCCATTATAGGACCCTTCCACTTCTGTGCTCAAAACATTTTCCCCCAGCATTAATGACATTTATCTTTCATCACTGACGAGAAGTGTCCCATTGGAGAGAGACACGAGCAAGATTTGTGGGATCTCATCGACTGCAAAAGAGAAACGTGGCAAATATTTTATATTCGAAAGCTACTAAGAAATAAGATTCTTGAATATGGAGCTAAGGTTGCTTTATTAACAGACATTCACCTTGTTAAATAAAAGTGTGCTGGTAACAGACCCAGTGAGATTTTTGTAATTATCCTTATTATTAGAGGGTTTGATTTACATCGATACAATTGGTGATGAAACTGCTCAGCAATAGATTTTCAAGATGCTGTACTTCGCACAGAACACATTGCATTGATTTTCTCATTTCTAGATATTACGGTTTAAATGTGTCTCAAATGCTGTGCAGAGCAGTGACGGTTTCAGAAGACAGGGATTTTATTCAATATGGTAGATGTGCCCTGCAACTGGGCTTCCCGGTGGGGCAACACATTTCTGAGAGAAACAATTAGTGTTGAGTAATTAGTTACAGAAGGTGCAAAAAGGGATCCCCCAATGCCAAGATCAAAATGCTTGACAATTAAGTGCAAATTATTTAACAAAGACGACGCGTGGTAATATGGTATTTTTGTAATGTTGACGTTTGATGCCATTTGATATTAAAAAAAATTTTTTTTAATGTTTATTTATTTTTGAGACAGAGAGAGAGCATGAATGGGGGAGGGGCAGAGAGAGAGGGAGACACAGAATCTGAAGCAGGCTCCAGGCTCTGAACTGTCGGCACAGAGCCCGACATGGGGCTCGGACTCACGACCGTGAGATCATGACCCGAGCCGAAGTCGAGGCTCAACCGACTAAGCCACCCAGGCACCCCTATACCATTTGATATTTTTAATGTACTACTAGGCACAGTTTCATATAGGTGTGTGTATGAGTATACATCTACAGGTATACACACATATCATTTATTGCACTTTAAAGAAGTTAACTGACATTTTAAATTATAAAAGTAATCCATGATCATGGAAAAAATTTAAAACTATATAAAAGTCAGAAGTACCTGGGGAAAAACAAACGTATACCTCCTTAGTTCTCAATCCTCATTTCCAACACCCAAGGGGAGAACGAGGGTGAAATTTCCTGCCATAAATGTTTACTGTTATATGTACATACGTCCTTAAAAAAGACTCTTTGTCTATGGGGCGCCTGGGTGGCTCAGTCGGTTAAGCATCTGACTTCAGCTCAGGTCACGATCTCGCGGTCCGAGAGTTTGAGCCCCGCGTCGGGCTCTGGGCTGATGGCTCAGAGCCTGGAGCCTGCTTCTGATTCTGTGTCTCCCTCTCTCTCTGCCCCTCCCCCGTTCATGCTCTGTCTCTCTCTGTCTCAAAAATAAATAAACGTTAAAAAAAAATTTTAAAAACTCTGTCTACAAATGTGATTGTATGACTGTTCAGCAATTTGCTTTGTTTAGCGAACAATGTCTTAAATTTCATCTTTCTACATCTGTACATGTAGATCACTTTCATTCTTTTTGATGGTTGCATTTCAAACCATTGTAAGAATGTACCCATATTTATTAACCAGTTCCCTGTCGGTGGATATTTTGGTCGTTCCTGGTTTTTCCCTCCTTCTTATCTATTGCAAACCTATGCCCAAGAATGGTCATTATACCATTATCTATCCACACATGTGCAGGTATAGTGTTGGATGGTTGAGTAACTTCCCAGAAATGGAATCTGTGGGTAAAGGACATGTACATTTCTGATGAACTGGTTTTATATGTTTAAGAAAATATGTGCTTAAGATAAAAAAATCAATCTGTACACAAAGTGAAAAGCACAAGGTCCCTTCTCAAGCTCTGACGTTCCCCTATAACCATGGTTAAGAGTTTCTTAGTATCCTCTCAACTTTAAAATAATATATTTACATATGTGCATTTAAAAAATACACATGGGGTGATTCAGGATGGGGTATGTTCACTTTACACTTGCTAAGTAATGTGAAATTGCCCTTCAAAAAGATTACATTTGTGGGGCGCCTGGGTGGCTCAGTCAGTTGAGCGTCCGACCTCAGCTCAGGCCATGATCTCATGGTCTGTGAGTTCAAGCCCCACGTCGGGCTCTGTGCTGACAGCTCAGAGCCTGGAGCCTGCTTTGGGTTCTGTGTCTCCCTTTCTCTCTCTGCCCCTCCCCTGCTCATCCTCTGTCTCTCTCTCTCTCTCTCTGTCAAAAATAAATAAACATTTAAAAAAATTAAAAAAAAAGATTACATTTGTTATATTCCCATCAGAAGTATGTAAAGGCACCTCTCCAGCCCCACTCTCCTTGATAGCCACCCTGGATATTATCACACTTTTCATGTTTTGCCAAACTCATAGATGGAAATGGCATTTAAAAAATTATTTAAATTTGCATTTATCCATGTATAAATAAGGTGAAGCCACATTTGATTGACTTTTTTTGCTGGTTTCTGTCCCTTTCTTAGCATTCATAATCCCTCACAAGTATTTCTCCTTACTTGCTTACTTGACGCAAGATGCCTACTCTGTCCCTTGATAAGATGCTATGTTTCCTCTTGATATCCTCCAGTCCCAGATTAGACCTTTCGAGTACTTGTGTATCCCCTTTCTCTGTCTCCTTCCTCTCCCACGTGAGATCTTTGGAATCTTGTACTTTGTACTCCCCTCTCCCCCTCGCCCCCTTCTCTTCTGCTCTCATCTCCTAGGTTAGGCTGAGATGTCTAGTAATTTTACTTCTAGACTATGTTCCTTCAGAGGATATACATGGGTGACATATTCTTTGTATCCTTTTATACATGTAAATGTCTTCCTTTCACCTCTAGAGGTGAGTGGTGTCTAGAAAGACTTGAGCATTCTTAAGTTGTAGCGTCTCTCTTCTCAAACATCTGTGATGTTAGTTCAGCTTCCTGCCTGGAAGATAAGAAGATCAGTGTCAGTGGAGGTCCTTTTTTGAGTTACTCATTCTCTTTTTATACGTGGAGTTCAGGAATTTTATAGTGATATTTCTAGGAGTGAATTTCCTATCCCTGAACTTGCTTCAAACTTGATAGGTCCTTTTAAGCTGCAGATTAAAGAACATTTCTTCCATTTGTTCGTCATCATCTCTTCATTTGTGTCTCTTTACAACTTCTATTCTTCACGTAGTTTTTTTTTTTTAAACATTTATTTATTTTTGAGAGAGACAGAGACAGAACGTGACCAGGGGAGGGGCAGAGGGAGAGACACACAGAATCAGAAGCAGGCTCCACGCTGTCAGCACAGAGCCCGATGCGGGACTCAAACCCACAAACTGTGAGATCATGACCTGAGCCAAAGTCTGACACCCGACTGACTGAGCCACCCAGGCGCCCCCATTTTTTTAAGTAGACTTCACACCCAGTGCAGAGCCCAACATGGGGCTTGAACTCATGACTCTGAGATGAAGACCTGAGCTGAGATCAAGAGTTGGATGCTTAACCGACTGAGCCACTCAGGTGCCCCAGAACTTCTATTAATAATAGATATCGTCTAAGACTCTCAGTCTTTTCCCTTGAAATCGTTTCTTATTTTTGCCTCTAATTCACACCTCTACAGTGGCCAATGATCTTCTTCTTTAGTTCACCTGCTAAGTTTTTAAATTAAAAAAAAAAAACAAACAGTTTTATTTCCAGCAGATCATTTTGTGCCATCTCCTTAAGCGCTGTTATTAATTTTTAGATAGGATTAAGTAAGAGACCATCTAGATCCATAGTTTTACTGAGACCCAGAGGGGGTTCCTAGGTTTTCTCACAGTTGCACTGTAGATAAAATCTTGGCCACCTAACCTCCGATCTGCTTTCTTCCCCTATCTACTGGGCTATTCACAAGAAACAATGTTGGGGATGTCCAAGTAAATCCTACCCCGAAGAAGATCAGAAAATAAGATATTTATTTATGCGTTCACTTGGGCAGCACATATGCAGGAGGTAAGGTGTTTATTTCTACTGATATTTCTAAAAGCATGTAGGATAATACTTTTAAGCTCACGGACGTACGATGGAAAGAGTCCCGTGGATTTGTGCTATGAGAATAATTCTGGGAAGACTCCACCACGAAGCTTCTGCTTTCCTTTAGATATTCTTTGCTAAATGTCACCAAGTTTCATCTAATCTGATTCACGGGCTGTGAGTCCGAATTGTCTCTGCTCCCTCTAGTAATGACTTGAACCATATCATGAGGCGGTTAAGTGAAAAAGATAAAAGTTGACGGGGCAATTACTCTCGAAGTCTCCTCACTCAAAACTAGTTTGTGTGGCTTTTCGGCCAGCCTACTACTAATAATTGTGTATGAAAGTTATAGAAGGCAGAGTGGATTTAGGGTGTGGTAAAGATTATTGAATGACATCGAGGCACGGGTTATTCCAGTGGAGAAGAATGAACATGCTTGTTTTGGGTCCTTTTCCAAATACACATCTGTCTCCTGGATTATTATTAATCTATTTTGTTTTATAGCATCCTGGGTGCTTAAATTATTCTATTTCTGTAATTTGATATTTGATGTATCCTACCAAGGTAGGGAGGAAGATGTAAGCTGTTTCTTTTGCTGTTTCATCACTGGAGAACTGAAGCATGAAACATATATCATATAGTGTTTTTGGAGCCAAGAAGCAAAGCACACCATTTGTTTTCAGGGCCATTGTGTCCTCTCTTTGATTCTGAAGCTCTTTAGGCAAGAGGTAGAATATGTACTCCTTATAAAACCTGTAAACCCAAATTACCACAGGCCCCCTCCTACTTGAATCCACTGGTATTTTCAATTCTTTCTCTCTTGGTTATTAAAAAAAATTTTTTTTTAATCTTTATTTATTTTTGAGAAACAGAGTGTGAGCAAGGGAGGAGCAGAGAGAGAGGGAGACACAGAATCCGAAACAGGCTCCAGGCTCCGAGCTGTCAGCACAGACCCTGGCGAGGGGCTCGAACTCACGAACCGTGAGATCATGGCCTGAGCCGAAGTCGGATGCCCAACCGACTGAGCCACCCGAGCGCCCCTCTCTTTGTTATTTTTATGACATCTGAATTTGAGGAATCCTTCCGTCCCCCCGCCCCCCACACCGAGCTCTTTTGGCCTAAACTCTACACGCTCCTTTGATTTTTCTCTTAACTCTCTGATCGTGCTTTTTCTTTCCTTCTCTCATTGTCTAAGACCCAGTTCTTGACGACTTACTCACTCATCCATTTACTTCGCAAATATTTATCGAGCACCTATTACGTGCCGGGTTCTGTGTGAAGAAGTGGTCACGCAAGGGTAAACGAGAAGGTGGTATCCATTTTCAGAGAGCCAACATTTTAGAGGGGGAGAGAGACAGTAAGAAATCAGGCAAAATAAGTGAAATTACAGATTGTGATAAGTACAATCAAGGAAACAAAATAAGGTTGGTAAAAGAGAACAACGGGGCTTCGGTTCCCAGGACCTGCTTTAAGTAGCAGAGTCTGAGAAGACTTCTCTGAGGAAGAGAGAGCAGAATGAGAGGGTGTTTCCGGGTGAGACATGGGAGGGGAATTTATCTCCAAACTGGGAACAGGTGCAGAGTCCCTGAGGAGGAACTAAGAGTCACGGTGGCCATGAAATAGCGATTTAGGAGGAGAGGGGCCATGAGAAGCATAGTTAGAAGGATAGGCGGGACCCACATAGTGCAGGGCATCGGAGCCTAAGTAAGGAGCTCAGATTCAACCTACATAAATAGGAAAATTTTTTTAAATGTTTATTTCCTTTTGAGAGAGAGCACGAGCGAGCACGTGAGCAGAGTAGAGGCAGAGAATGAAAAAGAATCTCAAACAAAGTTCTGCACTGTCAGCACAGAGCCTGATGTGGGGTTCAAACTCACGAACTGTGAGATCATGACCTGAGCTGAAATCAAGAGTTGGATGCTTAACCAGCTGAGCCACCCAGGTGCCCCTTAGTTTTATTTTATTTTATTTTATTTTTTATTTTTAGGAAATCTTTGAATAGTGTTCGGTGGGGGAGTAATAAAATCGGAGTTAAACATTTAAAAGAATGTTTTGGTTGATGTGTAGAGAATGGACTGCAGGGGAACAAGTTTGGCAGCCAGGAGCTAGTTAGGAATCCAGGGCAGAGACCGTTGATTGGCTACATAAAAGTTACTTTTAACCTCTTTGTTCCTTTCACCACACTGGCTGGGAGCCTAGTTTTTACTTACCCAATTTCCCTTGCAGCCAGAGGTGGCCATGTGACCCAGCTCTGAGCTTTGTGCCATAAAAGCAAGTCTGCTGGAAGGCTTCTGGAACAGATACTATGTTTCTTGATAAAAGGAACAGATCTGAGGTGTTGCTGGTGCCGCCTTCCCCTCAATGCCATGTGCCCTTGCTTTCTGCCTTTGATCTGATGATATCTGGAGTTGTTTTGCAGCCATTTTGTGACCATGAGGGAAAGGCCAAGAAAGTTACAAAGACACAGATGTGGAACCACTAAAAAAACCCTGGAGCCACCTTGTCCAGACTTTTTGATTTGGAAACAACTAAAAAAGCCTGTATTCTTTATTATTTTTTTTTTAATTTTTTAACGTTTATTTATTTTTGAGACAGAGAGAGACAGAGCATGAACAGGGGAGGATCAGAGAGAGAGGGGGAGACACAGAATCTGAAACAGGCTCCAGGCTCTGAGCTGTCAGCACAGAGCCTGACGTGGGGCTTGAGCTCACGAACCAGGAGATCATGACCTGAGCCGAAGTCAGATGCTTAACCGACTGAGCCACCCAGGTGCCCCAAGCCTATATTCTTTAAGCCCCTAATAGTCAGCTAAATTGCTACCTGCAGCTGAAAGTACTTCTAACTAACCCAGAGGATCTTTCAGGGTGTAGGTGAGAGCTGGTGATTTGGACCAGGGTGATAGTGCTAAGTACCAACTTTATGCAAATTACTTCCTGTTCAACTCTGATCTCTTCCTTCTTTCTCTTTCTTTTGATTGGTAGCTACATTTCCTTGTGTTTTATCTCCCCATGTTTAAATGCTCCAACAGCCTTTGAGTTTCCAACCTCCAGCTGGTCCTTTCTCCATCCAATCTTCCTATAATTGTTGGGACAATATCAAGGTCACCTTCCCACACCCCCTTTCAAGAGTTGACAGTGGTTCCTGATAGTCACTTTGAGCAAACCTAAAGTGGTTCAGTCTTGTACTCAACATGCTACCAGATGAACCAACGTCACTTGTACAATCTCATGGGCTTGTTATTCCCTAAACATATCTCTGCTTCAGCTTCTGGTTACAACTGTGTTTTCATTCATTTAAAGAGTGTCTACATGCCTTCTATGTCAAACACTTTGTTGAACATCTTACTTGCACCTATGCTCCCTAATTTCATCTTTTTTTTTTTATTTTTTTTTTTCAACGTTTATTTATTTTGGGGACAGAGAGAGACAGAGCATGAACAGGGGAGGGGCAGAGAGAGAGGGAGACACAGAATCGGAAACAGGCTCCAGGCTCTGAGCCATCAGCCCAGAGCCCGACGCGGGGCTTGAACTCTCGGACCGCGAGATCGTGACCTGGCTGAAGTCGGTCGCTTAACCGACTGCGCCACCCAGGCGCCCCTCCCTAATTTCATCTTTACGAGTAATTCGTGAGATAGGTTTTATTTCCCTCATTTCGCGGATGTGAAAACTAAGAGTTGGGGGGGGGGTTGTCTTGTTTAAGGTCAAAATGCTGGAAAGAAGCAGGGCGAGGATTTTAACCAAGTTTTCTGATTGCTAAGCCCAGCGTCCTTTCTTGAGTTTTTATGCTGCAGTCTCAATCATCTTGCTCTATAACATTCTCTCTTTGGTGTCCTGTCAGTATATATCTACTTCTACCTTCCTCCCCTTTTAAGAATTTTCCGGCAGCTTGTCTCATGCATGAGTCTTTGTCATTTTTCCTTCAACGCTTTGTGTATCGTTAGATTTTTTTCTTTTTTTTCACCTTTAAGTAGGCTTCATGCCCAACGTGGGGTTTGAACTCATGACCCTGAGATTAAGAGTCACCTGTTCTACCAATGGAGCCAGCCAGGTGCCCCAGAATTGTTTTTTTTTTTTTTTAATGATCATAATACTTATTGTAATCGTTTAATTGATCTCTGGTAATTTCATTTCTCTATGTTGTGTCTCTCGAACCAGATTTCAGACTTTCCAAGAGCATGAACAAGCAACATATTCTTCTTAATTTTTTGGTATTAGCTTTTCACATGGTGGGAAATGCAGTAGGTGATTAATTGATGCTTTTCTAACAAACGGGCAAATAAAACAATGAGAATCTTGCATTAAGTCTATGTAGCTGGTTCCAGATAATTCTCCCTATCCTTTGATTTTAGTCTTCCTTACATTCATAACATCGAAGTACCAATAAACACTAATTTCTTGTTTTTTACCACAAAAATTCCAACATGTTCCCTATTATGGTAAGTACCAGATTTGATAACCTTTCTAATTAACATTACATTTTAAATGCCTTTAAAATGCCCCATTACATGTTTGTCCAATAGTCCATGACAGTTCAGATGTGTAATTGCTATTATGGATTGCCTGGTGACCACCATTAAGTAATTAGAGAGACTTAAACATGTGTAATGCTAATTAGGAAAGTTACCAACTATGGGCAGTTAAGGTAATAGGGAGCATGATGATTTTGTTTTGGAACTGCCGTGAAAACGTGGCTACAGCGATACGGATAATCTTTTGTGAATCCAGTGCTTGAGGAAGCAAGTAGCCATTGGACAATGGGAATTCTGCATGGCCGAGAGTGACTTGTGAATTGGGCCCCCCTTTTTGTCACTCCGTTAATAACTGTGACTGCCAAAACACTTCTGGGTTGTACTGGGGGGCACAAGGGGTCAAGCCCTGAGCACAGTATAGCTGGAGAGGGCCCTTTATCTGCCCCCTTGAAGCACCCCTCAATCAAGATCACTCTATTTCTAGCCTTGCTTTTGTGGCCCTACAACCTATTAGGCATCTGCTCAACGTGTTCTATTAAGTGGTGTGTTTTTTTTTTTTTTTTTTTTTTTTTTGTCCTCCCTGAATAAGTGATGAGTGCCTGCTTAGGAAATCTCCCAGGATTAGCCCACATTCTCACAAAGGCCACTTGACCCTGACCATTGTTTCAAGCAGTTCCTGGAATGTTGGAGAATTGTTACAGCATAAGAGCAAGGTGGCTTTTCTGCAGGAACATGACATGGTCTGGGAACATTTCATTTTTTTAAAATATGAAATTTATTGTCAGATTGGTTTCCATACGACACCCAGTGCTCCTCCCGACAGGTGCCCTCCTCAATGCCCCTCACCCACCCTCCCCTCCCTCCCACCCCCCATCAACCCTCCGTTTATTCTCAGTTTTTACGAGTCTCTTATGGTTTGGCTCCCTCCCTCTCTAACCTCTTTTTTTTTTCTTCCCCTCCCCCATGGGTTTCTGTTAAATTTCTCAGGATCCACATAAGAGTGAAAACATAGGGTATCTGTCTTTCTCTGTAGGACTTATTTCACTTAGCATCACACTCTCCAGTTCATTTCATTTTTTATTTTTTTTATTTAAAAAAAATTTTTTTTTTCAACGTTTTTATTTATTTTTGGGAGAGAGAGAGACAGAGCATGAACGGGGGAGGGGCAGAGAGAGAGGGAGACACAGAATCGGAAACAGGCTCCAGGCCCTGAGCCATCAGCCCAGAGCCCGACGCGGGGCTCGAACTCACGGACCGCGAGATCGTGACCTGGCTGAAGTCGGACGCTTAACCGACTGCGCCACCCAGGCGCCCCTATTTTCATTTTTTAAAGAAATAGTATTTCACTATTCCCAAGTGGTAAGAAGTAAGTTTGGTGGGAGTGATGAGGGAATTCACTGGTTGTTTAAATGTCATTTTAGAGGGCGCCTGGGTGGTTCAGTCAGTTAAGTGCCCAAATCGTGATTACAGCTCAGGTCGTGATCTCTTGATTCGTGGGATCTAGTCCCACATCAGGCCCCTTGCTGACGGCAACAGAGCCTGCCTGGGATTCTCTCCCTCCTTCTCTCTGCTCCTCCCCCGCACTTGCTGTCTCTGTCTCTCTCTCTCTCAAAATAAATAAACTTCAAAAAACCCACAAATGTCATTTTAGAAACACATATGAACCGACATGCACAATTTTGCATGTATATGTGCATTTTTCTCAGGAGAAGAACTAAGCCTGTAGCGGGTTTTACCTTCGAGCCTTAGAGGCTTGGGAGGCTCTTGTTGATAGTATTTTTTTTTTCAACGTTTATTTATTTTTGGGACAGAGAGAGACAGAGCATGAACGGGGGGAGGGGCAGAGAGAGAGGGAGACACAGAATCGGAAACAGGCTCCAGGCTCTGAGCGGTCAGCCCAGAGCCCGACGCGGGGCTGGAACTCACGGACCGCGAGATCGTGACCTGGCTGAAGTCGGATGCTTAACCGACTGCGCCACCCAGGCGCCCCTTGTTGATAGTATTAAAAGACAGAATAGCTAGTGGCTGGTGGTGAAGCAAACATTCCCATTTCACAGAGCTCTCTTTCACAATTCTGTGGCAAAGAGCTAGGAGAACTTCAGGCTCAGCTTGAGGTCATCGCTGTCCATCAGGAGTCCGCTGGCTGCCTGGAGGCCTCTCTGGGGTCTTGGGAGAAAAGAGAAGAGGATGTATTCATTGCTCCTCAAACACAGAATGTTCCAGAATCACTTTGCCACCTTATGACTCAGCAAGTCATGCCTCCTTTTACAGAGACAACTTTTAGGTAGGTTTGAAGTACATCTTGCTGAAACAAGACTGGCCGATCTCTGAAATGACCGTGGGGCTAAGGTCATATGAGTAGTTCACATGGACCCACATCTGTGCTTTAATTGCCCTTTTCCCTCTCCACCTCGTCATAACTGGGGACACGGCGTGTGTTCAGACACTGGAGCTTGTCGTTTGGTTCTATCCAATCTTGCCCATGATTGCAGTGATATCAGGGCCTGGGAAATTTCTTGACTTCTCCATGCATGGAAGTCAGAATGAGGTAAGCAAAGTAAGGGTGATAAATCTGCAGATGTTTTCTCTTTCAAGATGAAATTAAAGCATCTTCGTACGTTCCATCCTTTCCCCAAACGGGGTGTCTGTTTAAGTGTGACCGGGCACCTTGGTCCTCTGTTCGAGTTGGAAGCTATTTTCTGGTCCATTGGTTCGTTCTTTTCATTTGGCAGATAATTGTGGCATGCCACCGTGTGCATGGTGCTGGACCGTGCACTGTGAAAGAAGCAGGGACGGCTGGTGTCCTTTCCATGCCCTGGGGCCATCGGGGAAGGAAAGGTTATCATGAGAAGTTTAATAAGTAAGCGCTGAATACCAATTCAAGGCAGTGTTAGGGAGGCCTCACGGGCTGTTTACGATCACAATAATCCCCCTGCAGGAGGTGGGACTTGAACTGAGACTTGGAGGATGGCAGAGGGGAGGCAAGGAAGATATCTCAACTGGGACAACTGGGTAAGCAAAGGGTTGGAGTTAAGGAATGTAGTGTGTGTGTGTGTGTGTGTGTGTGTGTGTGTGTTCGTGTGCATAAAAGAATGAATGTGTTTAAAGTAGAGGAAAGAGATAAAACTAGAAAGATAGACTAGGAATAGATCCTGGAAGACATGCTTTTCATTATTATTATTTCTTTATTTTAGAGACAGAGAGAACACAAGTGGGGGAGAGGGGCAGAGGGAAAGAGAGAGAGAGAGAATCCCAAGCAGGTTCCTCGCTCAGCGCAGAGTCCAATGTGGGGCTCGATCCCAAGACCCTGGGATCACGACCTGAGCTGAAATCAAGAGTCAGATGCTCAGCCGACTGAGCCACCCAGGTGCCCCTGGAAGGCCTGGCATTTTAAGGGCACTTAAAACTCCATTGAGTAGATAATGGAAATTGTTAGAGAGGTTATTGAGAGGTTGGAAAATATGCGACATTTGTGAAGTACTCATCATGTGCCAGGTTTCGTGCTCGTTCTTTACTTATATAAACAGTTTAATCTCCACATGACCTCTCCAGGAAGCATCCCTATTTTTCAGTTGGGAAAAGCAATTTAAAAATATTTTTTATTATGGACGTGAAGTGCCTCTTGATAAGAGCACAAAAATCACCTATGACATGTTCGTACCAAAAAAAAAATTCTACTTTTTTTTCTTTTTTAAGATTTTAGTTTTAAATAATCTCTATGACCAATGCAGTGCTCAAACTTACAACCCCAAGATCAAGAGTCGCAGGCTTGCCAGCCAGGTGCACCCCCACCCCATTCCTCAAAACAGAATTTCTATGTGATCAAGTCTCTAAACTTTCTAATAGTTTACAGCACGTACAGAGAACAGAGCAGCGTGTTGATGGACACAGAGGGATGCAAACAATGTGAGAAATTGCAGGATTAAAAAAAAAAGAGTTCATCCTGTGCCGACAATAGGGAGCCAGCTCTCCCTCTCTGTCTGCCCCGCCTCGACTTGTGCGCGCGCGCGCACGCACAATCAAGCTCTCTCACTCTCTCTCTCAAAAATAAAATAAACACTTAAAAATAAACACACAAACAAATAAATAAATAAAAGAGCTTACCTTAAGAAAATTTCAAAAGAAGAAAAAAACAGTATAACGAACCCTCTATGTATCACCCAGCTTTAGCAATTATCAGTTATGGTCAATCTTGGTTCATCTATACCCCTCACTTCCCACCCGCCGCTAATTATCTTGAAGGAAATCCCAGTTGTCATATTACTTCATAAATATTTCAGTGTATGTCTTTCAAAGATAAGGACTCTTCAAAAAAAAAATAACCACAGTACTATTACCATATCTAAATAGCAATTCCTTACTGTCCTCAAAGAGTCATTATTTACATTTTCTTGATTGTAATTTCTTTCGTTTCAATCAGAAACCAAGTAAGATGTATACTGAAATTGCTTGCTGTGTCTCTTAAGTCCCTCTTAGTTGAAAAAGTCCACAGCCTTCTTCTTTTTTTTTTTTTTTTCTTGGAATTCATTTGTTGAGGAACCCAGGTTCTGTCCCTGGAGTTTTCCACATTCTGAATTTTGCTGCTCCGTCCCCTTGTTCCATGTAACGTGTTCCTCTGTCCCCTGAATGCCCATAAACTGGCAGTGGTAGCCTGCTCCATGACATTTCAAGTCCGTTATTTTGGCAAGGATACTTACAGGTGGCCGTGTGTATTTTCTAATTTCAGCAAGTCTCTAGCCAGTAAGTCAAGAAGCCCTGGAATTTTCACCAAGGTCTCTCTGATTCCCAAACTGTGCTCTGGCCATCTCTTCCCATCGCCCACTAAGGTTAATCTGGCAGCGAAGAATGGGAAGAATCGACAGGGCTGGAGGCTGGGAACAGTGAGACTAATTCTTGTCAACATTTATGTATAGACACTGCGCTGGGCAGAAAGACAGCGGGTGACTGCTGTAATGACCCAGGAATGCAGTGATGCAGAATGTGACCACAGGGATGCTAGTCTCTCTGGGGAGGAAGGTGCAAGCCACAGGATCTGGTAACATTCTGGTTCCTGCAGTTACGTTCCAAGGAGTCGCAGGCACCTGGTTATGCAGAAACCTTTAGGTTTCTGGGATGTTTGAACGTCCTGCTGAACTCTTGGGGCTAATGGAGGGATCAGAATTACCCACACCGTTAATAAATAATTTTGATGACTTGAAAAATATCGTAATTTCTTTGTTCCATTGCTTTTTCCAACAAGGTTTCAGATGAAAATTTTTTCCTTTTTGAATTGCACACATCTTGTCGAATCACTGTGTCGCACACCTGAAACTAATACAATACTGTATGTTGGCTAACTGGAATTTAAAAAATGGTAATAAATAAAAGAATAAAGTAAATAAGTTGCATACACTTTTTTTCAGATAGCAGCTTTACATGTCCATTAAAACACACCTGAGCGCATGCACACACACGCGCGCGCACACACACACACACACACACACACACACCCCCTCCATCTCAGAAATGTTTACCATAGAAATCCCACGTGACAGAGCCCTGGTGGTGGTGGAGAAAAGGGATTACTCAGAGCTGATCTTTAGCGCCAACTCGTTCTGTGTTTGAATGTCTTTGGCATGCGTTCTATTTGTGATTAAAAAACCACAATAACACAGATGTGATGAAAAATAGTTATAATAAAATGACATCATATTAGACATTGTCTTACAAATTCCTTTTTCACTTAATTTATTTGGGGAAGTAGAATAGTTACTATACAGGCATAATGATATAGTTATAATAGCTACTCAAATTATTTATAATATAAAATATTATATGATGTAAACGCACATAATGTATTTATAATAACATAAAATAATAATAGTTATTATATAACATGCTATTGTGTTATTATATAATTATCATACAATTTCTAAGCAATGCCTGTATGTAATAACTAGGCATTGCTTAGAAATTGCAATCACGGAGGTAAAAAATCAAAATCATACTTCTTATTAATTGATCAGCAGTAGGCTTACAAAACTCATTAGGACAAATAATTGGTAGGCTCCTTCATTCTGGGAACCCAGAAGCACTGTCTCTGTCCTGCTGTTAGATGGCCCTGTCTGTAGCCACTGCCTAGATATCTGGCCAAACACACAGCAATCCAGGAAGTATTGCAGAGTATAGACTTCTGGACCCTTCTTTCTATTATGGGCAGAGTGCTGGGCAGTGATTCTCCTTTTTTTTTTTTTTTTTTTTTTTTTTATCTCTTGCTTCTATAAACTAGGAGATGGGACCTTCTTGCCAAAGTAACTAAAAACGAATTTTACTTTGTGACCAACGTACTTGTCTATTAAATACCTGAGTGCCCAGGACTTGAAGGGAGTTTGAGCACTGAGGTTCAAGTAAAAGGAAAGAGCAGGTCCAAAGTTCCAAAACATATATTTTCCTCAATAGCCCCGTGCTGAAATGAAGGTGTCTTTACTTTGACAGTATTTCTGGTGCCTGTGAGCCCGGGTCCCCTCTCTGAACGGCCAGGTTGTGGCATGCGTTTGGGGGTAATGCCGTAGCCAGAGACCGAATATTGGGTTTCTGCATTCATCTGCAGTTGCTTCAAATGTGGTGCACAGGCCACAATGCAATTAAAACGCCCAAACTGCCAAGTTCAGTTTCTGAATGTGCATCTCCCTAGGCCTGACTTGCATATTAAAGACATCCGCTAAACACACCATTTCAATGTATAATCTGTTTGTCTGTCATTTGCACCGATCCCAATGTACCTTATTTTTTAGTAATTATTTTAAAGACCAGACATGAGAGAGAGGAAGCTTAGAATGTGATTATCCAAAACTGTACTAATAATCAGCAAAACAAAAGCCACCTTGGAAACTGAGTTTATGCAAGCATATTTCTGCCAGCTTGGATTTTACATTAACACATTATCTGCAATAGTTTTCTCAAATGGAGTGCCATTTACACATATCTGCCAAGCCTCATCAAAACAAACAAGCCCCTATAATAAGAGTTAGCATATAAAGGAGGGTGGACAGAGCAACAATCTTTTCCCCAGGGCTCTCTTTTATCAAACGACCCTGCCCAAAGAATAGAGGCCAGTGTTTTATGTTTCAAGTGTACCATATGGCATGATATGAGTGCACTTTAATGACTTATTAGCATATTCTTCTAACTAGGCTTTCCTAGTTAAACCAGCTTGACAAAATCTGAATTTTAAAATATTTGCATGAAACCTCCTGGAATAAACAAGGCTTGGTGATTTGTTTGCTTCCGCCAGTAGATGAAAGGGAAGCCCATTGATCCTTCATGACAGCGTCACAAAAAACATCAGGCTGGCCACCTCCACTCTAGCCCTTAGGAATAGGAGATTTTTGGAATGTCTGCAGCGTCGTTTAGACATTTTGACTCCCATGATGTGAAGACTTCCCACTTTGCCTAGATCCTGTGTATTAAATAATGCTTGCTCTGTCCTCTGTGACCTTGATCCTTCCTTTGTGGAGAATGAGATGCTCTGGCTGAGGTCTAGTGCCTGCCTGCATCATTAAAAAGCCTTTTAGCATTTGGGGGAGGACAAGGCACCAGTCAGGGCTTGGGGCTTCTCATTGTGGCTTGGTTAGGGAGTGCTGTGAACCTAAGAGTGAGTCATGTCTCTGTTGGGATTGCTCGAATGGTCTCTGAAAATGGGGTACGTGAGGAGACAGGTGAACAGAATGGAGTTTTCTACGTTACCTAGAGAGAGAAAGTTAGCTTCTCTGCTTAGCATTTTTTTCTATTCATATTTGTCCGAGAGTAAATGTCTCCTCTTCTCTCTTCCCCAGGTCAGTTCTCAGTACAATTTGTGGATCAGGATGCTCTGGGTGGAGGTTGTCAATGACCACATATGATAAAGGTGACAATCCTTGCTGACCCCACCGTAAGGACCGCCTTGTTGTCTGTAGTACAACCGTAATGACGTGCAATTGATTTCTCTCTAGGAAACCTTTCTAGTTTATGGCAGACACTAACACAGACTCCGTCTCCCTAGTTATTTTCCAGCTAGAGGTAGTTATGTGGCACTGTTATGGTCAGTGAGACATAAATGGAAGTCAGCTGAATACAGGTTCTTGGAAAGCTTTTGCTTTTTTGGTAACAATAGATACGGCTAGCCGGCCTGTGCCTTGCCTTTACTTCTACTTTCTTCTTTTGTGGAGCGTAGGTGAAAGTGCTGGAGGTGCTGCATCCTTTTTGCAATCACGAGATGACAGGCAATAGGAAAGAAGCCAACACACTAAATATAGGAAACACATAAACTGATTAGAAAACAGAAGCCAGAGTGGCTGAGCGACTGGGCTGAAATCAAACAGACAGGTCTTCTGACTTTAAAAAATATTTTGTTAACAGGTCAAAAGGCAATATTTGTTACTGTTATTGTACTTTTACTGTAAGTCGGACCCTAAGCGGATCTTTTAACATGTATGACTTTATTTAAGCTTTGCAAAAGCCTGGGGAAGGGCTATGGACTGAGTTGTGTTCCCCTAAATTCGTATGTTGGAGCCCTACTCCCAATGTGGCGGTATTTGGAGATAACCAAGGTTAAAGGAGGTCATAAGAGCGGGGCCCAAACCCAGAAGGATTACTGTCTTTATTAGAAGAGATGTCAGAGAGTTTTCTTTCTCTCTCATCCTCTGCCGTGTGAACACAGAGATGGGAGGCCGCTATCTCTATAAGCCAGGAAGACAGTTTTCACCAGGAACCAAGTCAACCGGCACTTTGGTTTTGGACTTTCCTAGCCTCCGAAACTGTGAAAATAAATTTCTTGGTTTTTTAAAAATAAATTTATGTTTAAGCCACCCAGTTTGGGATCTTTTATTATAGCAGCCAGAGCAGGCTGGTATTATACCCCTTTTGCCAATGAGGAAACTGGAGCTCAGAAAAGATTAAGTATCAGGGAGCCTGGGTGGGTCAGTCGGTTAAGCATCTGACTTTTGATCTCAGCTCAGGTCCTGATCTCCAGGTTGTGAGTTCTAGCCCCTCACTGGGCTCCGTGCTGGGTATGGAGCATACTTAAAAAAAAAAAAAAAAAGGGGGCGCCTGGGTGGCGCAGTCGGTTAAGCGTCCGACTTCAGCCAGGTCACGATCTCGAGGTCCGTGAGTTCGAGCCCCGCGTCAGGCTCTGGGCTGATGGCTCAGAGCCTGGAGCCTGTTTCCGATTCTGTGTCTCCCTCTCTCTCTGCCCCTCCCCCGTTCATGCTCTGTCTCTCTCTGTCCCAAAAATAAATAAACGTTGAAAAAAAAATTAAAAAAAAAAAAAGAGGGTAAATACCTTCAAGGTCACAGAGCTAGTAAGTGGCACTATTCTTTTTTTTTTTTTAATTTTTTTTAATGTTTATTTATTTTTGAGACAGAGAGAGACACAGCATGAGCAGGGAAGGGGCAGAGAGAGAGGGAGACACAGAATGTGAAGCAGGCTCCAGGCTCTGAGCTGTCCGCACAGAGCCCGACGCGGGGCTCGAACTCAAGAACTGTGAGATCATGACCTGAGCCGAAGTCGGATGCTTAACCGACTGAGCCACCCAGGCGCCCCGGCTCTATTCTTTAAGAGATAGTGTCCTGTGACCAGTATATGTCAGTCCCGTTAATGAGTCTATACCAGATGAGTCCAATTTCTAAAGACAAAACGATACCAGGGGTTGACAAATTTTTCTGAAAAGAGCTAGATAGTGGTAAACAGTTTAGGCTTTGTGGACCATATGGTCTCTGTTGGAATCACCAGCTCTGCTGCTGTAGGTGAAAACAGTCATAGACACTACGGGAGTGAGTCGGCATGGCTGTGTCCAGATAAAGCTTTATTTACAAAATCAGGTGGTGGGCCAGATTTGGCCCTGGCCCCGGGCCATCATTTGCCAACCATTGCTTTGAGAACGGTATTAAAACAATGCTTTCTGAACCAGATGTTCTGGGTTTGAGTCCCGCTGTAGGATTTTAGGTTAATTCCTATCATCTGGGCCCCTAGTTAAAATGGTAATATCCACCCTGCCAGCCTACCAGGGTTGTTGTCAGGATCGAGAAAGATACTAGATGTGGGAGGATTCTGAGTAAGGGCAAGTGGTGATGCAGATACAATTCGATACCAGTATAACTTGACAGCTATCAGAGTGCTTCTGGAAACTCCACCCCAGACGAAACATCTTGGGTTTAAAGACTGGAGTCAGCTGAGGCTGATGGGGGAGGGCCCTCCTCCTCTCACCAGGGGTCTTTGGGTGTCCCTCAGGCCACAACCTCCCATTAGATCTGGGGTGCAGTGGGGCCTCGGGCAGATTCCAAGCTCCTTGCGTGGAGAGCTCTCTTTGGCTTTGACTCTGAGTTGTTTATTTGAACTAGGGGTGGGTCGGGAGGGGTGCTGCGGGGGACATGGTGCACCTGGTGAGGCACATAGGCCAGCCGGTGTCTCTGCAGAACACATGTTTAAAGACGAGAACGGACCCTGCTCCCTTGCCCGCGCCCGAAGAAACAGGCTGAGGGCCCAAACGAGAAACCAGATAAACTCTGCCCCCTTCTTCCGTTCTTGTTGCTTTTGCTTTCTGAAAGTATTACTCCTTTCTTAATGTGAGATAGCATATGCAATTTCTGACCTCTGAGGAATGTTGTGGTCTCTGAGATTTTGGGAAGCCAGCTTCCTAAAAAAAAAAAAAAAAAAAAAAAAAAAAAAATGGAGAAGAAAAGGGCAGAAGAAAATTCTTAAAATTCTTAGCACCCCCTTCAAAGGCCTTTGGATCTGGGCCTCAACTATTCCTTCAAGCTTCCTCTCCAACCACATTCCTTACCTGCTCAGTGAACGATCGTCCCCAGGGGTCATGGGCATGCCCTCGCTTCAGTTCTGCATCCTGGAACGCTCTCCCATTTTCACCTTCCCTTCTTGTACACATACCCTCCCTTCCTGCCAACTCTCCGTTTGGACAGCTCTTTGCCTTTGAAGAAGCCTCAACACTGAAACCTTCTTAGGGACCTCTCTGGCCTCCACCCAGAGCAGCAAGACCACTCCCTCCCTCCCCTCTATCTCAGTTTAACCCTGAGGTTGTATCATTTTATTTGTCTTTGTATTCCTCAGAGTTTCTTACACATAGTAGGTACTCGGTAAATACCAATTGAGCACAGAATGACAGTAGCCAGGAGCACTGGAAAGCAAGGACCTGGGAACAGAGGCTCCAGTTCCCTTCTCTCCATTGATAGCTAAGCACGCTGCTTTATGTGTGAGAAAGTGCTTTGCAAACCGGAAGGTGCCGTGCACATTCAAAGTCATACTTTTAAGGAATCCGTTGTACTTACTGCCTTCATGCTGCTTGCCTTTAATTCCCTCTGTATGTTTCCTAAAGAAAAATCTCAATCAGGGAAAGCGTGATTTGAGACTAAATCAGTGGCGGTTATGTTCTTTTATCTCCACATAGAACTGAATCTTCCAGAGGATTTAATTTCTGGCCATGTCCTCGTGTATCTCTATTTTCATGTTCTAACCTAAGAGCAGGACTCTTTTAGCAGGTCAGAGTAAAGAGAGCCTGGTCTCTGAAATCTGATCCTGACCAGCCACATCTCTAGCTGCATCTCTAGACGGCATTTTCTGGAACCTTCCTCCCCAAGATCGCCCTGTTAGGACTTGAGTCTGCTACGTGTCATCATCTCCTTAGCCTCATTTTCTATGGTCAGGAAGTCAAGGGACAGCAATGCTGGCAAATTCTCTCACCGAGAAGTGAGAGAATGTCCCCGACCAGGGGTATCAGGTAACTAACACAGTTCTGCCAAGGTTTGGTTGTGAAACGCGAAGCCTCTGAAACCCATTGGTGTTAAGTGCACACCAAATATTCAATCCAGACATGTCGTGCTTGAACTATTCTGGGGCTCATAAACCTTTCATCAGAATCAGAGGTGAAATATTTGGCCTTATTTGTAAGGCCCATATTTCTAAAGACCTTAGGGGCTCATTTAGTATTCCCAGCGGAAAGGTCACGAGGCTGGTTTTCAGGGGTCCTGGTTTAGTGGAACTGATGACTGCAAGCAGGAGATACTTTCATGATTTTCCAGAAACCAGTACCTTGCTCCACGGGCACATTGCCTGCTCCATCCCCTTACCTCTCCCTGGCTACCCCCTGCACCCCCCCACACCCAAATCCCCAAACACAAGCATTGTTGTACACAGGGCTCTTCAGAGCCCTTAGGTTTTCCGACCAAAACACCGAAACCTTTATTTAATAGTAATATGAGGGAAGGAGGCTTGTCCTTTTTAGGCAGACTGCATCACACAGGCTTTGAACGTTGTAGTCTTTTTTTTTTTTTTTAATTTTTTTTTTTTCAACGTTTATTTATTTTTGGGACAGAGCGAGACAGAGCATGAACGGGGGAGGGGCAGAGAGAGAGGGAGACACAGAATCGGAAACAGGCTCCAGGCTCTGAGCCATCAGCCCAGAGCCTGACGCGGGGCTCGAACTCGCAGACCGCGAGATCGTGACCTGGCTGAAGTCGGACGCTTAACCGACTGCGCCACCCAGGCGCCCCTGAACGTTGTAGTCTTGTGGGCAGGGAGGAGGTTAGTTGATTTCACAGAAGCTTGAGATCTCAGTGATAGAGGGGTCTTTTGGGCTCATTTGGTGCACGCTGAGTTTTCCAGGTGGAAGGACTGGGATCCAGAGAGGCGAGGTGACCAGTCACCCGGCTCACAGCTGGGTTGTGGCCCACCCACACCACCGACTGCTCCCTACTGCATACCAGCTCTCAGACCCCTGGCAAGTAACCCAACCACTCGTGGCCTCAGTTTCCTCACAGAGACTCTGAGGATCGAGTGAGATAACTCACCCACAGTAATTAGCACGGTGGCCTGGCAGCTAGGTTTTAGCCACTGATGTTACAGTTAACAGCCATTTCCCCCCCAGATGACTGCTTTCTGAGTTTTCCTGGCATCTAGCTCTGTCCTTATGTGACCAGCAGTGCACCCAAGTCTGGGCCTCAGAAGCTGCCTTATAATGAGATGCCGTTGATATACTTTTAGAGAAAGTAACTTTCTTCTTTTTGGAGATCCCCAAAGCCTTTAGAGTTTTAAACACTTCAGGAACAGAAGATCCCAACGGGCCGCTCCTAGATTCCCATTATTATGTAAGTTAACAGCTGAATTTTTCAAATTGTTTCCCTTACAGACAAGCTGTGTACTCAAGTCACTGAAACGTCATTCTGAGGCCCTTGTTTCCCTTGGGGTGGTTTATTTCACACTTGGTGGTGTGGTAGAGATGCATGGAAAACTTGGACCTGTTATCGGCAAGCATTATCTTCTCCCTTGCTAACTTCACTGTCTGGAACGTCCTTTTCTCAAACAGGCTTCCTTGGAGGTGGTGGCACTATATCAGGCCTCTGGGGGAGTCTGAGATTTTTCTCTGGGAAGGTCACCTCCCAACAACCTTCCCTCTGGGAGCCTTTTTTTTTTTTTTTTTAAATTTACATCCAAATTAGTTAGCATATAGTGCAACCGTGATTTCAGGAGTAGATTCCTCAATGCCCCTTCCCCATTTAGCCCATCCCCCCTCCCACACCCCCTCCAGGAACCCTCTGTCTGTTCTCCATATTTAAGAGTCTCTTCTGTTTTGTCCCCCTCCCTGTTTTTATATTGTTTTTGTTTCCCTTCCCTTATGTTCATCTGTTTTGTCTCTTAAAGTCCTCATATGAGTGAAGTCATGTGTTATTTGTCTTTCTCTGACTAATTTCACTTAGCATAATACCCTCTAGTTCCATCCATGTAGTTGCGAATGGCAAGATTTCATTCTTTTTGATGGCTGAGTAATACTCCATTGTATATATATACCACTTCTTCTTTATCTATTCATCCATCGGTGGAGATTTGGGCTCTTTCCATCCTTTGGCTATTGTCGATAGTGCTGCTATAAACATGGGGGTGCATGTGTCCCTTCAAAACAGCACACCTGTATCCCTTGAAGAAATACTTAGTAGTGCAATTGCTGGCTTGTAGGGTAGTTCTATTTTTAATTTTTTGAGGAACCTCCATATGTTTTCCAGAGTGGTTGTACCAGCTTGCATTCCCATGGGAGCCTTTCTTAGAAACCATGCCGTAGCTCTCTTCTCCGGGAGGGAGGTGGCCAAGAAGGAACCAAGGCGTGGCCCATGGTTGACTAACAATTGCCAGTGTTTACTGAGCCCATATTATGTGCCAGCTTCCCTTTAAGCATTTTATACCTATTTTCTCTTTGAATCTACACGGCAATCCATCTGTTCTAACTTTCCGGAGGGGAAGGAAATGATTTCTTATACATCCTTCCTGAGGCACCTCATGCATTTGCAGATATGAATGCATGAATATGGTGTATACACACACATATATACATAGAAATTATAAACATACATGTAATTATCTGTGCTGTTCTGTACTTTGATCTTTTCCATTCAACACAAGACCTTGGAGATTGTTTCAACTGAGTGCTATTAACATTTACTTCATTTTTAAAATAGCTAGTTAAAAATATTTCCATTTATTTCTTTGTATGAAAATAGAACGCTCCTATTACTCAGCATCACGTCTGATCTGGACGCCTACTTTCAATACTCCTACCTTGAGATGCCCCACAGTGAGGTACCTCCCGGCCTCTCTTTTCAACCAGGCCTTCCTGGTCAAAGCCAGTTACCCGGAAAATTCAGACGGAAAGTCCTTATCTAGGTAACAGTTGTAAAAGAAAATATGGGTAATGACAATGACATAGGAAATAACCGAGAGGTTTATTGTCTTGTTGGCGTACGAAGAATGCAAAAGAATGATTTTTGTATTGTTATTATTATGTGTCAATAATATCTGCCATTACTGAGTTTTTACCGTTGTCAGACCTTGCATTTTACATAAATTTAATTTTTAATCCTCAGCCTTTCTATGAGGTTGATATTATCATCACCCTCATTTTATAGCCCTAGAAATGAGGACGCAGGGCACGTTAATAACTGGCCTAGGGTCTCAAAAGTAATAAAAATTAGTAGAGCCAGGATTCAATCCCAGCCTGGGGTGACACCAAAGCCTGTTTTCTAGCAACTGCCATAAGGCCTCCACACACACACACATATCATTTATTTAGTGATTATAAGAGGGTATATTTTAAGTGGCTAAAATATATCGACTTATATATTAATTTTTATAGCCACACCAGTTACTAAATATTTTAAGCTCGTGCTGGCTTCCCGCTTTATTAGTCATTGCTCCCCCAAACCTGATAGTGTACTTAAACTGACCCAGTCACTCTCCCAAATATACCTGGTGTTTTTCTGCCTACTGGTATATACTTTGGCTCTAGAAATGCTGAGAAAAGTCCTCATGTCAGCCAGTTCTGTTTTGCAACAGTTTAGCTCAACAAACATTTATAGAGCAATTACTGGGTAGCTTCCAAAGAGAAAACAGTAATAGGGAGACTGCAAACGATTGGAAATTCCAGGATTGGCTCTGTGTCTGGGGTCTCTGCTCATTGGCTGAGTCAGCCGCCCGAAGGGCTCCCTTCTTCATCGTATTCCCTGCAGGACACCCCAGCACCTCCTTCTCTTTGGAAAAAAAGAAAGAAAGGAAAGAAAACCATCTCCCTCTCCGTTTATTTTTATTTACTTCCATCTTCCCTCCCGTTTCTCTTCCACCTCACTAACCCACGGTATTATTCTCATCTCCCAAGGCGATATTCTCGGTGTGAATTTTTCTCTGTCCTAAAACGAAGAACCGAATAGAGCCCAAGAAGTCGCAGTTTCTGTGGTCTTTGTGCAGAGCGCTGTGTTTTGCGGTGGGGCTGCGGGTGGGGGAGTCAGGGAATGAAGGAAGAACTAACGCCGCTCTGCATGATAATATGAAGTGAGAACAGTCTTGCAAAGACGTGACCTCCTGAATATCGGACGGTTCGAAAAACAGCGCTCTTCATTCTTAAGGGTTTGCAAGCACCAGCGATCGCGAGAATTGATGTCTGCTACGGGAAACAGTGTGAGCGTGTGATTTAACTGCAGCTTGCCCAACGATCTTAAGACAGAAGCGAAACAGCTTCTTTTACAGCCACGTTGGCCTATGAGCCTGGCATTCTGTAGCTCCAGGTTTCTTAACAGGGCACTTACTGACATTTTGGGCTGCATAATAATTCTTTATTGTGGAGCGCCGTCCTGTTTGTCCGAGAATGTTTAGCATTGTCCCTGGGCTCTACCCACGGGATGCCAGTAGCATCCCCCAACCCACATCATGACGATCAAACAGGTCTCCAGACTTTGCCAGATGTTCCCTGGGGGCAAAATGGCCCTCCGTTGAGAACCACTGCTGGAGCAGTGGCACTCTCTGCCCGGCACACTCTTCCCCCCCCCCCCCAAATCTATCTTTCTACCCCCCTACCCCCCTTCTTCAAATCTTAGTGCAGATCTTACCCATTGAGCCACTTCTGACCACCCTTATTTAACAGTGCAGACTACCTCCCTTGTAGCCCTTACCCTTCTCTACTTTTTAATGATCACGACCATCAAGTACAGCATATAATGTGTTTATATTTGTGTGTGTTTTTTTTTTTTCCCCCTAGAATATAAGCTCCTAGAGGGAGCAATTTGTCCCTGTGTCTTCCCAAGCACCTAGAGCGGTTCTTCACATATGGCAACAAAACAAAACAAAACTAACAAAAAACCAAAACCCAAACCAAAAAACGTATGCAAGGATATATAATGAAAAGTCTGGCCCTCACCCCTTCTACCCTGCTCCCAGTTCTCCATCCCCCAAAGCAAATAACCATCATTTTCTAGTTACTGGTTTATTCTTCTAGAATTTCTTTTTTTTTTTTTTTTCAACGTTTATTTATTTTTGGGACAGAGAGAGACAGAGCATGAACGGGGGAGGGGCAGAGAGAGAGGGAGACACAGAATCGGAAACAGGCTCCAGGCTCTGAGCCATCAGCTCAGAGCCCGACGCGGGGCTCGAACTCACGGACTGCGAGATCGTGACCTGGCTGAAATCGGACGCTTAACCGACTGCGCCACCCAGGCGCCCCTTCTAGAATTTCTTTATGCAAACTCAAGCAAGTAGGAATATATATTTCTTATCCAAGCTTTAATTGAATTTTCTTTTTGTGTATCAAAAAATGCTCACATATAGGCTCCTGTTCACACCTTCCTTTTGATACTAGTTTTTTGTTTTGTTTTGTTTTTTGCCTAAGAAGACTTGTTTGTCTAGGAAGTTCTTGTTTGAACTGTTCCTCTCTGTGGTTGAAACTTGAGACCCACACCCTAGTAAATACCAACGCGACTTCCCTGCCCTTTAACAACGAAAAACCTTGATTTGCCCTTTAAATTTGAATTCAGATTTCTGCCAGACCCTAGCTAGGTCTCAGCCAGTCAGAGGTCTGCCTCCCTTGTTTCCTGCACGAGAGCTATTCATTGACTCAAGTCCATATGTCATTTGATTATTTTGGATTATGTGACAAGCTTTTTTTTTTTTTTTTTTTTTATAAATTAAATTGGTTCCCTCTAGGACAGGGCCAAGCATTGGTACTTCTTGGAAATTAGCCAGCCTGTGAGTTGGGATGCAGACAGTGTTGATCTGGACCTTTGGGCAAGAATCCCCTGGGGTGTTCCTAGGCAGCATTTCCAGCCGTGTCTGCAGGAGGGGACAGGGGTGCTCATTTAGAACTGGTTCCTATGGATTTCAGTGCAGGGGGAGAATGTGTCCCCCTGTCCCCTTTACGCATATGAAGGGCCTTCAGCAGCTCTGAAAGGCAGAAGCTGGGAGGCCCAGAGAGATCACTAGTTGCCTAGAAATCTAAATGTTCCAACGGCCCAGAAAGAAAAATCTGGCCTGGCGCCAGTGGTATGACTGTGATGGGCACTTCATCTCGAAGAAGCAAATGAATAGCGTGTGTTTTGAAATTAAGCACTTAGTGATTATTACTTTAGAGGCCTTAAAACATTTAACTTTCAACTTATCAGGCATCAACATATGACATTTCGCGTTAGCCAAAATGGCTGTATTTTTCAAGACCTGAAAGATAAAATACAGACCAGTCCTTGAAATTGTAAACAAAGAATTAGAATGACAGATCACTACCAGTTAAAAGAAACTATTATCTGGGGCGTACGTACAAGAGACCCTCTTCTCATTTGGGAGGGACATTCTCAGGTCATGATAATTAAACGTTGCTTTTCTCTCCTTCCTTCCAGAAAGGTTAGTAAGACTTGCAGCAGGCAAAGAGAACAGCTGGATCATGCATCTTTCAGATGGGGAAAACTTGTGCCCTTAGTCATGGATGAAACCGTGAGGAAATGCTTTAGAGGAGACTGAACTCATCCGCGCTTTCATAGAAATGCAATCTAATCAGCACTCTGAGAAAAGCAGAGGGGAAGGATTAGAAATCATAGTCTGTGTTTATTTTTGTCTGGGATCTATGGAAATGTAGGTTTATGACTTGACTTGAGCCCTCACAGTTAAAATAGATGGTGTATATAATAGCACTTTCTGCCAGGGCCGGGCCTCATTGGATTTCACAAGGTAAGCGGTGGCCACGGGCCCACGGCAGCTGCAGACAGTTACCTTTTTTGTCTCAAGATTGGAACCCCATGCACCAAGCCCTCAGAGGAGTTCCTGACTGCACAGTGGCCAGATGTATCATGGCCTCTGCCATCTCCTACCTTCCACGTTCACTGTCACGGACTCCTAGAGCAGAGTCACGGTCAGGCCTCTAATAACCATATTTAGTTATGGTTTGCTGGGAAGAGGGATAGCCATTAGTTTAGGTCTTTTTTTTCCTTGTTGTACGTTTATTTTTTTCACCCTCCCTTAAAAAATTTTAATATACATATTAATAGAGTTTATTTCAAGCTTGAAAACAATATTCTATTTCTTTTTGTCAATATGATCTCAGATCCTTGACTTAGAGCGTGTTTTTTGGGGGCAGGAATGTAGGTATTCTTTTTTTTTAAAAAACAGCGTTATTGAGCAATATACCTTGGTTGGTCCGTTTAAAGTGTACAATTCAGTGGGTTTTGGTATATTCAGAAAGTTGTGCAGTCATCACCAAAATGTAACTTTTGAACATTTTCATCATTCCAAAAAGAAAATCCATGCCTGTTAGCAATTACTCCCCATCTTCCCCACTCCCCCAGGGCCTGACAACCACGAATCTACCTTTCGTCTGTGTAGCTATGCCTATGAAATCATTCAATCATTCATATGGTCTTTCGTGATTGGCTCTTTTCACTTGGCATAGTGCTTCCAAGGCCCATCCATGCTGTAATATGTACCAATAGCTCATCCCTTTATATTACTGAGGAACATTCCATTGTGTAGATATACAACATTTTATTAATCCATTTATCAGTTGATAGGCATTTGGATTATTTCCATTTTTTGACTATTATAAGTAACGCCGTAATGATCATTCACGTTATTTTGTTAAATGAAATTTATTGTCAAATTGGTTTCCATACCACACCCAGTGCTCATCCCAACAGGTGCCCCCCTCAATGCCCATCACCCACTTTCCCCTCCCCCCACCCCCCATCAACCCTCAGTTTGTTCTCAGTATAAGTTTTCTTCATTAAAATTTTTTTTTTGTTATTGAAGCATAGTTGATCTACAACGGTATATTAGTTTCAGGTGTAGAACATAGTGATTCAACAATTCTAGACATTACTTTATGCTCATCATGATAAGTATAGTCACCATTTGTCACCATACAACATTTATCACAAAATTGTTGACTATATTCTTTACGCTGTACTCTTTATGCCTGTGACTTATTTTACAACTGAAAGTTTGTACCTCTTAATCCCCTTCACATTTGCCTATCCCCCTGCCCTCCTCCCCTCTGGCAATCATCAGTTTTTCTCTGTGTTTGAGTCTGTTTCTGCATTTTTTGTTTGTTTGTTCATTTGTTTGGTTTTTTAGAGTCCACATATGAGTGAAATTATATGCTATTTGTCTCTCTTCGCATGACTTATTTAATTTAGCTTAATATCCTCTAGGTCCATCCATGTTGTTGCAAATGGCAAGAACTTATTCTTTTTTATGGTCAAGTAATATTCCATTGCATATATATACCACATCTTCTTTATCTATTCATCTATAGATGGATGCTTGGGTTGCTTCTATATCTTGGCTATTGTAAATGCTGCAATAATCATAGAGGTGAACATATATTTTTGAATTAGTGTTTTCATTTTCTTTTGGTAAATACCCAGTAGTGGGATGACTGGATTATATGCCATTTCCATTTTTAAATTTTTTAAAAAAAATTTTTTTTTTTCAACGTTTATTTATTTTTGGGACAGAGAGAGACAGAGCATGAACGGGGGAGGGGCAGAGAGAGAGGGAGACACAGAATCGGAAGCAGGCTCCAGGCTCTGAGCCATCAGCCCAGAGCCTGACGCGGGGCTCGAACTCACAGACCCTGAGATCGTGATCTGGCTGAAGTCGGACGCTTAACCGACTGCGCCACCCAGGCGCCCCTTTTTTTTTTTTAATTTTTTTTTTCAACGTTTATTTATTTTTGGGACAGAGAGAGACAGAGCATGAACGGGGGAGGGGCAGAGAGAGAGGGAGACACAGAATCGGAAACAGGCTCCAGGCTCTGAGCCGTCAGCCCAGAGCCCGACGCGGGGCTCGAACTCACAGACCGCGAGATCGTGACCTGGCTGAAGTCGGAGGCTTAACCGACTGTGCCACCCAGGTGCCCCTCCATTTTTAATTTTTTGAGGAAACTCCATACTGTTTTCCGTAGTGGTGGTACCAATTTACATTTCCACCAACAGTGCCAACAGAGGGCTCCCTTTCCACCAACAGAGGGCTCCCTTGTATCCACATTCTCACCAACACTGGTTATTTCTTGACTAGCTTCATTCTGACTGGTGTAAGGTGATATCTCATTGTGTTTAAACATTTTTTTCAATGTTTATTTATTTTTTTTGAGAGAGAGAGAGACAGAGAGACAGAATGCAAACAGGGGAGGGACAGAGACAGAGGGAGATACAGAATCCAAAGCAGGCTGGAGGCTCTGAGCTGTCAGCACAGAGCCTGATGCGGGGCTTGAACCCACAAGTCATGAGATCATGACCTGAGCCGAAGTTGGCCGCTTAACCTACTGAGCCACGCTGGTGCCCCTCTCATTGTGTTTTTTAAAATTTAATTTAATTTTAGTTTCAGTGTAGGTAACATGTAGTGTCATATTAGTCTTAGGTGTATAATATAATGATTCAACAACTCCATACATCACCCAGTGCTCATCATGATGAGTGCACTCCTTAACCCCCCTATTTCATCCATCCCCCCCCCCCACTCATCTCCCCTCTGGTAACCATCAGTTTGTTCTTTATAGTTTTATTGTGGTTTTGATTTGCATTTTCCTGATGGTGAGTGATGTTGAGCATCTTTTCATATGTCTGTTGGCCATCTGTATATCTTTGGAAAAATATCTATTCAGGTCCTCTGCTTATTTTTCAATAAGATTTTTGGAGGTTTTCTTTGGTGTTGAGTTGTGTAAGTTTTTATATATTTTGGATATTAACTCCTTATCAGATATATCATTTGCAAATATCTTCTCCCATTCAGTAGGTTGCCTTTTTGTTTTGTTGATGGTTTCCTTCATTGCGAAAGCCTTTCACTTTGGTGTCGTCCCCATAGTTTGTTTCTGCTTCTGTTTCCCTTGCCTCAGGTGACACACCTATAAAATATGTTGCTAAGGCCAGTGTCCAAAGGATTACTGCCTATGTTTTCTTTTAGTAGTTTAATGTTCAGGTCTCACATTTGGGTCTTTCATCCATTTTGAGTTTATTTATGTGCTTGGTGTAAGATAATCCAGATTCATTCTTTTGCATGTAGCTGTCCAGTTTTCCCAGCACCGTTTATTGAAGAGACTCTCTCTTCCCCATTGTATATTCTTGCCTCTTTTCTCATATGAATTGACCTCATAAGTGTGGGTTTTTTTTTTTTCTGGGATTTCTATCTTGTTCTATTGATCTATGTGTCTATTTTTGTGCCAGTGCCATACTGTTTTCATTACTAGAGCTTTGTAGTATATCATGAAATGTGGAATTGTAATGCCTCCAGCTTTGTTCTTTTTTTTAAAGTTTATTTATTTATTTTGAGAGAGAGAGAGAGAGAGAGAGAGAGAAAGTGTGAGTGGGGGAGGGGCAGAGAGCGAGGGAGAGAGAGAATCCCAAGCAGACTCCATGCTGTCAGCGTGGAGCCCGAAACGGGATGCAAACCCATGAACTGTGAGATCATGACCTGAGCCAAAACCAAGAGGCAGAGGCTTAACTGACTGAGCCACCCAGACACCCCCAGCTTTGTTCTTCTGTCTCAAGATTGTCTTAGCTATTTGGGGTCTTTTGTGGCTCCATACAATCATGTACACATTTTAGTGTGGATGTGTGCTTTCATTTTTTTGGGTATATACCTGGGAGTAGAATTGCTGGGTCATATAATAACTTTATGTTTAACATGTTGAGGAACTGAAAGACTATTCTCTACTTTTTTGCAATTGTATTTGCATAAAACAAATAAAGCCCTCTCAGGTAACTGGAAAATGTTCTCTTGCAATTTAGGAGTTTCTTCTCTTGGCCCACTTTCTCTTTCTTCCTTCCCTCCATTCTCAATTGTTTTATTTCCTCATCAATGTTTATTGAGCTAGGTTACCAGTATGGAAGTATTACAATAAGAGGAAAAACAGAGGTGCCTGGATGGCTTAGTTGGTTAAGTCTTCAACTGTTAATCTTGGCTGAGGTCATGATTTCATAGTTTGTGAAACTGAGCCCCTCATCGGGCTCTGCACTGATGGCATAGAGCCTGCTTGGGATTCTCTCTCTCCCTCTCTCTCTGCCCCTCCCTCACTTGTGCTCATGCACCCATGTGCTCTCTCTTACTCTGTCTTTCTCAAAATAAATAAATAAACTTAAAAAAAAAAAGAAGAAAACCAGATAAATGCTTATAGGGCACCATGGAACATGGAAACTCACACTGGGGGCCTTACTGGCCAATGCCTCAGACTATATTCTCTCGGGGAAAAAACTGGAAATTTAAATACACATTCTTAACTTTGTTTTGCTGACAAAGTCTAAAGATTAGTAATATATTTTTAATGTTTACTTATTTTGAGAGAGAGAGTGAGGGCATGAGCAAGGGAGGGGAGCAGAGGGAGGGAGAAAGATGAGAGGGGGGAGAGAGAGAGAGAGAGAGGGAGAATCTTAAGCAGACTCCATGTTCAGCATAGAGACTGCTGTAGGGTGTGAACCCTACTCACGAACTATGAGCCAAAATTAAGAGTTGGACACTTAATTGACTGAGCCACCCAGCCTCCCCAGATTAGTAATATTTTTATTTACTTCCTGAGCAATACCAGTAACTAGGCATACTTAAACTTCCTTCTGTGTTGCCCTCTTCAATTTTCTATATTTTAACCCAGTATTTTATTTCTCCCTGTTCTATATTTGAATGCAGTATTTATTTAGATTTACTAACATATACAACTGATATCTTTGCTCACTATTGCTACTGGCTTCCCATTCCTTTCTTCTGGGTTCATTTCCTTTTTCCGGAAATATAGTCATTAGTGATTCTTTCAGAAAAGGTCTGGTCATATTTTACATGTATTTGTGAAAACTGCTTATCTGCTATATTAGTCGGGATGAATTACACTCTCTAGCTGCTATCTCACGATTCAGATTTTTCTGCACAGTGGTCGACTGTGTCCAGTTTCCCTGCCTTTTCTTCTTCACCACCTTCACTGTTAAATCTCTGTGGCTTAACACAGTTAAAATGAAACTCTCATTCATTTCTCAGTCTAATTATGGGTCAGGGGGATATTCTGGGTGGTTTTCTCCAATCAGAGATCCTTGCTCTGTTGGTTTTAAGGTTCTGCCACACTTGAGTTCTTTCCAAGGAGAACATGGGCTTTTGAGCATGGTTGTTTGTTTTTGTTTTTTATTTTTTCCGACTAACCTAGGAGTAGTGCGCAACACTTCTATCACATCATATTAGTCAGATATCCGACTGCAGGGCCTCAAGGGGAGTAGGAAATATAGCCATCCTGTGTGCCCAGGAGGAAATGAAGAAGGTTTAATGAATCCACAGTACCGTCTCCACCACAGTAGGATATAGAATTCTTGGTTGGCAGTTATTTTTCCTCACCATTTAGAAAAATTTTTTAAATTTATTATTTTTACATCTGTTGTTACTAGTTAGTAATCCATGGTCTGTGTGATTTTTTGTTGTTGTTGGTGATAATCTGTCTTTTCTTTCTGGCATCATTTAAGATTTTTCCATTTGTTCTTGATGGTCTGCAGTTTTGCTTGCATTGATCTCTTTATCGATTTGTTTTTATTTATTTGGATCAGAAGTTCATGTGCTTTTTTAATCTGAGGAAACTTTTTTTTAAGAATCTGGAAAATTCTGAGTCAGGACATTTTTTAATATTGACTTTCTGCCATTCTGTGTTCTTTCCTTCAGAGGAAATTTATTTCCTTCAAGATAAATGTTTTCTATATTTATGGGAAATGGAAAACAGAAATCTATTTTCCATGTCTCTTAACTCCTCTTTCGTATATTCCATATCTTTAGCTCTTTGTCTCATGTTCTGAGTGCCTTACTAAATTTATTTTTTAAATCTCTAATTCTCTCTTTAGCTATGGTTAGTCTGCCTGTTGAGTTTTTTTAATTTCAGTGATATTTTTTCCTCTATGATGTCTACTTTTTCCTTTTGCTTTTTTCCCAAATCATCTTGTTCTTGTGTTCTGGTTTTATGAACTATATTCCTTCATCCCTTCTAACATTTAAAATATTTCTTTTGAAGGTCCTTCAGATTCATTTTCAGATGAAATTATTCTACTATCTGGTATTTGTTGGGTATGAATTCTCCTATTTCTTAGGTGGGCGGGCTTGCTTTTTTCAATCACTTTTTCCATGGAAGTCACGTTATGCTTTTGAGTTGTTTCGTAGCTTTCTCTGCTCAGGGCTTATAGAATTTGCCAGTTCTGAACCAGTTTTTATGTTCCTTTTGGCCTTGGTATTTCCTTATGGCAAAGACAGTACATGATTTGGCTTCTGTTCTCAGGAAGGCTTGGAGTTCTGGTTCCTTGAGGATGACCTATCCACACGTTCTAATTAAGGAGTAATTAGCTGGGGGAAGTAAATCATGGCAGGTAAGAAAGTGTTCTAGAGTCAGACTGCCTGAGTTCAAGTTCTGACTATCCATTAAAATTATTTGGCTGCTTTTAGTCTGTTTCCTAATTGTAGATTGAAGATGATAATAATAGTTACTTCTTAACTTATAGATGTTAATGGTGGCTAGCTATGATTGCTAGCTTCAGATCAAGGATAAAGGAAAATTTCTTTGTACCAAGTATTCCGGCCCAAGGATGCCCGAAGTTTCTGCAGGGAGACCCACTGAATAAGTTGGTTAGCACTAGTATCTGTAAAAGTTGGAGAAATGCCCTCCAGTTGTCAGCATCAAGCAAATGTCCAGGGTGAAAAGTGGGGACACTTAAGACAGGGATGTCTCCCCAGCTGTGTTTGTGCTATTCTTTACCACCTTCCCCGGGCCCCTCCATCGACAAAAAGTGTATATGTCAATGGCAGCAGCATCTAAGGTATTCATCTTCACAATGTCCAATGCAATCTGCTTAATGCAGAGAAAAGTCTTATCTCCAGACTTTTGAAAAAGTGCTAAATGAATAGTATAATTAATTAAGTATAACTTAGGATGATTATTGAACTGAAAAATCTGAGGCATAAATGAAATTAATCAAACATTCTCATGATGAAGCCTTAAAGTTTTTATTTAATTGGGTTTTATCTCACTTATGCGAAACTTAGAGTGGCTTCATTATCTAAATCTAAAATTAGCCTCATTTTTCCCCCCTTCTGTTTTACTTTTCAACTGTGTTCCTACCTCCATTTCAGTGCACCTTCCCCTAAGTATCTTTGTGCTGTATTTGTCACAATAGGGGAAAGGTTTAGCCAGTTTGAAGAAGAAGAAAACGAAGAAGGACAAGGACAAGGAGAAAGAGAAGGGGAAGAAAAGAAAAATCACTTCTCCTGCAACAGTAGCTTTGCATAAGTATTAGCATATGTTCCCCATGCTGATATAGTATTGCATTAGTCCAGTCGTGTCTTGGTCATCTGTCATCTGGTCTGCACCCTGAGTTATCCACGAAGTCTAGTTTACCATGGATGACCCATCTAACTTGCCCATAAGGTTAAAATACAGATATGGAAAGCTTCACTCCTACTCAACTTGCCAAAGAGAGCTGACTTCCATCGGGGTCCCAGCTTTCTGATGGGTAATCTAGGAAATATGCAAGCACTTTCATGTAATACTGTGAGCTGAAGACTCCTGAACCATTAACCAGCTGTGCTCCAATACTCCTCACTACCCTAGGGTATGAAGAAAGTAAAAGTCTGACAAATTAAGCCCCGACTTTCAAGGCTTTTGAAAAGGCCTGTTGAAATCATTTTCTGTCCTATTTTAATGCTTCATAACCCTGATTGTAATCATAAATAATGCTTACTTCATGTCTAATGGGGCTAACATCATGTATGAGATAGTACTTTATCTGAGGAGGCATAAAAATAGAGCAAGAAATCATTACCAAGAATGCAAAGCAAATTTGAAAAATCAGCAAAGTTTAAAATGAAATGTTCCTAGTTGATTTCACGTGCTACTTGCCTAATGAGACTGTAACATATGATTATAACTAAATCTAGAGCTGCTGGAGGAACAGTGGGGAGAGTCACTTTTTCAGGTCCCTGTGAAGTACTACCAGACACATGCATATACCGTGGCACGTCTGCAGCTCAGGAAATTCTTGCTTCCCAGTATGTAATGGGCACCTACTCTTTTTGTCTGCCCAGCACCCATTCCTCTCTTTTTTTGGTAACCAGATTCTCTTTTGGGGATCCCACTCTCCTGCGTGCAGTTGCATGAGACCATCTTGTCATCCTCTGGTCACAGAGGCAGAGGGCTCTGTGGGCAGAGGGCCCACAGGGCAGTGGGCTCTTGGGCAGAGGCCCTTGGGCAGTGGTCACAGTGACCTAAGCCTGGCCAAGAAGCTCTTCTTTCTTGGCACTCTGAATCTTCATCGGAGCCTGTAAGATAAAGATGGCGACTATTAATTCCTTCCATCAGAGGTGCCCTGAGGAGACTGTCCTTAGTTAGAGCCTCCAGTCCTACTCTTTCAGCCTTTCTAGATTTTTCCATTAAATTCCCTTATTCCCTTGTTAATTTTGTCAATTCGCTTCTGTTGCTTGCAACAAAAGCCCAAATTGATACACAGCTGCCCTGTCCCAAAGGCTTCTGGGGTGGCAGTGTGGGCACTCGTGCACCAAACTCAGGCCATGGTTATACCTTCTCAGAGCAGAACTTCTGAAGGGAAAGCACTGACTTGGAAAAACAGTGTTAGAAAAGATAAGAGTCACTTCTCTGACAACTTGACATTTTTTAAAAAAACAAATTACAGAAGAACATCCCTCGCTGAGCACCTACCTGTCCTTTTGGGTTTCAATTTTCATGCATTTTTCTCCCCTAGAAGATGGCACGGTGTGCTGGGAAGACAATCTACACTTTGGAATCAAATTGCCCATGCACAAATCCTGCCTTTGTGTCTTACCTAAACCTCAATTTCCTAGTCTGTTAAAAGGGGATTGTAGCATCTACTTCAGAGGGTATTTGAAGACATTAAATAAGGTAATTCACATAAAGTGTGTATTACAGTGCTTGGTACATAGTAGATTCTCAACAACATTAGCTGTAGGGACAATAAGCTCAAATACACTTCCTTGGATTTCCTTGTATTTGATCCATATGCTCTCTCTCTTGGGGTAATAGGATCAAGCAAATATGATATTCCTTAGACACAAAGATACAGCGTGATTGATCTACCATCAGTTGAATATGTGTTTAGAGTTTTTTAGCAAGTTGTGATTTTAAGAGCCTTGAGTCAGAGACTTTGAGTCTTGAGACAGAGCTCTCTATAATTATTATCGTTCCATTTTCTCTCTCTGTCTCTGTCTCTTTCTTTTTCTCTTTTTTACATTATCTCTTTGAGTTCATCTTTCTGTTTCACCTCTTTCAACTGTGAAATCTTGTTAAATCTTGTAGGTAATAACAACTCTAGTTCAAAAAATAGTTATTGAGAGCCAGGTTCTGAATGTAAAGATGAGTTAAAATGCTTTCTACCTTCAAGCTCTCCCCCTCGTCTTCATTTCCATTGCTTTTATTGACATTTGGGCTCTTGGGAAACTCTTATCCAAATGGTTGAAAGGACTTCCTAACCCATCTTTCACCTCTTATCCTTACTTTCATCCAACCCCTCAAATCTCTCTGCTAGATTAATCTTCCTAAAATTTAGCTCTGACTACATGTATCAGCAAAACCCTCCATTGCTTTTCATTACCTACCAAATAAAGCCATCAATCTTCTTTCTTGTGTGATGGGCTCTCCATAATATGGTGTCACATTTTCATCTCTGTCTCCTCCCTCTGTTTCCCCATTGCTCTGACCATCATCTCTTCCTCCCCAGCAGGTTCCACATTTCCCTATCCAGCCTTTGATTCATTTCCAATACCCTTCCAATGTGGTTCAAAACCCTGCCCATTCTTTAAGGCCAGGAATAAATGACACTTGTTTAAGTTTTTCCTGGTGTCCCAAAGCATAGAAAGGCTCTCCCTCCTCTGATACCCTATAGCATGTTGCAACTATAACTCTGTCTTCTTTTTCATAGATATTAAGGAATATGGTAAGACAGGAAGGATACTCTGATTATAAGAAAGGAGACTATAAAAGGCACTTACAAGAAAGGAGGGAGGAATTCAGCCTTGTCTGGAGATTTTGAAGAAAAGGATATAACTTCTGAAGAAATCCTTTATGAGGTCCTGTTCTGTCTGGAAGTCAATCAGTGAACTGGTGGCTGCCAAAAAGCCTGGGTAATTAAAATTTTAGTAAATTTCTTGAGACAGTTTTAATTCCTTGAGATAGCATATGTCTGCAGCCGGGAAGGGAGATGACTAGCACATCTCTTATGACAGAGACTAAAGACTAGCATGGAACTTTTTTCACTTTGTCAAAGGAAATAGCACCCAACAGATACTCCTAGATGCTGGTTGTTTTGAAGGTTTCTGTACCTTCTTGGGACTAGGTAAGTTATTTTTCTTTCTTCCATAATGATTTGGATCCTGGGATCCTTGTCCATTTCATTTCCTGGTTCTTTGCAGAAACCTTGAGTACAAGAGTCACTATCAGGAAACTTTGAGAAAGGAAAGACACTGTTTTGCAGCACTTACCACATGTGTGTTTAACTTCCACATTAAACATAAGTAGGTATTATTTTCTTCATTTTTATAGGTGTCAGAATATTAGAGAGATTTATAAATTCGTCCAGGATTGCTCATTAAGGGTTGAAATAGTGTTCAAACTGAGATCATATTTTTTCTGGTTTCATTTATATTTTCCCACCACCCCTTCTTTGTAATCTGTTCACCTTTTTTACTTTCTATCCTGTAGACCCTAGAACTATCCTGTTGCTCTAACTCCCCACCAATCTTTCCCATTGCCATATCAATCTAAAGCCTGTCCTTTACCTTCTCACAGAATCAAAGGAGATTTTCCCTGTGACCCACTTCTTGAGGGCTAGGTTATAAGCCATCTCAGAAATGATTCTGAGCTAAACAGTGATATATTTATGACTTGAAGACTAAAATTATTCCTTTATGATTTTGGATTTATTTCTCCTTTTAATTCTATCAATTTTGCTTTCTGTATTTTGAGGTTTATGTTAATAAGCACATACAAATTTAGGATGCTACATCTTTCTAATGAATTGATTCTTATCATTATAAAATGTTTCTCTTTATCTGTGGTAATATTCCTTGTCTTGAAGTCTACTTTGTCTGATTTTATAGCCACACCACTCTCTTTTGGTTAGCATTTGCATTGTAATATCTTTTTGTATCCTTTTACTTTCAACTTCTTTGGGTCTTTACATTTAAACTCTGTCTTCTGTAAACAGTATATAGTTGAGTCATTGAGTCATTTTTTACAAAATCAAGTCTGCTAGTCTCTATCTTTTAATTGGAATGTTTAGTTCATTAACATTTAATATAATTATTGAGTTAGCTGGATTTATGTTTCTCATCTTGCTATTTGTTTTCTGTTTTTATAAAGAACTGCATTTGAATAGGAAACTCATAGATACAAAGCTTCTAATCTTATTTGGTAAGGTTTTAGACTATCTTAGCTGATGAAGTAAGGGGTCTTTCTGACAACTCTCAAGTGTTGCCAGGTAAACCATCTGAATTTTTTCCTGTGCTTTAATTATTTACACTTAGGCCACTTTTAGTTTTTACCTCGGTAAATGATATATCACAGGCCATCTTCACCTATGCCCTGTTTGGGGCTGATGTAATAGAATTGAGTTCCAGAAGGCAGATCATTGAGTCAAGGAATATTAAACATTTGTACAGTTACTGATACACATTATTGTGTTGTTTTCCATATGGGTGGTGCCATGCAACCAGCAATGCATGAGAGTACCAATTTTTCCACACCTGCATGAGAACTGGATGTTATTATTTATTTAAAAATTATTTAATTTCCAAATTGAATTATACCATAACTTCTGGGATTATATATAGTATACCTTAAATTGTTGATGATCTGTAAAGACTTCCAGAACAGTAAATATAAAACATCTTATTTATTATTTAAAGAATGTTCTTATGCAGACAGAGTAAAAAATTGTCGAGAAGATCCAGGGAAACTGAAGAATTCCCTGGTTGATTTCTGAGGAACACAATTGTCACTTAATAGATTGCTGTACCCTCTCTTCTTCAAAACCTCATACCAAATCTATATTTTGTTTCATTCTAAGGCCTTGTCTCAAAAAGAATTTGCAAAATGCAAATTTTGATGCACCTAAGGGACAGCTTATGTGCTTACAATAGTGATGGCCCCCCCCACCCCAATCAGGGGAAAATGAAAATCTTTGCTAATTAGGTACCTTTGTAATATGGAAACATAATGATTTCTATTATGCAATCAAGTATGAGCATTTCCTTCATTATAAACTGCAATTCTTCTTTGTTATATGAAAGCAAGAACTGATTTTATTTTCAGATCAATAGTTGCTGTGCTGAATTAACAGATGTGAAATGTTAATATAGTATAAAATAGCAAATTAGTCTGCTTGAATTTGGGAATATCTTTCTAGTCAGAGCACATGGATTGGGCAGGCATGCACCACAGCAGCATGCTGCTCTGGAATTTTCTGGATTATAGAGACCTTCTTGGTTGATATAGGCCTTCTGAAAAATCACAATGGGACTTTGAATAAATGCTTTCATCTCTTAGGCCTTTCTCATAAAATTGGTGTGGTTCTGAAATGTGTTTTCTCAAGGGGTGTAATGCATATTTGCTTTTTGCTGGGCGGGCTGAGACAATAATGATTGCAATCAATAAGAAACTCTTTCATCAGGAGAGTTTTATGACAGCAGCTTTAAGGGTATCCCGACGTGAGATGAACTCAGTTAAGTTTTATTGGTAATTTACCAGATATACTTCATGAAATCTACTTGGAGAAGTTTGGAAGTCGTTTTCATCTGCAACCATGGAAAGCCTCCAAAGATTATAGGAAATCCAAACCCATTTCCAATCTGGCCAGCACTTGAGGGGGCCAGCTCATGCAGCCAGTCCCCAACTGTCTATACCTCAGGTCTCACAGGGACACCGGCTGACACAGATTTTCAATTCCAGCTTTATTCCTCTTCTTTATTTGTCTTTCCTCTAAAACTTATATGTGCACACACACGTGCACCCTATCTAGCTGCTCCCTGTAAGCAGGAGATACTGTGGTTTTGATAGTATCCTAAGTTCCAACCTTCTTCAGGAAGCTTTAAAAAATAGCCATAAAACATTCCTAAACTATTTTTGATTTGTAGTGATGCCTGAGGTCTCTTATTTCATGTAAGCCCTACAATGATATTTTGAGGTGATTGTGAATATTCTTCGTTAAGTGGAGGAAATTGAGGTTCAGCAAGGTTAAGCAACTTGCCCAAGATCACACAACTATGACTTGGTAGATGAAGAATATTAAAACCAGATCTAACTTGACTTCAAAGCCCACAGTCTTGCCAGATACCACTTTGACTCCCAGGGAGACGTAGGTAACTGAGCACTTGCTTTAACCTCGTCTGGCCCAGTGAGTAGGTAAATAATCCCTGCCGTACTTACTCAAATGAAAGGTCGAGGGAAGACATACTTTACAAATGCAAAAAGCACTACAGAAGTGTAAGTGGACATCACTAATATGTGATAAGATGATTTGTTATTTGTCAAATGAAGGTCAAATGAAGGTCAAACGAAGACTTCTAAGAACGTCCCAGTATCTCCCAACATCCTTGGAGAGCTTCTAGAAATTTCATTATATTTACTCCTTTGGGTTGATGGGTCAGGTCCATCTTGTTTCTTTTACCTCCACCTTCCTTAGCCAGGACCAATTTATCCAGTAAGTATAGCAGGCACAGTGCCTAGGGCCCGTGGTATTTAGAGGCCCACAAAAATGTTTAAAAATTTTTTTAATCAGAAGAAAAAAGTGAATATATCCCAGTGTGGATTGTATTCATCTTTATACTAATTCATTCATAAAATATAATTTTTAATATATATTTTTAATGGAAGGACAGCCCACAAAGCAAAAGTGCATGGGGTCCACAAAAGTCATAATGTGCCTCTGACCTCAGCTCCTCATGGCTGGAGCCGTTAATGTAACCAGGCTAAAGCCTACCCTTCAGGTCACAGCCCCTACTCTCCAGTGGGGTTTGGAGCTACCTCTGGTTTCTGTAAGCCAGGGTTGGGTGGTTGGTATAACCATCCTTAGCTGGTTTGGGGGCTCTTGTGTATGTTCTTGCTTACCATGCATGTCCTAAGACTTCTCACCCAAGCTGCTTTTTCTGTGTGGCATGCTTTCCCTTCCAATCTCTACTTGCGAAGCGTTGGTGGTATAGTGGTGAGCATAGCTGCCTTCCAATCTTTACCAGCCTAACTCCTGCTCAGGCTTTGAGTCTTAGCTTAAATATCACTTCTTAAGAAAGTCTTTCTTGGTGACCCCTTCCCAATCTAAAATTTATACCCTTGGTATACTCTAGAGCATCCTGATTCACCTTTGGAGCAATTGCTGCGCTCCGTTGCTGTGTTTATTTGTGCGATTCCCACGTCCCACGTTGGCTTCATACCTATCTTCCTCTTTTATACCTGTGCATTTTCACTGTGTGTCCTTGACGCCTAGCACAGAGCCTGATACTTGTTAGAAGCCCAATAAATACTTATTGAACGAATTAATGATTGGATAATTGTCTTCGTAGCCAACCGAGTCCCGTATCCCGTGGTCCAGGGGAAGCTCTGGGTACCAGTGTAACCCACACACCCCTCCCATGCCTTCCCAACCCGTGTGATGGGGTTCTGATTCATTGTGCTCTGGCCCACTTAGTTACTTTGTATGGAACCCCAGATTCCCTGGAAATGGGGCTCATTCTGTTCTCTAGTCAGAGATTGGAGCCCTGCCTTACCAACCTGGACCAGGCAGCCATATTTGAAGTTTTGCCTCGTTTTTTTCTGTGGTATAGGGTAACATCTTTGGCAAGCATGACTAGCACTCATCCTGGCACCAGAGAGTTCAAGTCCCATCTCAATTCACCCCTTGTAAGCGCTGCTCCAAGACTAGCTTGCAGCAGCGTGGTTTCTGGGATCTTTGGTCCTACTTGACCTCGGAGTTCTCCTTCTCCACCGTGGCTTTTGTGCCCTCTGTAGACTTCATGCTATTGCCCGTCCTAGGATAAAATAGAAGTTACAGAAAGCCTCAGCTGAAGTGGATGAGGTTTTCAGACCAAGCTGTTTTCAGCCATTAACACCAACTGATTTTCTTTCCTGAAAACCTGTGACTCAGGTGAAGCTGAGGAAAGATGAGAGGCATGATCAGTACTTTTTTTTCCTTAAGAAGCAATGTATATTTGTTATCGAAAATTTATAATATAAAAATAAAAGAAAAAATAAAAATCATTCAATAAATGTTTTCCTTTTTGCTCATCGGTATTTTCAAGTTTTCAACACTGAATATGTTTTTTTTTAAATGTCTGATTCTTATTTATTTGTTATTCTTAGAAAATCTCAGCTTTGACTGGACTCAACTTAGAAGTAGAAGCTTCTGGGCACCTGGGTGGCTCAGTTGGTTGAGCGTCCGGCTCAGGTCATGATCTCGCGGTTCATGGGTTCGAGCCCCGCATTGGGCTCTGTGCTGACAGCTCAGAGCCTGGAGCCTGTTTGGGATTCTGTGTCTCCCTCTCTCTCTGCCCCTCCCCCACTCATGCTCTGTCTCCCTCTGTCTCAAAAATAAATAAACATTAAAAAATTAAAAAAAAAAAGTAGAAGCTTCAGAGAGGACAGCCCCTGTCTCTTGGCAATCTGTTCTTGGCTTTTTTCTTTGGCCTCCTTCCTTCTCTTGGCCAAAAAGTTAGCATATTCTGCAACCTTTTCCTTATTTTTCTGAGTATGCTGTTTCTCCAGAGCAGTATACCCATGTTTATGTTGCAAGGCGTGTAGAGTAACAAGATGCTGAATCTTGGGTGCTTTTTCCAGATTTCTTACTTTCCTTGTGTAGAAACTTTCTTACAACATCCTGGCAGACATCATCTTCTTTAAAGAGACTGAAAGTCTGTGGATTCTGGACCACAGACAACAAGGTACATCGTGAGTAGTATCAGGTAATATCAAGGTAATAGTGAGTTCAGGAATATCCTTATTTCCTTTCTTTACAGTGACCAAGCTGAGAACACTCAGCTTGGCATCCCCAATGTAACCCCAAACAGATTTGTGTTTTCTTTTTCAAGTCCTCATTAGTCTAGAAGAGGAATGCCCCTTACTCAGCAGCAGGTGGACATGGCCATGGGTCAAGACACCTGCTTCATGGGGAAGCCTTGGTTGTCATTCCTTTGGTGATTTGGACCATATGACCAAATGGTCCATTCTTCACCCAGAGCATCGGCAGCCACTTTTGTGCCTATATACTTCTCATAAAGGGTAGGAAGTTTATGGTCATTGTCCACTTCAGTGAGTTCCTTGCAGCCAGTAGCTGGGAAAGAGATGTTCAGTTTCATACTGAAGCAGTTGGCCTCTTCCAACGTGCTACAAAAAAAAAAAAAAAAAGAGAGAGAATATGGATTATTTTATTTTATTTTATGTTTCTTTACTCTTGAAAGAGAGAGACAGAGACAGAGTGTGAGTGGGGGAGGAGCAGAGAAAGAGAAGGAGTCACAGAAACAGGCTCCAGGCTCTGAGCTGTCAGCACAGAGCCCGATGCAGGGCTCAAACTCGGGAACAGTGAGTTCATGACCTGAGCCAAAGTTGGACACTTAACCGACTGAACCATCCAGGCGCCCCTGTATTATTTTATAATAAGAAAAAAGTTATTTTCAATTTTAATTTTTTTTTCAACGTTTTTTTAATTTTTTTAAATTTTTTTTATTTTTGGGACAGAGAGAGACAGAGCATGAATGGGCGAGGGGCAGAGAGAGAGGGAGACACAGAATCGGAAGCAGGCTCCAGGCTCTGAGCCATCAGCCCAGAGCCCGACACGGGGCTCGAACTCCCAGACCGCGAGATCGTGACCTGGCTGAAGTCGGACACTTAACTGACTGTGCCACCCAGGCGCCCCTCAATTTTAAAAGAGCTCAGAAAGATATACTCCAAAATATGAATAGTTATTTTTTCTGGATTTTAGGATCATAAGTAAATAAAATATTTTTCTTCGGGCTTCTCTTTTCTTCCTATTTTTGTACAATGAGAACTATGTTACTTTTGCAATTGGGAAAAAACAATTTCACAATAAATGTTATTAAAATTAATTGTACCACGCAGAACGTGCTTACATTTTCGTGTATATTGTTCAAGCCTTTTGTCTTAAGCTTAGATAGGGTTTTTAAAAATGGCTACAGTCATACTGTATTGTAATATTATTTAAAAAATTTTTTTTAATGTTTTATTTTATATTTGAGAGACGGAAAGAGACGGAGCATGAGCAGGGGAGGAGCAGAGAGAGAGGGAGACACAGAATCCGAAGCAGGCTCCAGGTTCTGAGCTGTCAGCACAGAGCCTGACATGGGGCTCGAACCCATGAACTCGAGATCATGACCCGAGCTGAAGTCAGATGCTCAACCGACTGAGCCACCCAGGCGCCCATGTAATCTTATTTTTAAACTCACTCTCACATCGTAAGCATCTTTCTACATCATTAAGATTTTTTTCCACAAAATCACTTTATTTTATTGTAAAGATCTTATTTATTTTTAAATAATCTCTACATTCAACGTGAGGCTTGAACTCACAACCCTGAGATCAAGAGCCACATGTTCTTTCACCTGGGCTAGCCAGGTGTCCCTTACAAAATAATTTTAAATGACTGCCTAATACTCCATTGTACAACAGTAACAGTTTATTTAAATTATTTGCTGTAGTTGGACATTTATGTTGTTTTAGATTGTCATCCTTATTAGTACTACTAAAGACTATTTCCTGTAAGAAAATTCCTAGAAGCAGAATTATTTGACTTTTTTTTTGGGGGGGGCATGCCCATCTTTAAGGTTATATATTCATACTGGAGTCCCAAAGGATGGGGTTCTGTGGGTAGAGTCAGCACAGTGGGGAGTTGAAAGAAGAGAGAACATGAGAGGGAACAAAAGGAAAATAGGATGGTCATAAGGACCACACGTCTGGGTTGGGTAATGAGGATCATGGAAACTATACCAAGGTAAATACATGAAAAGCCATGACGGGCTAGAATGAGGCAAAGACTTATTATGCCTCTGTTGTGGATATCTACACGCATCATCCAAATCTGAAATTTATTCTTGGCTTTGATTCTTTTACTCAGGCTCTTTGCTTGAGTTCCTAATCCTATGTGCAGTCCTATTGCTGTGTTTTAAATTTCCGCTTTGCTCTTGCTTAGGGCGGCCATGTAATTTGTTCAGGTTGTATACTGTGCATTCTAGGGGACATCAGTCATTGTAGTTTGTGATTTATGCAGTGCACAGCCTGCACAACTCTTTGCAGCGGTCATGTGGTTGCCAGTCATTATGTTGTGATCCTCTTCTTTTGTTACTTGGGAGAGCCCTTCCTTCTCAACAGATTCTGGATTATCTTTTCACACAAACCCCAAATACTATCCCCGTTCTTGAAAAGGTTGGTGTTATTAGGAATGCAATGGAGTGGACTTATATTCTGGATGGAAGTCTGGGCTAAACAATTCTTTTGAACTCAAACTATCCAGGCTTCTTAAAGTCTCTTTTTCACTTGGCCTGGGAACGAGCTAGAAACAGAAACATTAAATATAACTGATCTTAAAATAAATTAAAGATAGAAAAAAAAAAAAAAAAGAGATCTTACTACCTGGTGTGCAATCCAACCATCCCAAATACTAAAACTTTATGTTCATCCATAATATTTTCCTCTTACAATAAAAATCTCTGAGTGTAATGGTAAAGCAGCGGGCACTCACCACAGAGTGAAATTGTCTCCTGCCTGCAGGAAAGGAGACATTTAAAAGCACTCTATTCCTTGTGGCCCTCTCTATTATAAAAGTTTCATGATAAATCCGTCCCTAGCTAAGGCCTAGGGTGATTTAAATATATGGCAACAAAGTCTCCAGTGGTCAATTGAAGGATGTGAGTTGTAGCACAACCAAAGAGAACAGAAAGTCTCCTTGCGTTCACGCTTTGTTCTTTCTTTTTCAAGGGATGGCCATAGTAATTGCCAAGGAAAGGAATAGGTGAAAAGGAAAGAGACACAGAGAGGCTACGGGAAAAGATGGCGTCGAGGCTTTGCGCTGACGTAATCCAAACACATACCGAGTAGCTTGCCTCAAATCCTCCGCAACACGCAGCACATTCTATGTTGAACGTCCAAATGGGACATTTCTGACATCGTTACAGGGCTTTGCATAAGCAATTCCGTATATCTGGCCTAAAGAAATCTTTGGATATATTTTGTGAAGTGGATGATAACAGCAGATTCACCTTTAAAATCTGCCTGCCCCTGCCCACACCCTCACTCACAAATGTTAGATTTTATACTTTAAAACATGTCAAAAGCCTCGAAGTTGGAAATCTTCCTTCTCCGCACTCACTCCTCCCTTCTCCTCCTCTCTGTGAGTATAATCGCCGAATATAGTCAGCTTCAGAGTTTCGTTCCCTTCAGATCACGTTTGTAATGATGAAAAATTTATTTTTCACTTGTGACATTTTATCTGTACCTGACTTTATGTGCCCATCTTTGTCATTTGTTTAGGAGTACTTGGCAATAGGCATCCTCAAGAAAAAAAAGTGGAAGTCTGAAAGCTTGAACATGGAGTGTTTTATAAAAATTTCGAGACCGTAAGTTCCGTCAAGGTAAAGACAGTGTCTGATTAATGAAAAAAAAATTTTTTTTTCTATCATGATGTGTCCTTGGAATCCAAAGAACCAGAGGTTCAAAGTGAAAACGTGTGTAACTTCTCTTAGACTTATATTCTCAAAAGAAGAAAGAAAGAAATGGGGGGGGGGGGGGGGCGGGGAAGGAGGAAAGGAAGAGGGAGAGGGAAGAAGGAAGGTGGGAAAAATGGAAGGAAGGAAGGAAGGATGCCTTAAGCACTGGAACATACCTGTGTTCTTAATAAAAATCTTTTATATTTACCATATTCTCTGAATGATCTTAAGATTTTTCCCTTTATCGCTGTTTTAAAATAATTCGATTATGACATCCTTTGAAATAGTTTTTGAGTTTCTTGGGCTTGCTGTCGAGCGTCTTTGACCCACGGGTGATGACATTTAGAAATATTTCATCCATCGTTTCTTCAAATATTTTTTTCTGCCCCACTCCCTCCTTCAGGGACTCCTCTACTAAATGCCCCATGAAGTGTGAGGTTTTCCACTCTGGCTGGTGGGAAGAGGAGCTCTTCCTGGCCCTGAACAATTTCTAGAGATGTTTCCTCTAGTCCTTCCAGGTGTTTCTTTTCCCAGGCTCAGTTGGCTTCCTCATCCACAGACACTATCAGCACTTAGCTGAAGACGCAGGGCAACTACTCTGCGAATCTGTGAAGTCCCCTGTGCAGTTTTCTCCTCCCGGATGCTCTGTCCTGTGTGTCCCAGCTGCGTTGGCCTGCCTGTGTTCCCTGCCTTCCCCAGCACGGGTCTCTTCCTGGTTTCCCCCTCCCTACGCCACAGCCTGGAAGCTCTCCAGGTAGGAGACCGAAGTAATTGCAGGGCTCACCTTGTATGTTTCCCTTCTTCCAGGGACCACGACTCTTCATCGTCTGATGTTCAATGTCTTGGAAACTGTATTTTGCATGTTTGTTTGTTTGTCTCAGGCAGAGGGCAAATTGGGTCCCTGTTCCTCTATCGTGGCCAGAAGGTACGTCTCAGTAAATTAAATAAGTATTTGTTGAATCAATAAATTCACGCTGTGCCTGATCCTAATGGAGACCATTTCTTTATAGTTCTCTCACCCTTCCTGTCCAGTGGTGGAGTTCATTGAAATGTTTTCCCTGAAGATTGTTCTTTTCCTTGAAAAACTAGATCAGGAGAGAACAGTAGCTCCTGAGGGCGAATATGCTGTTACTCTTTGACTGTTTTGTCAGGATACCTATCCTTATGTCCTATCCTTATTCCTATCCTTATGTCCATCTACTAAAGACGGAAAATCCTTGGATCCTGATTGGTCCAGCTTGAACTACATGCGCTTCTCTTCGTTTGGGAACACAGCGTGCCTCGGTTGACAGTCCTAATCAAAGCGGTCTCCTGGGACGCGTGGGTGGCTCAGTCGGTTGAGTGTCTGACTCTTGATTTCAGCTCAGGTCTTGGGAAGGAGGCCCACATCAGGCTCCGTGCTGAGTATGGAGCCTGCTTGAGACTCTCCCTCTTTCTCTCTCTCTCTGCCCCTTCCCCACTCATATGCATGCCCTCTCTCATTCTAAAATAAAACAGCTGCCTACTGTGACAGGAAGGTAAGGCTCCAAAAGGAAACAGGGATACTCTATCCAAACAAAAGAGATGGCTTTTGTATAGCCACAATAATAAATGTCTCCTGCTATTAGTCATTTACGGAGATGTTTACTGGGGTTTTTTTAGCACTGAAATCTTATGGGCTTAGGATACGGTGACCTCACAGGTAAATGACTGTTAATACTCTTCATTGTACTTGGAAGTATTTCTAACGATGTGATTGATTCTCAGATGATTGCTATCCCATCCTATCATCAGAAGACTTTATACAAATGTGCCCTGCTACACATACACAGCTTTTATTCGGAACCTCTAAAAATGCTCTTATGCCTAACATATTTTAGAACTAGAGTGGCTACAAGGCAGGACAAGCCTAGAGGCGTCTGGTCTGGGAAACAGACCAGGTCGGGTTAGGCAGAGAGCATGATGTGAGGGTAAGAGGTTATGAGAGGGAAGGTACAGAAAAGGTGGTCGGAAAAATGCGCGTGCGCGCGCGCGCGTGTGTGTGTGTGTGTGTGTGTGTGTATGCGTGTGCATGCTGGAATACAGAAACCATGATTAAGATCTAGGCCTGGGGTGTCTCTGGTACCCATATAGGCAGACTGATGACGCCCATGTGGGCAGAAACAGAGACGAAGCTTGCAGGTACATTTCAAACTGGGCTAAAGGGAATAAGTAAAGAACTTATTCTCCAAGTTCTGTAAGATGAGGGATCACGATACAGTGTCGGAGACAGCACTACGACTGCTTGTGACCTTTGAAGTTGGATCATTTGCTCCCCAGCGGCAGGTAATCAAGGTATTGAGGCTTTGTGGGTTCCTTATAGTTACAACGTCCATTGTTTCCAAGTAGTTTTGTCGGTCTTGGAGCTTAGGGTGGGATACCCGGATGTCAGAGTACTCTTTATTAAATGTCATGAACTCCTGAAATGTATAATTTTGTGATAACTCAGATGCCACCTCATTTGGATTCTTGTACCGACATGTGGTAGCGTGTGTCGAAGATTTAGGAAGGGTTGGAGATAAAAACTTAAAAATAAGAAAAATGGACGCACTGTTTTTGTTCTGTGAAAGTGGAAAAAGTCATAATCTTGTGAATTTTCCTTAGTGGAGAACTTTGATGTAACTTGTGTAACACCGGGATTCTGTGTGATTAGACTTTGAGAACACTTAGGGTGGATGGTACATTCTTTTTTTTGAAAAGGCTTTTTATTGAAATGTAATAACATATCTATATATCACATTATTAATAGTTAATATATATCTACAACCCACCCCTTGCACTAAACCTCCTTTAAGAAAGAATCATTTCGGGGCGCCTGGGTGGTGCAGTTGGTTAAGCGTCCGACTTCAGCCAGGTCACGATCTCGCGGTCCGTGAGTTCGAGCCCCGCGTCGGGCTCTGGGCTGATGGCTCAGAGCCTGGAGCCTGTTTCCGATTCTGTGTCTCCCTCTCTCTCTGCCCCTCTCCTGTTCATGCTCTGTCTCTCTCTGTCCCAAAAATAAATAAACGTTGAAAAAAATTTTTTTTTTAAAAAAGAAAGAATCATTTCAATTGACCATTACCAGAGGGGAGGTCGGTGGGGAGATGGGTGAAATAGGTCATGAGGATTAAGGAGTACACTTGTCCTGATGAGCACTGGGTGATTAAAATAAAAACTTAAAAAAAACGTAAAAAAATTTTTTTTGGCATTTATTTATTTTTGAGAGAGAGAGAGACAGAGCATCAGCAGGGGTGGGGGCAGAGAGAGAGCGAGGGAGACACAGAATCTGGAGCAGGCTCCAGGCTCTTGAGCTGTCAGCACAGAGCCCAACGCGGGGCTCGAACTCACCAACCATGAGATCATGACCTGAGCTGATGTCGGAGGCTTAATTGACTGAGCCATCCAGGCGCCCCCCCCCGCCAAAAGTTTTTGTAATACTCACTTATCTGTGTGTGTGTGTGAGAGAGAGAGAGTCAAAGCGCAAGCAGGGAGGTGGAGGGGGGGTGCAGAGAGAGAGAGGGAGACAGAATCTGAAAGCAGGCTCCAGACTGAGCTGTCAGCACAGAGCCCGACGCGGGCCTCGAACTCACCAACCGTGAGATCATGACCTGAGCTGATGTCCGAGGCTTAATTGACTGAGCCACCCAGGCGTCCCCCCAGAAAAACTGTGGGAGGTCTGAGAGCTCTCCCTGCCCAGCCCTGCTTCTCCCCCTCACCTCTCACAAATGTTGATCTTGCAAGAAACTTTTTGCACACTCCTCCGTGTCTCAGCATCTGCTTCTTGCCCAACGGAGGGAGACATACATATGTCCCAAGTGTATACCTTGATGAACTTTTCCAAACTGAACATCCTTATGTAGCCAGCACGTTCAGAAGATAATAGAGAGCATCCTGGAGGTCCCCCGTGCTGCCTTCCTCCCACTCATCACTCCCTCCACGCCGTCCTAACTTCCTTTTTTTTAAAAAAATTTTTCTTGAATGTTTATTTATTTTTGAAAGTTTTTTATTTTTTACATTTATTTATTTTTGAGAGACAGAGTGAGACAGGGTGTGAGGGGAAGAGGGGCAGAGAGAGAAGGAGACACAGAATTTGAAGGAGGCTCCAGGCTCTGAGCAGGCGTTCAGTACAGAGCCCGATGCAGGGCTTGAACCCATGAACTGTGAGATCATGACCTGAGCCGAAGTCGAAGTCCGAAGTTCAACCAACTGAGCCACCCAGGTGCCCCCCACAATCCTAACTTCTAACAACATGGATTTGTTTGCCCTGTTATAGCGCTTCGTATAAATGGAATATTAGGATATCTTTTGTGTTTGACTTCTTTTGCTCAAGATTGTGGATTTCTAAAAATTCTTTTTTTTAAAAAAAAATTTTTTTTTTCAACGTTTATTTATTTTTGGGACAGAGAGAGACAGAGCATGAACGGGGGAGGGGCAGAGAGAGAGGGAGACACAGAATCGGAAACAGGCTCCAGGCTCTGAGCCATCAGCCCAGAGCCCGACGCGGGGGTCGAACTCACGGACCGCGAGATCGTGACCTGGCTGAAGTCGGACGCTTAACCGACTGCGCCACCCAGGCACCCCTCTAAAAATTCTTTTAAATTCATGATGGCTTAGGTGTAAGTTTTCAAGTAAATGCTTGTCCTTTCTTCATCTTTCCATTCTTCTCTCTCTCTCTCTCTCTCACACACACACACACACACACACACACACACACAGCAAATATAGGAAGCTTTTTCAGTTCAATTTTATTTTTTTTAATTTGTTTTAATATTTATTTGTTTTTGAGAGAGAGAGAGCAATGGAGAGCACAAGCAGGGGAGGGGCAGAGAGAGAAGGAGACACGGAATGTGAAGCAGGCTCCAGGCTCTGAGCTGTCAGCAGACAGCCCTAAGCAGGGCTTGAACCTGCGACCTGTGAGATCATGACCTGGGCTGAGATCAGACGCTCAACTGACTGAGCCACCCAGGTGCCCCTTCAGTTCAATTTTCAATTCGATATAGGATGTATATGAAATAATAGTAAAGATTACATAGGACGTTCAATATACAAATTGGCAAAATGCACACATGCTGAAATTGTCAATGCCTTTATTCATCTCACACAAGTTTTCTGGTTTAGCTTCCACTAGATCTGAGTCATCAGGCTTAGATCACCTTTTAATATTATTATGGAGGACAGTTGCCGGTTTTCAAAAACTACCAAGGGACTATCAATAGCTATACCTGTGTTAAGCAGATCTTTCCTGAGTTTTAGTTTAATTAATTCATTAGCTCTGCCCTAGAGAAATGGGGATCTTATTACACAATATTTTTTGCTCAATTCCAATGACATTTCTTCACTCATTAACTGCCTCATGGTTCAATAGCTTCTAGAAAAGCTCCTATTTCTCAAACTGCTTGATATTCTAAGGCTTCACCTATTAAATATATATGCTTAAAGAATTTCCACCTTTTGATTCTTACTCCCTACCCAATTTAGGATCACTCTTGAAAATAATAAAGGGAAATTTAAAGGCATTTTGCATAACTGAGTACATGTACTTATGTATATGGTGAGAGGGCAGCTTCCAAGATCTACTTACATACAGCTCTCTTGTTGGTGGGATTATTTGCTAACCACTTTAGAAAGAGAATTCTCTATTCCTCGTTGGAGCAGGAATCATCGGGCTGTAAATCGCCATGCTTTTTGCACATGATTTTGTTTCAAATTTTTGAAACCAAAATGGTGGTTGCTTATAGTTAGCCTTCTCTTTCCATTCTTTTTTTTAAAAATTTTTTTAAATGTTTATTTATTTTTGAGAGAGAGAGAGAGACAAAGTGTGAGCGGGTGAGGGGCAGAGAGAGAGGGAGACACAGAATCCGAAGCAGGCTCCAGGCTCCGAGTTGTCAGCACAGAGCCTGACGCGGGGCTCAAACTCATGAACTGTGAGATCATGACCTGAGTGAAGTCGGACACTTAACCAACTGAGCCACCCAGCTGCCCCTTTCTCTTTCCATTCTTAAAAGAGTCACAAAAATTCATGTTAGAAAGACAAATGAAACCTGGGTTCTGCACGCTAGGAAATCTTTTTTCTTTTTTTTCTTAATACAGGGACGTGTTAGTGTCATTGGCCACATACAGACTCCTTCTTGGCTTTCTTGGAGAATCAAATGCCAAACTGTTAACAGAGGAAACTTTAATACAGTAAATGAATGAATTGATAGAAAGACCATTTATGTTTATATGTTTTTAAATCGAAATAATGATTCTAAAAAGAGAAGGGTAAATGATATGTATTTTGTTCTAAGATTTCAGAAGATTTCTGTTTTCCTAACTGGTGCTTCTAACTTCAGAGTAGAGGCTGTTACGAAGCATGCTGTGTGCTAATCTAGGTAAATTCTTTGACATCTGGTCTGAGAGCAACAATGAAGTTTCATAACCTTTAGCAGGGTTATATGTAATTAAATGTACTTAGAAGATAGTATCTTACCGTTTTAGAGCTAAAAATGACCTTAAAAATAATCTAAGATAACCACCCATTGCCCCATACAGCTGGGGAGGGTGACACAGAGAACAGGGGAATGACTCTCCACATCACCTCACTGAAAGATCTGGGGCTTTTCACACTGTCCCTTCTCTAGGGACCTTGGGTAGATTGGACCATTGTTCTTCAGAGGTTGTCAGTGTATTGACCTCTGATTTACATATCCTCGGCAAGGATTTCCTGAGGTGTCATCAGACTGACATCTGAAGGTCATCTCATTTACCTCCACATTTGAGATTAGTTTAACCTATTCCAACAGTTTCTCTTTCAATGTCCATAACATGCATTTAACAATTCATCCAACTGAAATGTACTTGATGAGCCAGATTTAAGCCCTGCCTTCAGGGAGTGAATAGTCAAGAGGAGGAGACGACAATCATAACACCGTGTGAAGAGTGTGGTAACAGAGGACAGTTATGAAGGGACCCCCACCCAGATGTGACAGGGGCGTGGAGAAAGACGGGAGATGAGAAGAGTGCTTTGAGGAATGGGGAGAGCATGCCACGTTCAAGAGTCATGCCTGTGAGTCTACTAGGAAAAGTGTTTCTTGATTTACAGTGGAGAAAACCAAAAAGGAAAACAAACACTGGCAGAATTTTGCTTTGAGTGGAGAACTTAATGTAAGGGTAAGAAAACCAAAAGCTGTGGTGGGGAGAATATTGGATGGGAAGTCTGGAAATCAACCCAGGTTGACCTCCTGGTGGTGTTGCTAACTGGCTGTGTGCCCTAGACACATCAGATGATCTCTCTAGGTCCTGGATTATTCACCCAAAAAATAAGGAGTGGGCATGATATCTGAAGTTCCTCTGATTCTCCCACCCAGGGATTCTGTGAGTCTAGCTGGTTTTATGCACTTATGTCTACTACACAGGAAATGTAATAAATAAAATTTCCGAATTCTATCCCATCCCGATCCTGATTACGTTACAAGTTTATAAACCAGATTTAGAGAGACATAGACAATGCAGACTTCTTTTCCTTTTCTAAGGGGAAGGAGAATAAATATTTATAACCTATTGTGTTTCAGGTATTTTATTTCATCATTAAAATAATACTGCAGACTAGGCATTAACTAGTTTCATTTTATCAATGAGGGAACTGAGGCCCGCAGATTTTAAATAATTTGTTCATCCAGAGGCACCTGGGTGGCTCAGTCGGTTGAGTGTCCGGCTTCGGCTCAAGTCATGATCTCACAGTTCGTGAGTTTGAGCCCCGAGTCAGGCTCTGTGCTGACAGCTCAGAGCCTGGAGCCTGCTTTGGATTCTGTGTCTCCCTCTCTCTCTGCCCCTGCCCCATTCATTCTCTGTCTCTCTGTCAAAAATAAATAAACATTAAAAAATTAAAACAAAACAAAAAGAAAGGAAGAAAGAAAGAAAGAAGCAGTTTATTTAAGGGTTAGCATGGCTCTTCATGGGATTCCAAGAATGAAGCTAAAACAGGGCGAGACCAAAGTCCGGAACTTGAGGACTCTTCTAGATCCAAGGTGCCCGTTATGGCCCGAGGGCCGGGAGTCTCTGGAGCCTTACTCTGGAGCTCCACCAATGATGTGCCTCTGCAATCTGGGTACCTGTTCCTCTTTGTCTCTGATTAGAACTAGCTCCAAAGCACTTACTCTTTTCATCTATTTTATCCTTTAAAAAATCCATGGTTTTTGCTTTCTCATGGTTTTGGCTTAATTACGACTTCAGCTTGCCAAGACCCCACACGGCCCCTACTCTGACTCCCTGTCATAATTCCGCCATGATTTCATGGCTTCTCTTTCTTTATATACCCTTTAAGTCTCCTCTGCTGCTAATTGCCTATATTTCTCCATGTTGCCCAAATAAAATCCCCAAGGGGCTGCCCCAGCTCATCTTTCACAAGGGCAATGTGAACCTTCCCAGCCTCCTAGCCCACCTAGATCAAGGGTGGCCACCTGACTCAGAGTGGACAATTCATTGGCTAGCCGATGACTTATGACAGAGCCTGGAATGAAAATATGAGTTGGGTCTGTAATTCTTTGCCTTGCAGGATTTTTTTTTCCCCTTCTTTTTTGAACAGGCAAGCTGAAAGAACAAGAGAATTAATGTCCCCCAAAGCAGTGCTCAACCAAAGATGGATGGGGAGTTGGCAGATATGCTCCTCAGCTGTGCCTCATTTAGAAAATGGAGGCATGGTCCACAGTACTCCCAGAGTTCCCCAGGAAGGCTGGGTTCCAGTTGCTGGGAGCGGTAACTGACCTACCAAAGCACTCCATATTGGCTTCCTCCTCTTCCCCACCCACTATTGGTGTTTCCCGGGACCACCTCCTAAGTAAACTATTTGCCTTTTAATCTTTGACTCAGGCCCTATTTCTGAGGGAACCCCAACCAAGACCTTCCTTCTTGGGGGAGGGAAGGGTAACACATCAGTTAATATCTAATAGGCTCTGAGAAATATTGATCTAGGCTACACAGGAGGTAGGGGAAATTATCTTTACCTCAAATGAATCGAATTTCCAGAGATGTGTCGGTAGTACTTTTGATTTAAGGTGTTCTTCATTGGGAGTAATTTGACATATTTGAGGACGCTTGGGTCTTAGATGTGAAACCATTCCATTTTTATTTTACTTCTTTGTTACTCTCTCCCTGAAGAATGGTTTACATTGTATTCTTTTTATATTACTACATCTCACAAGGAAGGCATAGTAGAGCGTTTTTCTCAGCATGACTATAAATTCTGGTTCTGTTTTTGAGCCTGGCTCATTTTAGCCTTTGTTTTGGGGACTCTGTGAGTTACCACAAACGTCTTTGCGAGGTTAACAGAGGCAGTGATACAGTCAGGCCTGGCAACATAAGAATTCTCTCCATTGTAACATGGAGAATCATAATGGTTTTTCAAGACTGCATGCATTATCCAAAGCTTTCAACCAATAGATTTCTAATATATTCATTATTCTAATCTCCACATGTTTGATCACCTGTTACTATTAAAATACTGAGATGATTTTGTGTGGGGCCTTCAGGTAATTTCTGATCTAAATAGAAGAGGATTCTCATTTGGGAAAATAAAGTGTATTTTCAGGAAAGCTGGAGCCCTTCCAAACATAGTAGTACCCTATACTGGTTAGACAATATAAGACACATTCAACTGGTCGTAGTGCACCTTTAAACGTGCTTGCACTGGGAAAAGTATTCAACGTATTCACCTGTACAAATTTTGTTAGATGTTTGGCTGCAAGTAATGGAAAACCTCCAAGTCAACCGTCTTGAACAATAAGGGCATTTTATTTTCCGATTTAACAAAAAGTCCTGAGGCATAGTGACTCTAGAGCTGGTGACACCATCAACTCATTATCAAGGACCCAGCTGGGTCCTATCATCTGTCATTGTCAGTAGCCTGGCCTTTTCCTTAGGCTAGCTCACTTCACGGTCATGTGACAAGGTAAAGGTGGAGGGGTGTTTCTTAGTGCTTCTTCTTCTTTTTAATCAAGAAAACCTTCCCGAGAGACCTCTGGTAGACTTTTTCATGGGTTTCATTGGCCATGGCTTTTCTTAAACCAATTCCTGGAAAAAGACGGTATTGCCTTGATTGGCCTGGTCTAATCAGGCTTTCCCTGTGAAATGTATAGAGGAAGCATGGTCCCCAGACAAAATCAAGGCTCTTTCAGCCAGGAAAGGCAGAGCAGGTAATCGTGGGGTGAACCACCAGTCAAATCTGTTACCGTCTCTCATACTGTTTATAAGGGAGTGAGAGCAGCAGCTCTTTTCTTTTTCTTTGAAAAATCGTTCACTTATTTATGTATTTATTTTTATTTTCATTTGAGAAAGAGAGAGAGTACAAGAGTGGGGGAGAGAATCTTAAACAGGCTCCATGCTCAGCACAGGGCCCGACGCAAGGTTCAATCCCATGACTCTGGGCTCGCGACCTGAGCCGAAATCAAGAGTTGGATGCTCAACCTACTGAGCCACCCAGGCGCCCCAGCACATACAGCAGTTCTCAAACACTTCCTGCTGTGGTGTTTTATGGGTAAAGAACATAATCCATAAAAGAATTAGCAACGATAACCTATCACGTTGTGACTTAAAAATGGCTACCATACACCATGTAGTGTTCATAATTCCCAACATAAACTTTGGAGTGGTAGGGAACGGAATGGATTTGGAGACAGAAGACCCAAATTTGTTCTCTGACCTCAGCAATTCCCAGTTTGCCCTTAGGTAATGAATTGGCTCTTCTCAGCCTTGTTCTCATCATCTGTCTGCCTCAAAGTTTGCTGTGAGGATTAAATAAAATTTGATGCAGGGGAGAATGCTTCGTAAACTATGAAGTGGCCCATACACGAGAGAGATTTTTTAAACTTTTTTTTTTAATGTTTATTTATTTCTGAGACAGAGAGAGACAGAAGGAGACCTGTCGGCACAGAGCCCGACGCGGGGCTCGAACCCACAAACCGTGAGATCATGACCTGAGCCAAAGTCAGTCGCTCAACTGACTGAGCCACCCAGCTGCCCCCGTGAGAGAGATTTTTAAGGAGGAGCCACACATGACATTTAAAGAAGAGAAAATATCTGCCTCGGTCTTGGCAGTAGACTCAAGGAGACTCAAGGGAAAGCACTTGGAAGGATTCCAGCGAGGGGATAGGTTTTTCAATGAAACAAAGCTCATTTTTGAGCAACCCAAGCAAAATTAGTCCCACCTAACTTTTTATCTTAAGAAGTTCAGGAGGTCATGAAGATGTACAAATGTGTCACCCGCCCTCCAACGTCCGGGCTGAAACAGGGTATATTGATCTGACGTGGATTAGGGAGCACCATGACTTGTGTTTTAACATAGTTAAGGCTGGAAACCAAAGGTCGCCCATACAACTTCTAACTAGCTCATGCCTGTACACGTTTCCAATGGCCTACCAGAAAAATAGTTTCCTCTCCTAACTGATAAGTTATTGTGATCTCAGTTGTCTCTCCACACCCTCATCCCTTGAGAGCCTGAATCATTCCTCTCCAACTTTAGAGCTGGACTCCATCTGCTCATATTGAAGGAGGCCCTGTTGACCTTGAGCTCGAAAATTTGTATGTGTTGTAATACGGGTGGCGTTAAAATATAACATTTACCCGCTGAGAACAACATTATACTATTTATGAAACCATATAATTTCAATAACTAAACTCAGCAAGATTTTATTGCTCTCTCCACCTGTAATCACAGAAGTGCTGACTAATCATTCTAGAACCACTGCTTACGGAGATGCAGCTTCACTAAAATCTGCAGCCAGTCTTGTTTTTTTATCATTTCTGTGCAACCTTTTTTTTTTTTTTTTTTGCAGTTAAACAACCCCCTTCTAAAAGGTTATAATTCATTAAAGGCTCAAATTAACACCAGGAAAACTTTCATGTCACAAAATTCTCAGGGCTTCCATGGTTAGAAAGGCCTATATGTCTAATATCATGATGATAAATTAAAATTCATGAATGTCTTTAAAATTTTTATAGGTATTTTAACAGTCAATTTCACTTTCTCTGAAGATGCCCTGAAAGAAGCCTTCTTTGATGTGCTGAAGTGATTTCTTCCTTATTTCCTTATCCCTTACTCTGGTTTATTTATTTTACTTTGTGTTATGCACACGCACACACACACACACACACACACACAATCTTCTTCTAAATAGCAGTCCCTTTTTATTGGAAAGTTTAAATGATTTTGTATTTCTCTTAAGGCCTTTGGACATGATCAAATGAACATTTATACTGCATTATATCTTGACCCACCCCAAAAAAGGGAGGGGGAAAAAAGATTTGCCACACAGAAATAGACTAATAGTGCCATATGCACTTTGTACCGTAGTTGACATGAATATAGTTAGGGGTGAGAGGAAGGTTTGAGAACAGCAGAGAAAGCTAATTGTGCACTGGATACTGCTGCGTTTATAGCTCGTCGACTTATTGTTAGTATGTTGAGGACAAGTGAAATGTCTTCCTGACTTCAGTTGAGATGAGTGTGCATACAGAAATGTGAGGATTGATAGTGTTACCAGTTGCTAATGCCATTTTGATCTGGGGAAGTTTTACATCATTTAAAAATTTTTACTAAGCTGTTAGCCTCAATCATGCCCTGAAGCAGTTATTTCCACAGGTTAATGATGTGTTATATAAAGAATGATTTCCCTTTTATTCTCGGTGAATTTGACTTTTAATTTCATCTAGCAACCATTTTTGTCTTACGTGATAGAGTGGTGTAGATTTTAAATGAACTCTCCCAAGATTGATAAAAATCAGTGTCTGTTCGCCGTGCTTTGAACTATACTTCAACCTTATAAATGGAATTTGCTGTTTTCTTTTAACAGGGAGGATCATAAAGAATATTTGATTATTTTAGTAAAGTCGGGCTTCCCTTAGTAAAAGAGGGAATGACGTTTATAACCTAATTTAGATGAAGTGAAGAAAAAAAAAAAAAAACCCCAACAACAACCGAGCAGGATTTCAATGAGGGAAGCAAATCTGGAAAATGAGGAAATCTGATAAAACGTAAAGCAACCATTTTCCTCTTGTTTTGTGGGACCTTGTCATTACCTGCTGGGGAAGCCTGGCAAGTCTGTTCAGACAGAGGCTGGCAAACAGATTTCTTAATCATCTCCGGAAAAATGAAGAACGCCTTCAAAGACAATACGCCTTCAAAGCCAAGCTCCTTGGCTTCACAGAATCTTTTTAGGTTTGACTGTTAATAAGATTAAATAAGAGATGGGCAGTAAAGATATTGGAGCAGGGTTTATTGTGAGCAAAAGTATACATTAAGGATCAGGCTCCCCCACCACTTAGCTCAGCACTCTGTACACATTCTTCCATTCAGATTTTTTTATTGCTGTTTGCTTAGAGAAAAAAAGTCCTGGATGAAAGAATGTGGGCAGGAATACATTCGTTGCCTCTCCAGCGCTCTTTCTGCTGTGCAGGGCCACGTACCCCTCCCAAATTTGTAGCTCTCTGCTGATCAGAGTTGTAGGCTGCTGCTGGCCAAGACCCAATCTTCTCCTTGCAAATAAAGGAGTCATCTGCGGGCGTTGTGTTTGTTGGGTTGCTTCTGAGCCAATCAGAGACTGCCCTTGATGGAGGGATGAGGAGAAGTTTATAATAGGATCAGTTTTGTTTGCAATTTGTTTCTAATAGATGCCAATAAGCCAGTTAACTAGGCTCCAGTTAATGGACATTTTATTGTTTTGCCCCCCCTCTGCGCACATGACCTTTCCTTAGAAGCATTTGCAATGCCTGAAAACATGTATCTGCTGCCTGGTAGCTGGAGGGCTCTCTCTGTTCTAGAAAACTTGTTTGCTGGCCCCGGGCTGCGCACCAGGCCAAAATACTTTGATCATCCTGTCAGTGGGAAATTTACAGCAACATTCGGGCTTTTGTTCCATGTGTATTTCTCCAAATATAATATCTCCCTCAAGAAATCAATGATAAGCTGTTAAGCTAAAGAGCATGGTAACATCCACAGAGCAGTAAATTAATGGTCTTTTGTGGATAGATGGTTACAGATTTCATCATAAAAAATGGATAAAAGATTACATATCACGCAGAGCGAAACTTTTAATAACTCAACATGACTTTTCTTAATGGGTTTTATTCATTTTAATCATTATAGTGTCAATGATGATTATAGCCTTATTAGATTGTAGTGATTGAGGGGCCTGTTTATGAGATATTGAAAATCTCAGACTGCTCAGAATAGCCCAGCGGCCTGTGTGGGTTTGATATGTAACTTTATCCGGAGGAGCAGGGCTTGTCAGGAGAGTTTCAATTAATACTTTTACTAAATTGCTCCTGTCTTGAGTGACCTAGGTCACAGATGACTTAAGGATTCCACAACATCAGCTTTTCAAAACAGTTGAGCGGCAGCCGCGTAAATCAAAGGAGGTTGTAAGGGAGCATGTGTGTTTAAATGAGGGAGGGCCAGGAAAAGCCTCAGGCGAAAGTGGCAAAATCCCTCCGCCTTATTTTGCAGCCAGGAGAGTCCTCTTTTCTGCTTTCATGGTACCTCTCCAGAAAGGAGTTATTTTAATAACAGGATATAAAGTTGGCAGAATCTGGAAGGTTAAATTTGCAGCTTTCCCCTCGATGTCTGGACACATGATTAAAATGAAAGCCAGGACTCTATTAGTGATTAATAAGGTGCCATTCCAGAGAAATGCCCCCGAGACATCGCCATCCTGAGCATACCATTGTAACAAAGGTGTCAGTGCTGTTCCTAAAAAACACACAGAATGAACCCTGCCAGTGAATGCCTTTGGTGGGGCCAGGATCATAACGCCATCCAACTGATACCCTCTTGATTTAATATTGATTCTTCAGGATGTCTATTTCCGTTGTAAACAATTCTGTCACCTAAAAATTATTCCAAATGTTTCACTATAATGGAAGTCATATATAATGGGCTTAGGAGAAGTCATGTTGTCATGGTGTCATAGCAGGAGACCTGGGCTTGCATTTGGGTCACCTCCTTCGGTAACAGTGTTTTCTGGGGCAAGCAACTTAAACTATCCTAGCCTCCAAGTCTTCATCCGTAGACATAGGAATAACATTCATACCCGTTTTGGTTATCTCTTTCACAAGGTTACGAAGAGAATCAAATAAGCCCATATTTGTGCTTAAGAAACTCTGTTTTCGAGTTAATCTTTACATCTCTATTGAGGTCAAGGGGCAGTTGACCTGGCTTTTATATGGGGTCAGTCGTAGGCAGAAAATATCAAGTGATTTGATGACGGTCTGGAGGAATTTAATTCAATCTGAGTGTAAGCGATTTAGCCCCAATCATTTGAAAACAGAACAATAAAAGTCAAGAAGAATCGAGAAATCTTCTCTTTCTTTTTCTGGAAGGAGGAGAGGTAGATACCTGAATTAAAAAGGATAGTGCAAGCCAGTGGGAATGGCTTAGGAAACATAAGTATGTATGAGCACTCTGTCTCCTTCTGTCAGATGGGCAGGGCTGAGAATCAGCCTCAGTCTAGATCTTAGCAAAAGAGAAAGTAGCCGAGGGTGGGGGAGGTGGGCAGTTGACAAGACTGTTGAATGTTCCAATGAAACGGAACATGTAGCAAGGAGGGAGGTGATCTAGTGGAGGGAAGAGCATGGGCTTTGGGATCAGACAGGCCCGGACAATTCTACTCCACCATCATCATGATAAGCTCCCCAGTTGCCAACCCTACTTAATATCCACTCGCTTACCAAGAAACCCCTGTGAAGTCCATCATATTTGCATCTATTTGGGATAGACAGTCTACTTAGTGGCTGGGGACACTCAAATGGCCTCAAACTTTAAATTCCTTTGTCTATAGACTTACTCTTTTTTTTTTTTTTTAAGTAATCTCTACATCCAGCTTGGGGCTCAACCCACAACCCCAACATCAAGAGTTGTTGAGCCAGCCAGGTGCCCCTATAGACTTTTATTCTAGATCTATCTACTCTCCCTGGAAAATTCCATTCAAGGGAATTTGAATCGTAGGAAGGATCTGGCCTTCCTAGACACCAGTCACTTCCAGATTTCTGTCTCTAGCTCCAACTTTTTCCAGGGGTCCAGAAAAAACTTTCTAACTGCCTTGCTGGTCATCTTAGCTTAGACATGTCTATCCTAAATCTACCTTTTTCTCATTAAACCTGTTCTTTTTCCTAAATTCCATACCTTGATTGGTAACAGTCCCACTGACCCAGGTATTATGGATTGAATGTTTGTGTCCCCCTCCCCCAAATTCTTATGCTGAAATCCTACCCTCCAATGTGATGATATTAGGAGGTAAGGCCTTTGGGAGGTGATTGGTCAGAGAGTGGAGCCTTCATGATTGAGATTAGTGTCCTTCTAAAAGAAATCCCAGAGAGCTTTCTCCTTCCTTCAGCCATGTGAGGACACAGCGAGAAGACAGCCATCTATGAACCAGGAAACCAGCCCTCTTCAGGCAATGAATCTGCCCATGCCTTGATCTTGGGTTTCCCAGACTCCAAAACTGTGAGATGTAAATGCTTGTTGTTTAAACCACCAAATGGTATTTTTGTTATAGCCACCAGAATAGACTAAGATACCAGATGATTAATTTTGGAGTCAATTTCCACTCCGGATCCCTTCCCCACATCCCCGCAGTCACCAAGCCCCGTCAATTCTAATTTCTTACCGTGGTGGTTTTAAAATACATCCACAAATTCTTTGACATTCCTCCCATTGAGGGGTGAGCTTATATCTCTTCCCCTTGAAGGTAGACTTCGGCTATTTTGGCCGATAGAATGACTCCGTATGACTTTCCAGGCTAACCCATAAAGATGATTCAGCTTCCACCTTGCTCCTTGGAACATACCAGCAAATGACCTTCATGTTATGGGGAAGCCCAAACCACCACACGTGGAGGAAACACACAGAGAGGGCCTGAGACTACAGGAAGAGACAGATGCTTGGCCAGCTCCCAGAGGCTCCCCCCTCAGCTGTTCAGATTTCCACCACCCTCTGACTATAGCTGTGATAGCCCCTACCTTGTTAGACTGCCTAGCTGAGCTCTCCCAAATTCTGACCCACAGAAACCATGAGAGGTTATAAAATGATTATTGTTGTTTTTCGCCACTAAGTTCTGGGGTAAACTGAACATAGCAGTAGAAACTGGAATGCATACCATCCAACTCTCTCTCCTTTGCTGCTACCAGCCCCCTAGGTTAGTCCCTCATCACCTTGCCCGGCCCGGCGTGCACACAGGAGGTCCAGTCAATATTTCTGGCTGAACAAAAGCCAACTCCATGAGCACAGGCTTTGTGGGCGGGATCAGGATCTTAAATGTAGTTAGGCCAGAATTTTGTGACAATAGATTTCTCCTTACATTGCAAAACTAGTGATCTGTGACTCCGATGAGTCCGAAAACTAGGATGAGATACATACCTCTTTCTCAAATGAAACAAAGAAAAGGAAGAGAAACGGTAAGAAAAATGAGCATTATCGAGTCCTATGAGAATCGTTTGTTTAGATTGTATAGAGATTCCCCCCCGCCCCCGCCCAAACTGTACTCTTTCTGGTGTCTTATAAGTTGAAATTATCCCAGTTATTTAATCATTTTTTTTCCACAAAGGCAAAACAAAGACCGTCTCGCGTTTTTTTTTTTTTTAATCCAGGTGATGCTCCCCGGTTTCTGTCGGAGACATTTAGGTTTTAACTTCTTTTAATCCTTAGACAATACTAAAAGGATTCAGAGCTTCTGATTTACACATTCAGTGAGAAATAGCCTTCCAATTCTTATAGCCTTTTACATGTTCCATTTTTCAATTTTATCTATTGGAATGTAAAATTTCAGCCCTTTTATAAATTGCCTATTAATATTTAATTTCTTATATCATTGTATTGTTACCGGATAACCACAATCGCTACACGGAACAATAACAGAAGACACATTAACTATCAATAGACGAGGACACAAATAGATAGCAAAGGTAATATACATGAAAAATAGTCTGTCAAGCAACGTCAGCCTCAATGAGCATGAATTTACAGTCGTGTACAATAGCCACAATCGTTCTCATTGTTGATTCATCCTCCGATTACTCTGTTTGCACTGTAGACAAAATGGTCTAAATGAAGACCAAGATAATAAGCGAACTATCTATCATCTCTTTTATTTTCGTTCCAAGCTAGTAGAATTGGCAGAAAGAGAACCGTAAATGGAGATTCCTGCTGGCTCTGTGTCATAGGACTCTTTTAAAACACTGAAGGCGCAGTGAATTATTTAAGACAGAGAACAGAAAGTAGGACTTTGCAATTTTACTGAAGCTTTATGTCAAGTTCCTTACCCATACTCTAACCACAATAATCTCGGGCTGCGAATTTGTCTTTGGTTTGGTTTTGTTTTTTGTTCTTTGCTGTTGTTCAAAAACTACAAGCCGTTGAAAGGGTAGAGGTGGCCAAGTCAGGAATTGATGACAGGATCAGGAATGGAAACGGATATTCCAGGTGCAGGTTGAGAAATCGGAGGAATATTTTCGGTCAGTCAGGGAATCTCCGATTTTAGACCATGTTTAAGTAATTTTACCTGCTTAACACCTCTACTTGGAGCTTTCACAGGCGTCTTAAACTTACCATATTGAAGATATGACTTACTAGGATATTCTTCCCTATTTTATAACACAACAAAACTAAACCCGCTCCGTTCCATCTTGATTTCTTTGTTGCTTTAACAGTACCATGATTTTCCCCCTTACTGGGAACCTACCCGCTGTTTCTCTGCTATATTCGATCATTGCTAAAAGAGACACACTTAGCAAGAAGCAGATGAAACTGAAGACCAGGGCCCTTCTTGTACACAGGTCTCTTCCAGGGCTCCGGTCGGGGCCCCGACAATGTGTTTTTGTAAAAGTCATATGTTTTTGTAAAATATGGAAAAATAAGATATTTCAGCCGATGTCTCTTTCCCCTTGAACTTCTCCTCAAGCTACAATTTTCCTTATCAGGTGCCAGTTTGCAGACTGGGCCAAAGGGATGTTGAGCTGAGTTTGAAGATACATTTATTTGGGTTCGGTGGGATGTATTTATGTGTTTTGGAGACAATCCTGTTTATAGTTAGTTTTTGCTACTTGTCCCAATGTAGCGACAGCTTTCAATATACTCCTACTGCCCACTGGGCTGAATCACCTGGTTCTTTGACAAAGAAGCAAGGTCAGAGTGTATCCCGCTGTGCCTGTGTGAGGAGAAACACGACGTGAACGTGTGGAACCAGAAGCCGGTCTGTGGAAATTTCTTCAGTCTCTCAGACGGGAAAACCGTAAGCAGAGAATCCACTTCTCATTAACACGTGGTCAACATACCAGTTCTCTCCTATGAGGAATATGCTCTAAAATGCAGTGAACACAATTATGAATCCACCGTACATTTTTTTCTTTATTTATAATGGGAATAATGAAAAAATGGAATTTGTCTGCCTCTGTTTGTATGGCACAAACCTGTAGCAGGACTATAAATAGTAAGAGTGTCTATTACAGGGGCGCCTGGGTGGCTCAGTCGGTTGAGCGTCCGACTTCGGCTCAGGTCACGATCTCGCGGTCCGTGAGTTCGAGCCCCGCGTCGTGCTCTGGGCTGATGGCTCTGAGCCTGGAGCCTGCTTCCGATTCTGTGTCTCCCTCTCTCTCTGCCCCTCCCCCGTTCATGCGCTGTCTCTCTTTGTCTCAAAAATAAACTGAGGGGCGCCTGGGTGGCTCAGTCGGTTAAGCGCCGACTTCGGCTCAGGTCATGATCTCACGGTCCGTGGGTTCGAGCCCCGCGTCAGGCTCTGTGCTGACAGCTCAGAGCCTGGAGCCTGTTTCGGATTCTGTGTCTCCCTCTCTCTGACCCTCCCCCGTTCATGCTCTGTCTCTCTCTGTCTCAAAAATAAATAAATGTTAAAAAAAATTAAAAAAAAAATCAAAAATAAACTGAAAAAAAAATTAAAAAAAATTAGTAAAAAAAAAAAGAGTGTCTATTACAACTCATGTATTAAAAGAAACTTAGAAATGTTTCTTGGGGAGTCTGGCTGGCTCAGTCAGTAGAATACGGGGTTCTTCATCTCGGGGTTGTAAATTTGAGCCCCATGTTGGGTGTAGAGACTCCATAAAAATAAAATCTTAAAAAAACACAAAAATGTTGCTCAATTTGAAAACAATCCTAAAAATTTACATGACTTCACCAGTAACGGATTGTGAACCAAAAGAAACTTTGCTAAACTACCAATAGAGGGGTGCCTGGGTGGCTCAGTTGGTTGAGCGTCCGACTTCGGCTCAGGTCATGATCTCACAGCTCATGAGTTCGAGCTCCGCGTGGGGCTCTGTGCTGACAGCTCGGAGCCTGCATTCTGCTTCGGATTCTGTGCCTCCCCCGCTCTCTGCCCCAACCCACTCACATTCTGTCTCTGTCTCTCTCAAAAATAAATAAACATCAAAAAAATTTTTTTTAATAAATAAACTACCAATAGAAAAAAAACCACCTTTGTTAGTCAACCATGCTAGAGGAAAGACTGAGTTATCTTTCTATTCTCTCTATGCAAAGTGGTATTATGAAATATTGGCCATACGAAGAGGTAGTCAAGCAGTGTATAGTAAAAAATGTACAAAAACAGATTTATAGAGGTTTGCCAGGAAGTTTGTTTTTTATTTTTAAAAAATATTTATTTATTTAAGTAATCTCTAAACCCAACGGTGGGGCTCAAACTCACAACCCGAAGATCAGGAGTCCCATGCTCTTCTGACTGAGCCAGCCAGGCATCCCCAGGCAGTTCGTTTTTATTTTTATTTATTATTATTTTTTAATTTTTTTTAATGTTTTATTTATTTTTGAGAGAGAGATAGAGAGAAAGAGTGCAAGCAGGGCGGGGGCAGAGAGAGAGACACACACAGAATCCGAAGCAGGCTCCGGGCTCTGAGCTGTCAGCACAGAGCCTGACGCAGGGCTCGAACTCACAAACCGTGAGATCATGACCTGAGTTGAAGCTGGACAGTTAACTGACATGAGCCACCCAGAAGCCCCGGCAGTTCATTTTTAAAGATACGGCTTTGTCTGTGTGTGTGTGTGTGTGTGTGTGTGTGACACTAGTGATATTTGTCAGGTTTCTCAATTTTGTGACCTCTTATGCTATCTTTTCTAGTTCTAAATAAATATGCATTTTTCTACTTAATGTTATTCTTTTTCTTTAAAAAGAACTCCGAATTGTATAAGCTTCAAACCCTACCAAACCTGAATTCCCACCCCCCCTCCCGGCCCAGCCCTGTGGATTCTTGCCCCATGGGTGGCGCAGTCGGTTAAGCGTCCGACTTCAGCCAGGTCACGATCTCGCGGTCCGTGAGTTCGACCCCCGCGTCGGGCTCTGGGCTGATGGCTCAGAGCCTGGAGCCTGTTTCCGATTCTGTGTCTCCCTCTCTCTCTGCCCCTCCCCCGTTCATGCTCTGTCTCTCTCTGTCCCAAAAATAAATAAACGTTGAAAAAAAAAATTTTTTTTTAAAAAAAAGAATTTTTAGAAATCCACAATCTTGAGCAAAAGAAGTCAAACACAAAAGATATCCTAATATTCCATTTATACGAAGCGCTATAACAGGGCAAACAAATCCATGTTGTTAGAAGTTAGGATTGTGGGGGGCACCTGGGTGGCTCAGTTGGTTGAACTTCGGACTTCGACTTCGGCTCAGGTCATGATCTCACAGTTCATGGGTTCAAGCCCTGCATCGGGCTCTGTACTGAACGCCTGCTCAGAGCCTGGAGCCTCCTTCAAATTCTGTGTCTCCTTCTCTCTCTGCCCCTCTTCCCCTCACACCCTGTCTCTCTCTGTCCCCAAAAATAAATAAACGTTGAAAAAACAAATTAAAAAACAAAAACAAAAAACTAGGGCCTCCAAAGTTCCATCTGCCTATAGCAGATGGCGTCCTTTTCTCAGCTTCTCGGGGTGCCTGGGTGCCGGTTCAGTCGGTTAAGCCACCGACTCCTGATTTCGGCTCAGGTTGCGATCTCACGGTTTGTGAGTTCAAGCCCCTCATTGGGCTGGCAGTCTGCTTGGGATTCTCTCCCTGCCTCTCTCTGCCTCTCTCTCAAAAATAAATAAATAAACAGAAAGAAAGAAAGAAAGAAAGAGAAAGAAAGACAATGCTCTGCTTCTCTTACAGAAAGAAACTTGATCTGTCGGCCCTCCTCAGTAAGACGCTGGTCTTATACTTCCTGGCATATGTCACCTTTCCCATGTCTATGCCCTACAACCCAGCCAAACTGAACTCTCGGTAGTCCCCCAACACATGTGGCACATCTCCTTGGCCTGGAGAGATGGAAAGTCCACGGTCTTTCTGGAACTCTAGAATACTAATTTCATACACCATCTGCACAGTCTCCCATTGGGTGTGATAGTTCTTTCTCATTAGCCCCCAGAGCACTTTGGTTTTGCTGGAAGAGATTATAGCACCTACTCTACTTTTTCTTTTTTCTTTTTTTTCTTTTTTTTTTATTTTTGAGACAGAGAGAGACAGAGCACGAACGGGGGAGGGGCAGAGAGAGAGGGAGACACAGAATCGGAAGCAGGCTCCAGGCTCCGAGCCGTCAGCCCAGAGCCCGACGCGGGGCTCGAACTCACGGACCTCGAGATCGTGACCTGAGCTGAAGTCGGCCGCTTAACCGACTGAGCCACCCAGGCGCCCTTACTCTACTTTTTCTTATGTAAAGAATCTGGGTGCTCATTGTACGTTGTTGCATTATCTCATTTATAGTTAGTTTATTTCATTAATGTCACAGACATTTTCCATATTTCTGGGTAGTCTTAATTTCCATGCTGAGTGGCTGCACATCTTTTTTTTTTTTTTTTTTTTTTAATTTTTTTTTTTTTTCAACGTTTATTTATTTTTGGGACAGAGAGAGACAGAGCATGAACGGGGGAGGGGCAGAGAGAAAGGGAGACACAGAATTGGAAACAGGCTCCAGGCTCCGAGCCATTAGCCCAGAGCCCAACGCGGGGCTCGAACTCACAGACCGCGAGATCGTGACCTGGCTGAAGTCGGACGCTTAACCGACTGCGCCACCCAGGCGCCCCCATCTTTTTTTTTTTTACAAAGCTTATTTAAATGTTTCCTTATATTTAGACATCTTTTTGCTTCCGTTTTTGCTTGCCTTTTTATTGGTTGCTGCTTGTTAGTGTTCAAGTCGGCTTTGGAAAGAACATCTCTGGGGTATAGGCTTCCCTCCTCTATGTAATTATTCCTCAGGATAAAACTCTGGAAATGGTGTTGCAGATTCAAAGTGCATGGACATTTTATGACTCCTATGGCCCTATTGCTTTGCAAAGATTTACATAATTTACATTGTAATTAGTAACACAGGATTATACTAGTTTCACCTTGCAGCTTTGGATGATCTTATTTAATTTAAAGATACTGTTTAATTTTCTGTTTTTGCTACTAGTAGGTTGTTCCCTTTGATTTTTTTTTTTTTGAGATTGAATATGTTTTGAAATTGGGGCCAGGGGTGCCTGGGTGGTTTAGTTGGTTAAGTGTGCAACTTTGGCTCAGGTCAGGATCTCATGGTTCGTGAGTTCGAGCCCCGCGTCGGGCTCTGTGCTGACAGCTCAGAGCCTGGAACCTGCTTCCGATTCTGGGTCTCCCTCTCTCTCTGCGCCCCCCTGCCCCGCTCTCTCTTTCTCTCTCTCTGTCCCTCAAAAAATAAATAAACATTAAAAAATAAATAAATTGGGGCCAGAGGAAAAGAAGGAAACCAGATGAACCATGTGAATAAAATTACTCTAATTTTTTTAAATGTTAAGATGAATGGGGGAGAAAGGATACGTTGGGAGAAAAATTTGTGAATAATTCGATACAAATTGTGAAAATAAATACACAAGTACATCAAAGTCTTCAAACTCACACAATTATTACCTGACAACCAGGCTCCGTTGGCTGATTGGCTGAAGATTTACAGATGCAAATATTACTGCTACGCCAGATGTGTAATTGGACAGCCACTGCTAATTAAGCAAGGCAGCAAATTGAAGGGGTCCAGGAGATAATTGATTCTCCAAATTAGTGACTCAATTGGTCAAAATTATAATACCTGTTGAGGTTACTTTAAATTATGCTCTAATAGTAATTAGAGGCTTTGCCTCATGTTCTATGAAATATTTCCCTTTGCCGATGAAGTACTCCGGGACTGGTAATTTAGGCAAATAAATGATGATTGCCTGATCAAAGTCATTAAATTAATATAAAATGTAATGGTAGTAAATTCCCCGATAAAAGAAAATGGTTTAATATCTCTATAGGGAGGTGGCCAAAAATACATTTTGCAAATATTTGGATACATTTTTCATAAGGTCCAGCAGCCTATTCCATTTTGCAGGTTTTCTTGATAGGTTCATAGACCCATCTTTTTTCTTTTACTATGGCAATAAGTAATTGTGTCTATTCCATGCCTTTGTCATACCTAATTGCCACTTTATTGTTCCCGAAGGGCATTTGGACTAAGACTTTTAAAAAGCTGAATTTAAAATGACTAATAAGGATTAAGGGAAGGAACCCAGAGACTACAGAGACATCGCAGCCTGATACAATTTCCTGCGGTTATATTTTAATGTAATTCACAATAGTCACGCGTTGTTGAGAGAGCCGCTGTGCTTTCTCAGGATCGAAACTCTGAGAACCACGTACTCACTCTCATTCATGGCATAGCATGTTCTGACTGTGTCCGAGATCTTCGGCCGACTTTCCCTTCCAACACTGTCATTTCTTTGGGAAATAAAATTATCCCAATGTCGAGTGGGATCCACAAAGAGAACGAGTCTGAACTAGAAACAGTTGCTTCTCCACAACCTGGGAGTTCCATTTGACACGCAGGACTTAGAGGGTGATAGGATCTTTGGCCTAATTGTGGCTCCTGGTGGCTTTATGGAAAAGAAGATTATGGCCCCGTCTACGCGTCCCAGAACAGAGGTTCTGGAGAGTCTTCGCTTTTTCACTAAAAGGGAAAATTATCAGTACCTACTAAATTGCAAGACTGAGTTCCGCACTGATGATACTTCGGCATAGATGCATTTTGCATTCAGCTACCTTGAACAAAATTGTAGTCGAAATTGTTCCCAGGACTCTTGAATATGTAAGTATCACCTAGAAGTATAACCCTCCACGGCTGCAAAAGCGATGTAAAAGTTGGACATAATTTTTGGAATACTTCCAAAGTTTCTCTTGGGTCCTGGGTAAGCACACTAGGAAGGAGGCTGTACTTTCTGTGCTTAGAACTTACTCAGAGTTAGTGAATCTGAACCTTAATCATTGCAATTCTAGTTGGTCTGCCCCAAGTGAAACACAAAATCGTATTTTAAAGGGGTGAGTAGATGCCTTAAAAGTGTTTTCAAAATAAATGTTCTGATGTCAGTTTGATTTCGGGGTTAAATTGCCTCTAAATTACCAGTTCTAAAATCACATTTCAAAGCTCTGGGAAAGCCTGTCTGGGGCCTGTCTAGACCTCAGAATTGGCCTGGTTTGTTTTAAGGTTTCAACAAGGCCCCGGCCTGCTGTGTTTGCCTAATGCAGAGGGAGAGACATGTGTGAGACGTGATGCTGATTTCTAAGGTCCTGTTGTGTGTGTGTGTTTTTTTTTTTTTTCCATTATACTCTGTATGGAAAAATAATTTGAAAGATGATATCATGGTATATTTCTGGAATCGCATCGTCCCTTGGCTTCATCGCTTCTTAAGTGAAGAAGGACACCATGGTGGGTCACAACCAATGAAGAGGGATTGCAGACCAGGCTTCTCGTCTGACACCATCACTAACCCACTGTGGGACTCCAGTGAAGTCATGCCACCCCTCTGTGCTTCATTCCTACAATGAGAACATTTGGAATATACACTCTCCACAGTCTCTTCGGTTCTACGTTCCTAGGATATTACAAAACATGCCGACAGGTTTTCCAAGTTTTATCGTATGCTGTATGTTTTCACTGGAAAACAAACCAACAATTCAGCACTAATTACATACCAGGCAGATCTAGAACTTTGAACGGACTTAGCAGGTGGGCAGCCCTGAGTTAGTAAATAAGGGTTTACGGACAGCCAGAAGCCCATGCAATTAGGGCACCAAGCCAGCTGGGGTTATACATCTGTCACAGTTGGTGTGACGAAAGATTCAAACTCAATATACGCTTTGAAAACACAGACCCCCTTTGGTTGTTTTTGTTTTTTTTTTTTAAATAAAGTTTTGGAGAGCACCAGAAACATTGATCAAATCAATTAGCTCATACCTTAGCCGTTCTGCTTTGCATGCATTTGACAGGGTGGAACATTCATAAATAGGTATATTTAAGCCCCCCGTCAGGGCTGGATTGTGTAATGGTCTGGTACGGGTGACTTCTACATTTCTCTAATTACTGCTTCATGCAGCACCTGCACGTACAAGCCTAGCTCTGTGAGTCTAGTGAGCCTACCTCACACCGAAGGGGTGGAAGGGAATCGCTCATACCTGTTGCTGATCCTTTCAAGTTGGGCAAAGCAAGTGGCTCAGTCACTGGGGGCTGGCACACGGGGCATCATCCTGGACCCCGTCGATCCCAGCCAGCAGAGGTGTTTCCTCAACAGCCAAAGCCATTCACACGCGAGCTTCGAGCAGGGAGGCTCGTGGCACAGCACAGGGTGACTCTGCCCGGCATCCCCATCCAACTTGAAGTGATTCTCGCTGTGTGAGAAAGCGACCGTATCTAGAGGGAGGCATATTTTCCGTCTTTGCTCAGGAAAGATGAGACGAAGTCCTTTTAGGTAAACCGGGAAACCTTTTGTTTCCAGTGGTATCTATTAAACAGACTCATTGGCGAGTAGTTAATCTCTCTTCTTATAGACCCATTCGCTGCTGTGAATTTTCTCCCAAAATGTGTCCTGTTTCTTTTTATTTTTTAAATTAAAAAAAAAATTTTTTTTGAAAAAGAGACAGAGAGAGAGAGAGAGAGAACGTGAATGGGGGAGAGGCAGAGAGAGAGGGAGACCCAGAATCGGAAGCAGGCTCCAGGCGCTGAGCTGTCAGCACCGAGCCCGACGCGGGGCTCGAACTCACAAACTGCGAGATCAGGACCTGAGCCGAAGTTGGACGCTGTACTCACTGAGCCACCCAGGCGCCCCCTGAGACTCTGTTTCATAAGAGAATTGATTATAGAATGAAAAGAGAATGAAATCTGTGAGAAGCATGTTGTACTTTTTTAAGGAACAGAGGTGAGATTCATGTAACATACAACTAACCATTTTAAAGTGTGCCGTCCAGTGGCATTTAGCGCATTCGCAACGTCATGGGACCAGCCCCTCTCTCTGGTCTCAAAACTTTTCCATCGCCCCAAGAGAACCCCCCAAACCCATTGAGTAGTAACCCCTCATTTCTGCCTCCCCCATCTCCTGGCAACCTCCAATCTACTTTCTGTCTCTGTGGATTTGCCTATTCTGAATGTGTTTTAAGTTTCAAAGAGCTACTTTAGTTCCGAAGTACTCAGCCCCAAAGGACGTGACGGAAAAGAGCCTGGATGTGAAGAGAAAGGGTGCCTAGGATTATTAAATATTTACCTGTCGGGGCCTCCAGCTTCCTTCCTCCTGAATTACAACCACCTTTGGAGCACAACAGGCTGCCGACCAGCCAGGAGGGAAGAATGATGTCCATTTAGAGTTCCAGGAAAGGCGTAAGTGGGACTGAATCAAATGATTTTAGTTGGAATTTGGCCACGGTCGAGGGCTAATTAATGGGGATTATGAACAAAGTGAGGAGTGTGCGCCTGGCGGCCGTGGAGTTATCAATGTAAAGTATGGCCTGTGAGTTGCCTAACCCCTTAGAAGGGCTCCCTTGTGCTCCATCCAACGTATTGAATCTGCTAAGTGCGGAAGCAACAGGGACTCTTGGAGAAGGACGTGTAGTCTTTTATTCAGTCGCTGAGAGCTTGGGGCTTAAATCTGTGGCAGCCTGGATACCTGACTCTTGATCTCACATCTCGAGGGAAGTGTTTTGGTTGGAAGGCTCTGCGGGGATGCTGCTCCAAAGCTTTGAAAAGCAAATGGAGAGACACCGTTTGGTTGCCTTTTCCCTCTCCTTTTTCAGACGGTTACCGCTTCCTACAGTTGAATGGAAGATACGTCTATACAGGTGCAACCAGAGAAAACCAAATCCGTGGACTAATGGGAGCGGCTCCGTGGTCTTGTTTCTTCATTAAGTATCTTACGAACCTGGGAACTCTAGGAACGCTAGTCTGGGAAGAGAATGGGAAAAGGTGGAAAATGACCCACCCCCCCTCAAAATGGAAAAAGGTCTCTTTTTTTCCCGCCTCAGGCATCATTCTTCAGAGAGTGAAAAAAGTTTCCAAATACCTGCCTGTGTTTCAGGATTATTTAAGGAATCTTAATAAACTCTTAATTTCCTTATTATTCTACCACCCAGTCATTTGTTTTCCCCTCTAGAGTTGAGCACCAAGTTGCATTGTGCATGGAAATGTGTGGGTTTCATCCAAAACCTGTGAGTGTTCTTAGGTGAGCTCTTTCTTGACTCGCATAAAGTAGCATTGTCCATAAAGCTTTGTAAATCTCCAGCCCATGATGGTTTAGCAGTGATTTGCTTCCCCCCCCCCCCCTTAAATTTCTGCCCGGGCAATGCAGTAAACGAAGATTCTATTCTTTGCCATCTGGCTTTTCAATGTTGACCACAGGAAGCATTCACTGAAATTTGCTCAGGTGCATGGGGCCTTTAAGAGGAAAGGGAAAGGTGCAAGCAAACGGAAGAGGAGCCATTTTGCATACCCTCAAAGTCAAGAAACAAGTGGGGCAGGTTGGGATGGCTATGTGCCAGGCAAGAGGGTGAGGAAGATGAGAAGGCGGAAGGGGGGGGGGAAAGGCTGTCTGCACAGCTTTCCCTGAGCCGGGTTAGGGCAGGGGAGGTGAAGCGTATCTGAATATAGGGGAGCTTATGGGAGGTTGTGACTCTTTCTCCTCCTGGGAATCCCAGAAAACCCCAGGTGGGGATCTGGTGGAAGGAAACCTGACTTCACAGGTGTATGACTTGGGTACAGGCACAGGTCTGGAGCTCAGGGCTTTGCGCTTGGTTGAAAGCTCTGCTCTCAACATCTCGAGATGATTCCTCTCTCTCGCTCTTTTTGTTTTTAAACTATTCGCAGGAATTCTATGCAATGATGCGTACCTGTATTCCGAACAGCACCGCACAATCTTAATAAAGCAGAAACTGCTACTATATCTGCAAAGCCCTACAGACCTCGATACACTAGTCATAGATTTTGACATATACTTCTCAGTCTGAAGAGAACTAAGTTGGGGCGCCTGGGTGGTGCAGTCGGTTAAGCGTCCGACTTCGGCCAGGTCACGATCTCGCGGTCCGTGAGTTCGAGCCCCGCGTCGGGCTCTGGGCTGATGGCTCAGAGCCTGGAGCCTGTTTCCGATTCTGTGTCTCCCTCTCTCTCTGCCCCTCCCCCGTTCATGCTCTGTCTCTCTCTGTCCCAAAAATAAATAAACGTTGAAAAAAAAAATTTAAAGAGAACTAAGTTGATACAAAAAGAAGTTAGAATACAGAGGGCATCAGCAACTTTAATAACACTGATCTTACGGCCGTATATCAAACTTTGTTTTCTCAACATAGGAGCGATATTCCTTTTCTTTCTTATTTAAAAAAAAAAAAACGATTTTGTCTCCAACTTTATTTACCACCCCGTACGGGGCACCTAGTATCCGGTACATATTTAGCATTAATAAATACTGTTTGAGTGAATGAATGCGTAACAGAACCTGCAACAATCTCTTTAGTAAGTTTTGTGTTTTTTTTTCATATTCTGAAATCTTATTAATTTTGTTTTTGAACTTGTGTTTTGGATATAAAGGCTGATGGACCATGGAGCACAGCCTTGAGCATTCTGCAGTGTTGGCATTCAGCGGTCCTTACACCCAATCCTCACATAGGCTCATGATGCCTCCTGAGCACAAAATTCTGGTGGGCGCCCTAATGCGTGGGGCTTCACCATGACTCAAAGTGAGTACAGAGGCAAGCGTCTTATGCCTATACTGAGTATAGGCCAAGAGAAAAGGCTTTCCATTCAAAAACTTGCTTTCCACGATCTGCTTCGAATGCAGAAAAAAAGCAGAGTTCTAGGACACACAGATGCACGAGGATCCTATTGTGTCCTTTCTTACCTGTCCCCTTCCCTGTCAGCCCGACGCAGAAATGATGACGTAAAAGCAAGAGGAGAGAAGAGGCAACCATAGTTCCTTTTCCTTTCAGTCCCCGCAGCTCATCTGTCAGCCAAAGCCAAGGTAGAGTGCTGGTAGAACACGTGCTTATGAAGAAGTGAAAACAAAAACAAAAACAAAACAGTGGAAGTCGTCTTAGGCAGCATTTTCACTGTTCTAGTAAGAACACAACACCTATGCATGGATGACGTACAAAATACGAATCGTGGCATTTCGGGGATTCCACGTACAAGTTCAATTGCAAACTGGCATGGGACAATATAAAGAAAAGTAGAATGGCTGCTAATCATTTACGGTTTTAATTTTTCTTGATTCAGGAGAGCATATGGTAAATAGGAACGTACCAAGTGGACAGACTGAGAATGGGAAAAGCTTTAGAGTTTAGTACCTTTAGCTCTTCCTGCTTTTTTTTTCATGTTGCAGTGCACAACATGACTCTGAGTTTGTTAAGATTCCTTCCTTTCTCTTAATAATTTCTCTTAATACCAAATAGCATGTGTCTCCTCCAAAGCACTTTGTCCCTCCTATATTTCCATGAGATAGGCCCATTTTATAATTTTTTTTTTCAACGTTTATTTATTTTTTTGGGACAGAGAGAGACAGAGCATGAACGGGGGAGGGGCAGAGAGAGAGGGAGACACAGAATCGGAAACAGGCTCCAGGCTCCGAGCCATCAGCCCAGAGCCCGACGCGGGGCTCGAACTCACGGACCTCGAGATCATGACCTGGCTGAAGTCGGACGCTTAACCGACTGCGCCACCCAGGCGCCCCGAGATAGGCCCATTTTAAAAATGAGAACAATTCGGGGGGCCTGGGGGGGCGCAGACTGACTTCGGCGCAGGTCACGATCTCATGTTTCTCAGTTCAAGCACCACTTCGACTCTTTGCTGTCAGAGCGGAGCCTGCTTTGGATCCTCTGTCCCCCTCTCTCTCTGCCCCTCCCCCACTCGTTCTCTCTCTCTCTCTCTCTCTCTCTCTCTCTCTGTCTCTCTCTTAGAACAGTTGAGCTCTAAGGAGTGGTTTGTCCTTGAGGTCCCCTCCCAGGGCTGGTTCAAGGGCTGAGAGATCATATCCCAGTGTTTTTCCCACTGAGCCTGACTGGTTCCTATGATCCTCAAGGTCCAATTTGTCACTTTATGATCCATTAAAAAACTTTTATGAAAATCTTCAAAAGAACAATAACAATGTAAATATTCTAAGAAGGTAATATAAATAGGTAAAAAAAAAAAAATCACATTGGTGATTTTTTTTCCCAAAGGCCTCAAACCGTAATCAGATTTTATTATAATTGTGGGCGTCGTTAATCATCTCTTGCATTTGTTTTCATGTTTGTAACTGCGGGGTTTACTAATCTCAGAGCTATAATGCTTTTTATAACTGTAAGTGGAGGCTGCTCCCTGGGTTTGATTTGTTAGCCTTCTATTCTGCTGTTAATTTATTGGTTTGTTCTACATATTTTACAAAACCCAACCCTTGAAAAACAAGCCTTGGCAATTTAGCGCCATATATACTTTAAAACTTACGAAACGGCTGATGCGTTTCATTTATATTCTTTATTGTTCATTTGACTTACAAAGTATAGAGGCATGGAAATTGCCTGTCAGTTTTCCTACTGAAAGCTCTAGCTACTCTTACTTAAGATTAAAGTCATTCTTTTTATAATCGCTCACTTTCCTCTAAGAAAATTCTCTGTGTGTGTGTGTGGGGGGGGCATCTTCAGGGGAGAAGGATTCTACGTGGACCTCCAGCCCTTGAACCTACATTATGGTAGGATGTTAAGTCAGGAAATGACATATCGGGGCAGGAATCAGTTGTTCTACCCCTCAGGTCTATTTTAAAGCACTTTCCATTTTAAATATAGCAATAAAATATCAGCCTCGAAATGTCTGATAAGGATAAAAGCAATAGATCCAAATCCAATCTAAATCTGACATTGCCAGCAACAAGAATTCACATTGGTAAGTCGGGACTCATTTATAGGGCCATAAATGGGTGGGCCAGCTATAATTTGGGTATTAAACTTGTAAAATATATCGATGGTATGGAAGAGCTAAATAAATAATTTACTACAAGAAAATTGGAAATCTTTACATGGCACTTAATTGACCAGTTGGTCTCCCGGATTCTCGATGGTTCCTTGCTTTGCATTTGTGTGTTTTTCACAAGCTAGATTTTTCTTTTCCTTCCTTCAGTTTAATTTCCCTCTGCAGTGAATGATCGCAAGTTAGTGCGTTTCTGAAAACACACACCAGTTTCCGTTTAAAATTCTGCCAATCTATCCCACGCCTTTGACAATTCCATTTACCTTTTAAGAGGATAAACGTACCACGTACTCTGTCTGTTCTGGAATTAGACAAACGTCTTTCTGGCTCCAGAAGCCTCCTTAGTGCCACATCTCAGATTCCTGTTCCGAGCACAGAACAGAAGGGGTTTCAATGAGATGCTTTAAAGTATTTAGTGTAGCCTTTTGTTTGGTATTTGGGGTACCTGCTGAATAGGGAGAAAAATGATGTTGGAAAACTCTGTCACTGACTTCCATACATTGATGAGATACTAAGTACGGTTGGGGAAAAGAAAGGAGAAAGAAACCAGGGAAACTCAAACTAAGGCATTGTTATTTATATGTACATGTACCCAGAAAAACAAGCAGATTCCTTGGACATACTACAAACTTACTTACACTAAGGTGATCATATGTACATAACAGTGACCTGTTTCAAAGGGTTTTTATTTTTATTTTTTAATTTTTTTTCTTAATGTTTTTATTTATTTTGAGACAGAGAGAGACAGAGCATGAACGGGGGAGGGGCAGAGAGAGAGAGACACACAGAATAGGAAGCAGGCTCCAGGCTCTGAGCCATCAGCACAGAGCCCGATGCGGGGCTCGAACCCACAGACCGTGAGATCGTGACCTGAGCCGAAGTCGGACGCTCAACCGACTGAGCCACCCGGGCGCCCCTGGTTTTTGTATTTTTTATCTCCTCAACTCACTAGTGATAGTCCTCCAAAGTGAGCAGGACGCTATTACGATACTCGGTTTTACTAGATGAGAAAACAGGTTTGGGGAGGTTGGGACTTGCACAAAGGAATTTGTACAGTAAATAATTAGGCGGGAACCTAGAGACCTATTCTCCCAAATTCCAGATCAGCCCCAGTATGGAGAGTAATTTTGTGCTTTCAGGTACAAGCAATAGAAGAGCCAACTAAAACATGCTTAAACAGTCAAGAGTGGCATTGGTTCATATAACAGAAAGATGAGAGAGGGTAGCCTTCAGGCTTGGTTCCACTCAAGTTTTGACTCTATTTAAGTGCAATTCTTTTTCCTCTGTGCTCTTCGGGGTGCTGACTCAGATTTCCAGCGGGCTTTCCTCATGGCTGCAAAATGGAGGTCAGTAGCAATTACGGCAGTATGCCAAGTTCACCCCTAGCAGGAAAGAGAGTCTGATTTCCCCAGTGTTATTTCTCCAAAGTAACAGGACTTTCCTAAACACTTCCAGAGACCTTTTTTCCTTCTCCAGAGGCGAAGCACATGACATCCTCCATCAACGAGGGAGGAAAGGCCATGGGATTGCTATGATTGGCTTGATCTAATCGAAGTTGATCCTGAGTCACATGGAATATTCAGGGGAAGGGAATGTACCTGAACAAAATCAGGATTTTTGTAGGGAGGAAGAAATGGAAATGGAACAACAGAATCCTGTGATTTGGGTAGCCAATGAATTTGAAAACATCTGTGTGTTTGCTATGGAACAAAGCAGAAAAGAAAAAGAACCCACAATTTTGTTTGATCAGAGGGATTCACCAAAAACTAAATTCTGTTGTTTCACTGTCTTTTGTCTATTTCCTTATTTTATTTCCAGAGCAACATCCCTGTTATCCCACATGGCTTCTGCTTACCCATGGCAAGGCTTAGGGCTTTTCGAAGGCACAATTACTGTGCATCACCCTTGGGAACCCAGTGGTTTGGGAGGAGCATTCACTCAGCCAGGCGCCCTAACTTAATTCTATGCTACAGCCCAGGTTAAGAGGTAAAACACACAGAGAAGTTAGTCAGATAGAATCCTATGTAGTTCCAAGAAGGGAAGCAGATGAGAGTTCATTGTTTTCCCTGGAGCGAGGCCTGGCAGTCTAAAATATTCACAAACGTGCTGAGAGGTAGTTTATCAGCAACGCGTTTTCTTATACCCAACTACTGTCCCAAATACTGCTCCATTCAAGAGTAGGGCCCAAAGGGCACCTGGGTGGTTCAGTTGGTTGAGCGTCCGACCTCGGCTCAGGTCACGATCTCATGGCTCATGAGTTCGAGCCCCGCATCGGGGTCTGTGCTGACAGCTCAGAGCCTGGAGCCTGCTTCGGATTCTGTGTCTCCTTCTCTCTCTGCCCCTAACCCACTCGCATTCTGTCTCTGTCTCTCTCAAAAATAAATAAACATTAAAAAAAAAAAAAAAAAAAAAAGGAGCAGGGCCTGATAGCTAACATGGGTTTATCTATCCTCCTTGACAATGACCTTATTGAACCAAACATACCATGCATGGAGCTTTTATTTTCTTGTCTGGAAGAATCTCTGGTGTTCCAAATATGTAAAGCCTTCTTCTCTCACTCTAAAGGTGGGCAACACTGATTAGTTGCAAAACCAGGTCGGGCCACACACACTGGGGCCCAAAGGACCAGACCCTGATGTACAGGGAACGCACAATGTTTAAAACTGTGCTCCCTGGAGGTGATGAGGCCGAGAAAGCCAGGTAGGCTTTGATAATATCACGTGTTTCCAGCAGAGGATTCGCTGAAGCAATGGCAAGTACTCTCTGTAAAGGCCTGGGGCCCAGGTAAAAAGCAAAGAACACAATTCCAAACCCCGAACACTGGGTTTTTATTTATGAACTTATTTCTAATGTTTATTCTTGAGATAGAGACAGATCGCAAGCAGGGTAAGGGCAGAGACGGGGAGACACAGAGTCCAAAGCAGGCTCCAGGCTCTGAGCTGTCAGCACAGAGCCAGATGCAGGGCTCGAACTCACGAACTGTGAGATCATGACCTGAGCCAAAGTCGGATGCTTAACTGACTGAGCCACCCAGTCGGCCCCAAACACTGTGTTTTTTAAAATAAGGCTTGAGGCTTAGTTACTCACATGTGACTAGCAGGGCTAGTGAGAGAATGTACAAGGCCCAGCACAAAAGGAAAGTGTGGGCCTTTCACTGAAAAATTATTAAGAATTGTAAGATCGTGACAGCAGAGCATTAAATCGAGCATGGGGCCCTTTTAAGCATGGGCTCTACGTGACTGCGCGGGTCTCAGGCCGATGGAGTGGCCCTGGTGACTATACTCTTTAAAGTGACAGAACACATTTTCTACCATTATTTACTGTCTCCATGTCTTGGATCTAGTGATTTTCTTCCAAAGAGCTCAGAATATAGAAAAACAAATTGGGTATTAAGAATTGTTTTAGTTGAAGAGATTGAGATTAGAGGAGATTTAAGAGAAGGTGAGATTACACAAATAAAATTTTTTGTGGTTTTGGGGTGCCTGGGGGGCTTAGTCGGTTGAGCCTCCAACTTCGGCTCAGGTCATGATCTCGCAGTCCGTGAGTTTGAGCGCCGGGTGGGGCTCTGTCTGTGCTGACAGCTCAGAGCCTGGAGCTTGCTTCAGATTCTCTGTCTCCCTCTCTCTCTGCCCCTCCCCTGGTCATGCTCTGTCTCTCTCTCTCTCTCTCTCTCAGAAATAAATACACATAAAAAATTTTTTAAAAAATTAAAAATAATTGTTGCTTTTGCTCTGGAGTCAGTCTTGATTTGCTAGTGTCCAACCTGGTGTGATTCTGCTTTAATCCCTAAATAGGCGTGGGTGGATCACCTATATCTCAAAGTATTAATTTCACTGTAAAACAGGAGAATGCTGGCCCCTACCTTATTGGGCTGCCATAGGGATTAAATGTGATATTGAATGTAAAGCGCTCAGCATATTGCCTGGCTCACAGTAGTTGCTCAAGAAATATTAGCAATTGCCATAATTATTCCCACTTCCCAAGGAGAAGGGATGGCTGAGGACGGGGAAGGCTCTGGGGATGTCTTAGGGTTAGCAGGCTTGAGCTGTGTTGTCTTCACCTGAGCTTAGTTAGCATTAGAAAATTATTTAAGTGCCTATTTTTTTTTCCGATAATATGCTCTTTAATTGTATAAAGTTTTAGAAAACATTAAAAAAAATTTTTTTATGTTTATTCATCTTTGAAAGACAGAGAGAGACAGAGCACAAGCAGGGGTGGGGTGGAGAGAGAGGGGGACACAGAATCTGAAGCAGGCTCCAGGCTCTGAGCTGTCAGCACAGAGCCCGACACGGGGCTCGAACGCACAAACCGCGAGATCGTGACCTGAGCCAAAGCCGGACGCTCAACCGACTGAGCCACCCAGGCGCCCCTAGAAAACATTTTTTAAATGACATTCACTCATGGATTGATCACTCAGGGATATCAATCTTTATTTTACATATTTTCTATTGCATATATATATATGTGTGTGTGTGTATGTGTGTCAAAATTGAATCCTAGTGTATCTGCGGTTCTCTATCCTGCTTTTCACTCTCACTCTGAATATCACCTCATGTCGTCAAATGGTCTTCAAAAATTTCTTATGACAGCTTAATTTTATATTGGGCAGATGTTCCATAATTTGTCTCCTTATGTCTTGGCCTTTTCAGTGGTTTCCAATTCCTCACAATTATAGGTTACACTTCTATGAGTGACCACGTGCAGATATCTGTGATCTCTTCTCTGTTACTCTTCTTTAGAGAAGGGTAAGGAGCAGAAACAAATTTAAACCTCTTGGTACGTACTTCCAAAAAGATTGTGCCAATTTCTCTCCCATCGGCTATGAATGGGGGGAGAGGGATTCTACCCCCTGAAGCCTTTACCAGTGTCAAGTATTCTCATATTTGTAAACGGCTGACCACTTGATAGGCGAAAAATTGTCGTGCTTAAGGTAATTTGTTTGCTTTGATCAATAGGGAGGTTGGATATGTTTTAATGTTTGTGAATTATTTGTATTACTTTTCGTAAATTTTAAGTTCATGGCTTTGTCGCTTTTTCTATTGTGCCCTATATTATTTTTAAAAGTGTACCCCCAGGAGCACCTGGGTGGCTCAGTCGGTTAAGCGTCTGACTTTGGCTCAGGTCATGATCTTGAGGTTCGTGAGTTCGAGCCCCATGTCGGGCTCTGTGCTGACAGCTCAGAGCCTGGAGCCCGCTTTGGATTCTGTGTCTCCCTCTCTCTCTGCCCCTCCGCTACTCCTGCCGTGTGTGTGTGTATGTGTGTGTGTCTCAAAAATAAATAAACATTAAAAAAGTTTTTTAATGTACCCCTAATAATGCATCTCATATGCATCAGGCAGTTTTCTGTAGCAATGTATTTTTACTTCCAAAAACATATAGGATCAGAGCAGAGTAGGGTAATAATAAGATGATAAGGTAACTGATGACAACTGTAGCCACAGACAGCAAATTGACCACCATAGTCATGTAGATGAAAACTTGTCTTTTTAGAAAATTACAAGTGGCGCCTGGGTGGCTCAGTCGGTTTAAGCAGCCGACTTCAGCTCAGGCATGATTTCGCGGTCCGTGAGTTCGAGCCCCGAATTGGGCTCTGTGCTGACAGCTCAGAGCCTGTTTCAGCCTGTTTCAGATTCTGTGTCTCCCTCTCTCTGCCCCTCCCCCATTCATGCTCTGTCTCTCTCTGTCTCAAAAATAAATAAACGTTAAAAAAAAAAGAATTAAAAAAAAGAATAAAAAAAAGAAAATTACAACAATACAAATAGAGAGCAATTATTCCAGATTTTACATGATTTTGAGAAGCCAAGGGATTCTCATCAAAATGTTAATAATAACTTTTTTTCCTCTGTAGGGGGGTAATAGGTGCTTATTTTATTTTATTCTTTGTACTTTCCAAAATTTCTATCGTGAACACGCTACTTTTTATTATCTCTTTTCCAGCAAAAGTAAACATTAAAGACAAATCCAAAGACATAGTGATAATCAGAAGAAACCTATAATATTTTTGCTCCATACGATTTATTGGAACGGCAATTTCGTGTCAAGTAATTATTTGACCAATTGCAACTGAGCTTTGTAGGGAAGTTGCCTTTATAGTGTTTATCTACTCAGGTCTGCTAGTTGTCCTCTAGCGAAGCACTCCCGGGGAGGGGTGCAATGCCACCACAAACTTTTGGGTCACCTAGATCTGAGGTCGAATCCACATGGCTTCCTACTGGTTGTATGGTCCTGGACGTTCACGTTTTTGTGCCTCAAGTTTGTGTCTTTTAAACAAGGACAATAATATCTTTCTTTTAAATTTTTTTTTCAACGTTTATTTAGTTTGGGGACAGAGAGAGACAGAGCATGAGCAGGGGAGGGGCAGAGAGAGAGGGAGACACAGAATCGGAAACAGGCTCCAGGCTCTGAGCCGTCAGCCCAGAGCCCGACGCGGGGCTCGAACCCACGGACCGCGAGATCATGACCTGAGCCGAAGTCGGATGCTCCACCGACTGAGCCACGCGGGCGCCCCAATAATATCTTTCTAATAAGACTGTTGTCAGAAGTAAATTAGACCATAGAACTGGGGCCAAGCCTACTTGAATGAATATATCGGGTTCAGCTACAGCACTGAAAGCCAAGTCTACAGCGTCCTATTTTATGCCTCTTGTGCCTTCCATCCCGAGTGAGCGATGTCAGGGGACGAAGTTCACTGTGATCACACCTCCCTGCCTAATGGGGTCTCACGGAGAGAGGTCTGATGTGGCTGCGCACATGTACATCTCCCTCTCTCTCTCTCTCTTTCTCTTTCTCTCCCTGCCCCCTGCCCAAGTTTCTCCTTGGCTTACCCTCTCTCTGTCTAGGGTCTCTCTCACATACTCTTTAATGTCCACAAGTTCAGCATGATGGAGGTATACATCAGTTTAGTCCATTCAAGTGATTTTCATTTTACAACACGTGGTTGTAACCGCAAATACGGGTAAAGCAACTAATTGGAAGAAGAGTGGTGGCAATCAATGAAAAGCTTAAATTAAAGTGCGGGCGCCTTTTAAATGCAAATATATGACTTTTAAGCGTAGTTTATGACTGAAATTAAGCATTAGAAAGCAGAGGTCCTGCTGGGCCTGCTTGAATCAACAGTCTCCCCGGGATACTGGCAGAGGCCGGTGGCTGCAGGGAGGAGGCAGAGGCCCTCAAAACAGCTTTCTCCCAAGCAGACGGGCAGGCCCTATCAATCTTAAACTAAATGCTGCCTATCTCATCGGCAAAGAATTACAAGCGTGATGCTGGTAAGGGGAAACAGGCATTCGCATATGCTACCAGTAGAGTATAAATTAAGGCTGTCATCTAGAGGGCATGGAACCCATTGTGTATTGTCAGTGAAGATACTTTGAGATGCAAGTAATAGAAAACCCAAACAAAAATAACTTAACTAAGAAGTAAATTTATTATCTCTCACAACAAGATGTCCAGAGGAGAGAGAGTTCGAAGGATGGTTGAGCGGCTCAGTGGTCACCAGGACCCTGTCTTTAGTGTCTTTTCTGCCTTCCCCAGCATGTGGGGGTTGTCCTCATGATAAATTCCTCATGGTTGCAGGATGGCTGCAGGAGTTCCAAGCATCACCAACTCATTCAATAACGTACAAAGACTAGAAGTCCTGGGTGGCTCAGTTGGTTAAGGGTCCAACTTCAGCTCAGGTCGCGATCTCATAGTTTGTGAGTTCGAGCCCTGCATTGGGCTCTGTGCTGACAGCCCGGAGCCTGGAGACCACTCAGATTCTGTGTCTCCCTCTTTCTCTGCCCCTCCCCTGCTCAAACTCTGTCTCTCTCTCAAAAATAAATAAACATAAAAAAAAAGAAAGAAAGAAAAAGAATGTCCCTTTCTAGTGTCTTTACTTAAGAGAAAAAAAAAAAAAAACTTTCCAGGAGCCCTTCAGTCTCCGCCACTCTGAAATTTTTTCTCACATGGTTCACTGGCTAGAATCATATTACATTCTTATTCCAAATCTATCATTGGCAAGGAGAATGAAATTACATGTTTGGCTTGGGGAGTAGGAAGAGATTTGTCTTCCTCTGAAGCACAGACCCTCTAAATATCTGAATCAGATGTGAGTTCAATTAACAAGGAAAAAGTTTGCAAAGTCTTGCTGTCCAGGCATCTGTGGGGTCTGCCGTCTTCTCGAAAGCAGTGCTTGCCAATGATTTTTACTACACAGCACACATAAAAAATTCTAATATTTACAAGGCACACTGGAGTAAATTGGAAGGGATTGGGGAGCTTCTATGGGGCTTGGTGAAAATAACCACTACTTTTTCTCTATGCTATATAATTAGAATAAAAACAATAAAATAAAAAGTACTCAGACAGATATTAAATATTCAATTTGTATAAAACCTCCAAATAAGACCTTTTCAAGTGATAAGAAACTTGAGCTTGCTTCTACAGACATTTCTTTTCTATTTTAGATTTTATGTTCGAAATGGCTATATTCAAACACCTATTCCAGACTTTTCTTTTAATGATGACCTCGTCAAACTCCTTATAGTCCCCAGAGCAAAACTTGATTCTCAAAGTAGGTGATAAAAAAAATTTAAAACCAGCTTTACAACCGTTCGGAAATTTTCTACAGTTGCAAATCTACCCAGCCACGTAATAGGTCTTCCTTTTCTTTCACTGACAAGTATAATTTTGACATTTCTTTTATTAATGTGATTGAGTTTCAGATTCATTTGAACATTTTCATGGCAAGCCTTTCAAAAGAACGACAAAGGTCTCGCGTGCACATTCAGCGTGAGAACAGACGTCAGTACCTAGCTAGGAGCTGTTGAAACGACACCGTAGCTGCAGACGGATAGAGGTGTTAAGGGGGTGTGAAGAAAATGGTCCCCACCTATACCTTGTTGGTACAGCCATCATGGGAAACAGTACAGATTAGATTTGTGGTTGTTCAAAACAAAATTCCACTGAGTCCATTTTAAGGTTTATTTATTTATTTTGGTGGTGGTGTGGGGGCGGGGGGGGGGAAGGGCAGAGGGAGAGAGGGAGAAGAGAGAATCCCAAGCAGGTTCCGTGCCATCAGTCTAGAGCCGGGTGCGAGGCTTGATCCCATGAAGTGTGAGATCATGACCTGAGCCTAAATCAAGGGTTGCACGCTTAACCTACTGAACCACCCAAGCGCCCCTCAACTGAGTAAATTTTGTTTTATTTTGTTTTAAATTTTTTTTTTAACGTTTATTTATTTTTGAGACAGAGAGAGACAGAGCATGAACGGGGGAGGGGCAGAGAGAGAGGGAGACAGAATCGGAAACAGGTTCCAGGCTCTGAGCTGTCAGCCCAGAGCCCAACGCTCGAACTCATGGACCTCGAGATTGTGACCTGAGCCGAAGTCGGACGCCCAACCGAGTGAGCCACCCAGGCGCCCATGAGTAAATTTTAAAGATTAATAAATTTATTAAGCATTACTATGTTCCAGGCATGCTTACTTGTCTGTCATTATTAAATCTTCACCCTTCATGAGGTTAGTCCTTATAGAGCCCATTTTATAGAAAAGGCAAATTGAGGCACAAGATATTAAGTAAACTGGCCCAATGACTAATAAGTGCTTAAGCAGAGATTTCGACCCATGTGGTTGGACTTCTAATCTATGTGGCTAAATCCAATACCATGTTGACCTTAAGGAAAGAGATCCCTGATGATCTACTTTCTTTTGGGGGCGCCTGGGTGGCTCAGTTGGTAAAGTATCCGACTATGGCTCAGGTCATGATCTCGCCGTTTGTAAGTTCGAGCCCCACATGGGGCTCTGGCTGACAGCTCAGAGCCTGGAGCCTGCTTTGGAGTCTGTGTCTCCCTCCCTCTCTGCTCCTTCCCTGCTCTCTCTCTCTCAAAAATAAAAGAAACAAACAAAAAATCTGCTTTCTTTTTGTATTTGGTATAATTCCTTTATCCTCTCCAAGTAAATCCAGATGATTTTGCAGTTTTTCCCAGGTCTTACCATTAAGTTCACCTCTCTCTCTCTCTCTCTCTCTCTTTTTGTCAGCAGCACTTCAGCAGTGAACACATTCAGGAACCTGTTTCTGCCTTGTTTGACTCCTGGATTATTACTTCCATGGTGGCAAATCTCTTATAACTAATTTGAGCATAGATGTCTCCACTAAGTAATACCAGGTCCTGCCTCTTTAAGACCAGCAAGAATTTCCCCCCTATGGTTGGCTCCTTTCCCTCCAGGCAACACACTTCTACTCAGATAGTCAAATTACATAAAGACTCAGCCAAACATTATTCTCGAGGCTGCTATCAAATTCCCCAATAGAATGAGAACAAAAGATTTTCTATTATTTTGAATAATTTTCAGGTTATTTATTTATTTTTTTTAAATAATGGTCATTTTCATTTTTTTTTTCAACGTTTATTTATTTTTGGGACAGAGAGCGACAGAGCACGAACGGGGGAGGGGCAGAGAGAGAGGGAGACACAGAATCGGAAACAGGCTCCAGGCTCTGAGCCATCAGCCCAGAGCCCGACGCGGGGCTCAAACTCACGGACCCAGAGATTGTGACCTGGCTGAAGTCGGACGCTTAACTGACTGTGCCACCCAGGCGCCCCTAATGTTTATTTATTTTTGAGACAGAGAGAGACACAGCATGAGCAGGGAAGGGGCAGAGAGAGAGAGAGACACAAAATCAGAAACAGGCTCCAGGCTCTGAGCCATCAGCCCAGAGCCTGATGCGGGTCTCGAACTCACGGACCTCGAGATCGTGACCTGGCTGAAGTCGGACGCTTAACCGACTGCGCCACCCAGGCGCCCCGATTTTCAGGTTGTTTTAATGGAGTAATCAAAATAAGATAAGTAAAGGGGCACCTGGGTGGCTCAGTCGGTTAAGCAGCTGACTTCGGCTCAGGTCATTATCTCACGGGTCGTGGGTTCGAGGCCCGTGTCGGGCTCTGTGCTGACAGCTTGGAACTGGAGCCTGCTTTGGATTCTGTGTGTGTGTGTGTGTGTCTGCCCCTCCCCCATTCGCGCTCTGTCTCTTTCACTCTCAAAAATAAATAAAGGTTAAAAAACTAAAAAATTAAAACTAAAATAACTAAAGTCAAAACAGTCAACGGAACCTGATTTAAAAGCTTGGAATTCAGGGACAGGGAAATGAACGGGAATAAGCCCAGGCTATAAAGGCTAAGGAAAAAGGCTTTCATCATTATTCCTAAAAATCCAGAGCGGTTCTGGGCACAAACACTAGAGAACAGGGGATTACCCCTTCCAACACAACAGCTTCTTCTTAATTTGTTCATTGTCGGATGGCCACCTCAGACATCTGCTTCTCCTCACTGGGGAGCCTTCCCTGGGGCCCCAGATTGGTTCGGTGTCCCCCTCATGCCTCTCCCAGTCTCTCTGGCTTGCCCATCCTGCTGAAGGACATGGCCTGCATCCTCCTCCAGGTTGCTGGTCCTTGTGGGCAATGACCTAGCCTTGTCCTTCATCGGATCCTAGTCTTACCGAGTAAAGGGACTCATTCATGGATGTGCAATAAATATTCAGTAAATGAATTGAGTGAGACCTTATTAGCGAGGACATTTTTTAAATTTACTTTTTCATTTCTGGAAAAGAGACACCCTGACCTTCCTATGTTGGTTCACATAATTAGAGTGTTTTTTTTCCCCCGACTTCTGTCCTTTAATTAGGTGGCTCATGAAAA